>NW_008824413.1:2297263-2345748 GCF_000699105.1 Pygoscelis adeliae | reverse complement strand
TGAATGAATTCCTTGTTTTGCTTTGCTTGCGTGCGCGGCTTTTGCTTTACCTATTAAACTGTCTTTATCTCAGCCCACGAGTTTTCTCACTGTTACCCTTCCGATGCTCTCCCCCATGCCACTGGGGGGGAGCAAGTGAGCAGCTGTGTGGGGCTGAGTTGCCAGCTGGGGTTAAACCACGACAGAAATCTACATGCAATCCCATAAGCATATATTTTCCCATTATTGTAGTATATCCTGAAAAGACAATAGTCTATAAATTATTACAGATTATGACCCACCTTTTCAAAATTATTACAGAATGGAGAATATTATAAGAAAGACTGTTGTGCTCATTTAAAAAATATGAAACAAAATGGTGACTTTTCAATAGCACTAAGGAATTTCTTGAAGAAATTACTGGGAACTAAGCCTTTTGCAAAATCCTGATCAGAGCAATAAAAAAGTTAGCCATCTTTTCCCTTAACTAACCAACTAATATTACAGTCGCTATTATTGCCATTGACCGTTGCTAATGCCATATTTTGCTAAAAAACTTTCATCAAGGCAAACCCCAACATAATCCTGGCAAAAAATGAATGGTATTAGTGGTTAAAACTTAAAGTGGATTAGAAAATTAAGTTGCAATTTTTAACACAGAAAAAAATATAGCACAAATATGTGCTAACTCCAAGGACTGGTATGAACTTTACATGCCACTAGTAAGTGCTAAGAACACGTTTGTCTCATGAAGATTAGTTTAAATATCCTCAGGGCACATTATTACACGTTGCCTATAGGTGGAATTTATGACAAGTAAAAAATAAGTAGCAAGAATAGATGCTGCATACATCAGACTGCGTCACTTTTGTTACTGTCAAGAAATTAACATAGAAGGTTGCTAATATGGCTGAAAATGGTGCAACCTTTTTAGTTTCTGAAAGCTAATTTCATAATGCCATAGATATCTGCATAAGCCATACATCAGAGAACTGGGGAAGAAATGAAAGTAGGTTACAAAACCCCAACTGATTACAAACTATAATGTTCCTGAAAAGATTGATTAAAAAAAAAGACAAACAGAAAATATGACTCAAGGATAGTTTTTCCAGCCAAGCTTTCTGCTTACAAAACCAGTACAGTACTAATTCAGCTTTTTAAGTTTTTGGCAATGGAAAGTTAATGAAGAAAGTAAGAGAAACCACTGCACTTTGAACAACTTGCATTTTAACAGCTTTAGCCCCTTTTCTGCTTCTCAAAATCATTCAAGGAAAAAAAACCTCACAAAATTTGACATAAAAGTCTGAAGGACTTTATGGGGCATTCTAATTGCATACGATTATGAAGGAATATATTGGAATGGCCATAGAGACATATGCAAATGATGCAGAAGTCATTTTATACTCAGCAATGCTGAAAAAACAGATGTCATTATTAGTGCCAATTAGACGATATTGGTTTGAAATGAAACAGCAAGTGTTGGCCTGTCTAACAATATCACTTTTTCAGTTATTGAATAAAAAACACAGATTATAACATCTACAGAAATTAAGATTGAATGTGTTCCAGCACTTTCAAGGGTCTTTATTTTAAATCTTATAAAAACCCCTGACCTTTTAGTGATACAGCAGCTTTCTTGTGATAGATTAAACAACTGTCACAATTATCCAGATTTCTCATCCCTGAGTTCAAAAGGAGACAAATGTTCAGTATTAAGGGAGAACTGTACTTTCTGATTAATAATCCATATTTTAGTAAAGCCCTCCTGTTGGAATATGATATTGGGATGTACAGCAAAGTAAGATTGCACAAGACCTATTATCTGTGCCTGAGGCAATAATTTCTTGTATTTGTATCTTTTGTTTAAATACATATTTGTATTTTTATACAGAGAATAATATGGATTCTCTTATGCCCAATTTTTCTATTCTGTTTGAATAGGAAGAATATTTTAGGACCCCAAGGGAAATTTATTTTAGAGGGACACATCTATATGATTATTTCAGCTACTAACACAGGCATGTAGTCATGAAGTTCTTATAAACTATGTATAAACTATATTATAAAATATTCTGTTTTGGAACAAGACTCTTCCAACCACTAAGAACTCAGTTCAGTGTGAAATTTAGGCTAAAACATCTAACTGCTGAGTGACTTTCTAAGTAGCTCAGGCATAGGGGGGTATGATGAGGAATACCTGGTATCATTTCGTGGACGACAGCCTCTTTCTCTCTGGAGACACTCCCTGCAGTGCTGTTACCCAGTGCAAAAGTGTTATGTTCTCATGCAGGATCTGAGAATTCAGCCCATTTAGGATGCAACTCCAGATGACAAAACCATATTCCAAGTTCAGTGTAATGTGGCACTTACATCATTGCTGCTGTAAGAGCTTTTTAATTGTGGGGCAAAACTCAAACTTACCAGTGTTTTTATACTAATTGAAAGAGGGCAATGACAAGATTAAGTCCAGCAGGGAAGAGGAAGGATCTGTGGACAACCTATGAATATAAACACAATTATTGGACTTGAGGGAAAAGCCTGTATGCTGAATAGCTACTATGATTAGCCAAGCCATATGTTTGCAAAAGATCTCACTGCTCACCCAACACATTTAATGGACTCCCCTGACAATGCCCCTTGTTAGTCCTCTCTAGGATACAGACATGAGGAGAGGGATCATGGAAACATGCACTTTATCAACCCAGTAATTGAAGAGAAAGATATAACCTCAGAGATTTCAAGAAAGTGTGCATCTCCCAGGATAAATAGAGGAAATGAACATCAATTTCTGTAGATAATTTTGTCAGAATTAAAGTTGCATTTTGTGTTACATCTTTACACAATCATTTATCTGCAAGTCTCTGTGCAAAATAGGTAAGCCAATTGACATGAAAAGATTGACAACTCACAATTGATAGTATTTGACTATGGATAACTTTGTCAAAAAAACTTACCTGGAAGATGAGGAATCCTCTACCAGATATAAAAAGATAAGACATGTCTAACAACCACAGCAAACAATGCTGCCTCAGCAGTGGAGGCATGTGATTTTGAGAAAAACAATGTCAAAGTTACTTCCTCCTTAAAAAAACCCCTCTGAGAGCACTTGAAGGAAAAACTTTATCCTTAATGCAAACAATGTAAGAAGACATACAGAGGATGTATGTCCACTCTTAGGGCAGATTTTCTGGCAACCAGTGTGTTTGTTGATCAAGACTCTCCCACGCTAAAAGGAACGTGTCATCAGTAGATCAAATAGCTATTTAATTAGAGAAAACAGTACAAGATCAAGACTTCACTGAGTGACAGAGTTCCTGACAGGCAAAATAAGTCTAATTAAAGACCTCAAAAACTACCAGTAGAGAAAAGAATAAAATTGACAAGAGTTTAATTTCAGGATGCAAAAATGAAACAGCATCTTAATGAAATTTGAGGAAACCAGTAAAAGATCGAAGTTCTTTAGCTCCAGTGAAAAATCAAGAATTTCTAGAGAAGAATTTCTAGGGGTTTTGTGTCAATGGAACAAAAACCACAAATTGTCTTGAAAATGTTACTTCCTGGTCTTGTAGTTGGGGTCATCTGTAGCTTGGGTAGTCTGTTCTGTATTGTCATGTGCAGTAATTCAGGAAGGAAGGGAACTGAAGGAAACATGTACATCACCTCTCCCAACAACAAAATCAAAAGTATATCCTGGACACCCAAGAGGAAGTCTGGTTTCTGGAACAGAATTTTGGTGTCTTTTTAATGATTCTTGAAGCAAAAAGAGAGTAGCCTTAGAGTAGATCCAGTTCTAAAAGCTTCTTGTTAAAATGATTTAACCCATCATTTTAACATTTTACTCATGATGTAGCACCATCAAATAACTGGAATTCTCTCCCGCAGTTTTCATCCTTGAATGGTGACAGACTAAGCGATGAATCTGATGGCCTGTGCACCAAGTCCAGAGACAAAATGCATAGTTAATGCACAGTTAAAGGGATCTAACAGTACCCTTATTTGAGGTAGGAGAATGATAGTAGTACTGTCTATCACCTTACAGATTCGCTATCCTGCAATACATGGTATAAAGGCTTGACAAAATATCTGCAGGCACACTGAACTTGCTCACACCATGTAATCCTTGAGCTATTGGTCCAGTCAAATGGGTTCTTCAGTATCAAAGAAAAGCATCTTTGGTTATCATCCTGCACAAAACAGGAAAAGAAAATGGTATGCTTCTGCAGATGTGATTTAGTATTTCTCAGCAGCACGTGGAACTATGAATATTAATTACAATAATTGTTGTGGTTTGTATCAAGCAAGTAGTGGTCTGACTGATGCTGCTTTTTCATTAAGGGATGCCTGATGAAAAGATACGATGCTTACAAACATCATATTCAAAGTCTGGTATACATAGCTACACTTGTACAATAATATGACCCATCCAAGTAAGGCAGGACTTTAATGCTAGCTAGTGTTAAAAGATTCAACAGAGATTGAAAACAGAGGAACAAAGCTCCTTCTACTAAAGAGGTTCTAGCTCCTAAAGACAGGCTACTATCAAGTCCAGTTTTGCTATTGTAAATGCCAAGCACTGACAGTGAACGAACCGGTATTTCACATTTAAACTCAGCAAATCTAAGACATTTAGAATGAGGTTGACAGAGTTCATCAGTTGATGAAAAGAGCTATTCTTTATAAGTCAAGTATAACCATAGCCTTCTATGAACAATCAGAGCCAAAGTCTGTGTGAAGATACTGGTTGCCATGAAAAGACCTAAAGGAAGACCCTGATTTGGTAACAATCCCACTCTGTTTCCAATATTAGACATAATCTAATGTAAAAACTTGATAGCACCTTGCAGGTCAAAAGATGCGATCCTATCTCCATTCTGGAGCAATGGAATAACTCACTGAGGTCATCTTCTGCATGTTAGTTTTCTAATAAAAAGAGTTAAATTTTCAGTACCTAAGGCTGCTCTCCACCCTCTGTTCTTTTCTGCAACCAGAAATATTTGCTGAGGAGCCCTTCCCCCTGAGAAACGAACTCTCACCAGTTCTTTTACATTGGAGTTGCAAACATGACTGACACTCCTGAGAGTGGCCACTGCAGAAGAAGGGAAGAAGGTGGCAATGCCAAAAAACCCCAGAACTTTCTAACTGTTTCACATGATAGATAACCTAATTTGGTTAAAAAATATGTCAGTCTGCTCACCAGAGGTTACTGGCTTAAGGTACACAGGGATTTTATTGAAGAAGGGAACAATAATTTGTGCCTATCCGATATGACTTCAGAAGGTGTGTCTCTCATTAAGGGCTGCATTACTGCTGTATCCATTCCTGGTGAGCAGCAGCGACTAAAACAGTTTGTGAATTTTGCAGGCTCTTAGTGCCTCAATTGCAAGAAAAATGATACAGCAGAATATTGGGATCTGAAACAAATGGAATATTGATAGTTAAATCTCCTCTTTCCAGCTGCTTTTAAATAGCTAACAGTCCCTAGAGTGCTCAAAAATCTCCATGTGAATGGAGTGCCTCAACATGCAAGAAATGAATAAGTCTTTGTTCTCCAACTGAAAATCTGGAATCAAAGACGATACCTTCTGGAGTCCCACGCATTTGTTACTAGGAATGTCTTCTAAGAACCACAGCTGTGATGACCAGTCACAGATATTTAGGGATCTTGGAAAACAGCTGCAATTGCAACTGTAAAAAGAATATCAGAGTCCTTTCCTGAATTCCTGCAGTAGAAACCCCCCAAAAGACAATAAGTGAGCAAGGACTTTATGGAGTAACAGTCCAAGAGCACCTCATAATGTGCAGCTCAAAACTGCAGCACAGCTTCAGAAAACTACCCCTGCTCCACCCCCAAAGGAACAAATATGTGAAGTCTTAGTTTCCTTGTTCTCAGCAGGTGCAGCAGCTTCCAGAGAGGAAGGGCTACAAGAAATTTGATATCTCATCCTGGAATGCAGGACCTTCTTCCCTCTCACCTAGACATTCTTCCCCCCCCCATCTTCCCCCAAAACTGCACTGTGTCAAATTAAACATGCTGGATCTAAAAGCCCTGCACTAACAGCCAAGAAAAATTTAGAAGCTGAACAATGGTGGAGGTTCAAGACTATGTGTTATCCAGATTATTCAAGGGGAATAGTCAAAGAGGAAGCTAATCTATTTAAAAGCTCTAGGAATGACTAATAGATATCATATGCCACTATATGAATTACTGCAGTTCCTACTGGTAATTAAAGTAGGCTTTCCCAGAAAAAAGAATCTGAGGGCTTTGAGGCTAGTGACAATATAGTCGAGAAATCCCTTTTTAGTATTGCTACACTGAGAGGAGGTGCAATGGAGCATGGGAGCCATAGTGTGACAGAAAAGGACTTTTCATCAGAATAAAAACTCACAGGACAGTCTGAATAAAATGGGGTCATGGTACACAGTAAAAACATGTATTTAGAACTTTGTCTGTAGTGTCAAAGATGTGCCACTTTAATGGTTGTGCTGGTCTATGAGGAATACAGATAGGTCCTCAAGGAAGCTATAAGAGGGTTTCAATAATGAAAAGTTGAGGGTACTCTGCTTTAGGCAGGCACAGAAGGACTATTTCCACTCAGCGGAACATTGGAAGAAAGAAAGAGGAAACTATGCCTCATTCCTTTTAAAACTACAGAACATACAGAGGTAAGGGGTTTAGAGCATGACCCTAGGAACACTGGCTAACAGCGCTTGCATATGCGCACTCTGTAGTGTGAATATGCATATAGATAAAAACTCAGAGACACTCTATTACATTCTCTTTCTCTGCCTTAAAGGAACTTTTCTTGCTGTGTTTCTAAAGCCAGTGAGTGAATTTAAACATGCTTGAAGCAGCCTGCTTAGATGCATCATCTGAAAAGCACAGCACTTGATGTTTTTCCTTACTGTCTAAGAGTACTTTGAAAATAGACTTGGCTTACCCCCCCCCCCAAAAAAAAGAAAAGAAAAATATGATGGGATGGAAGAAAATAAATTATAAGAATTGTTAAATTTAACACTCAAGCCCCAGGATTATACTGACTTTTGGCAGTTAGACCACAAAGCATAGCATAAAATCTCATGAGGCATGCAGCACAGAGGCAGAGCACCATAGAATTCCTGATGCAAATGACAAACGCTTACTAAAAAAACCAAAAATGGATCTAGATGAAACAATGCAAATTAAAAATACCTTAATCATAAGGTAACTAACCATGCACTCCTTCCACAAATTATGTAGAACATATAACACGGACTCACACAAAACCTGCAATATGATTCAAACATAGTCTTAGAAAGTCCAATAAAGCAATAAGATCGTAAGTTTGAAATTAAAAGTTAAGAACTCATTTCAAAGGATTGGAAAGCTCATGCTTACTAATTGTTTTGTTACTTTGTTGGGTTTTTGGAATTTTTTTGATAAAAAAGGAATTTACAGTGGTTTAATACTTTCAACTGGTCCATGACTGGTCTACTTGTTAAAACTTGAAAATCTTTTCTAAACATTAAGGCCTACAGAATTATTTAAGTTTTTTTGTATTAGTGAGAATACTGCAGATTAACTAATGTGAGGTAACTAACAGCTGTTGTTGTTTTCTATTTGTTATAGCAAACACCATTTTATCAATTAGTTCTGAAGAGTTTTACCAATCATCTGTTAGCAGTGAACAAAACCAATGAATATTTGGAAAGAAAAGGAAATTAATAGAGATGACAATGAAAGCCAAAATGACAATCCAGGCAATTAAATCCACCCCTCCCTTGAGAACTAATAACTTCAGTTTATAACACTGAATATGGGTGTGGGAGGAGTAGGGAGTAGGATGATAAAAGAAGTGCCAACAGCAAATAGGTTTTTCGTTAAATCAGTATAAATATTGAAGGTTTTTAAATGTTTGAAATGCTGATGCAGGCATCTTTTTTATCGTTTCCAGGAACAGATATGAACTTCTAGATGAGGGGCTTGCTTAATGCTTTTAATCTTTCAACCTCAGCAAACAAATCAGTTTTGTTTATTTACTCGAGTGTTAAGCACATTTTATCATGGAAATGTCTCTTGCAAATTTTGTATATTTTGAGCCTATTTTCTGTCTTGTGCTTTTAGCCTTTTGGTACCCTTTTTTTTTTAAAGCAGAGTTAGCATGCAAAAAGCATAATTTAATTGAGCAATAAAGATCCTAATATTTTCAGGCATCTAAGAAATTTAATATGCGCTGCAGCTCACTGAAATAAAATCAATTCAATAAGGTCTTGCTTTTTCCCCCTCATTGTTTACTTAAGCTTTTATTACCACTGTGGTGCTCATGACGGGTGAAGCTCATGATGGCAGCACGGAAGCCTCGAGTCCTTTACATAGGCACCAGCTAGGAACAGTTCAAGTGGAAGCAATGCAAAGTTATTCCACCAGTGCAGATCCACTTCACATCTGACCTAACAATGCCATCTTTTCTAAAGCAAAATGGCCAGTCAGGTTTCATGTTCACTCAATTTTTTAGCCTCATGTGGACTTCCAACTGTGCCAAACTGTGTGTGATGGTTCTTTAATGCTGTTGCCAACATACCAACAACCAATCTTCAGACACCTCAGTAGGATTGGAATAAGAGCTTCCAAACCTGCACAGTCAGGTACTAGGAATCAATATTTCCAGTACCTCCTCAGGGAAAACGGTGGATGAGAAAATGCTCATGAAGAGATAATAAAGGCCTATACAAATGAACAAACACGGGTCTGACACTTAAATGTGCATCTGGTAAAGTATAATTAACATTTCAAGCTTTGATTCAGATGTCTACATTAGTTACAAGGCGTAATCCTTTATATTTAATATGAAATCTCTGCCATGGACTCTTTCAGCACAGTTTGTAGTGCAACGTTATGTCCTGAAGCAAAAATCAAAGCTACCATGCAATATATGGCTCTTCGGCAAATTACCCGTAATAGGCAAGAGCATGCATCAGATTCCAGGAACGTGGAAATATATTTAAGAAATAGATTTCCTCTTTTATTTTCCATTACAAACACAGTATGATATGATTTTGCTTAATGTATGCATAAAGCACATCTGTAACAGTAATATTAATAAAAAGAGAGACTGCAAAACTATTCTAGAAATCTACCTTTTCATTTAAAAGAAAGAGGTTCTTTTGTGACTGTAGTGCTATCAAACATAGACATTATTTTTAAGTGTTTGTACTGGGATTTTAAAGTGTTTGTACTGGGATGTAGAAGTTATTTTAAAGTGTCTGGCTGGTATGGAGCTAATTTTCTTCAGAGCAGCCCATATGGTTCTGTGTTTTGGATTTGTGAGTAAAACACACCAGTCTTTCGGCTTTTGCTGCGCAGTGCTTGCATGGCATCAAGGTTTTCTCCTTTTCCAGTCTGCACACAACCAGGACAGCTGACCTGAATTGACCAAAGGGATAATTCATACCATGTGATGCTGTGCTCAGCAATAAAAGCTCAGGGAAAAGGAGGAGGAAGTGGGCATATTAATGGTATTTTTGGTTTTAAGTAACTGGTTTGTGTGATGAGGCCCTGCTTTCCAGGAAATGGCTAAACATCTGCCTGCTGATGGGACGTAGTGAGTAAATTCCTTATTTTGCTTTGCTTAACTGTCTTTATCTCAATCCACGAGTTTTCTTGCATTTGCTTTTCCTATTCTGTCTCCTGTCCTGCTGGGGTGGAGAGAGTGAGTGGCTGAGGGCTCAGTTGTTGTTGGGCCAATCCACCACACTGTTGTTTTAGCCATGAAGTATAGAACAAACCATGTTTTGCCATTGCTAAACAGGCAATCAAGAATAGCTGAGACTTCCTAGTACCACTTCTGGTAATACTCTCATAGGTGATATTTTAAAGTTGACTGGGAAATCAGTCAGTGTCTACACTTCTGTACATACCTTCTTTATTTCTTTCTTTCTTTCTTTCTTTCTTTGCAAAACTCTGAACCCAGTTATGTTAGTGTCACACATTAGGATGGGTGGAGCATGAACATAAACTGAATTAGAATACTCTGAGAAAAGTGAATGTATTATTCAATCATATAATATATGCAATATTCCATAGTTTCAGTTCACTTATATGTAGGTTATATGACATTAGATCTCACATCAGCAGAAAGATAAATATTTATGGAGTTGAACATTAAGGCACATCATGGGGTATCTTGCTAATCTGAATCTTATCTGTCATGTAAGTTTATCCATGAAGCTGAACCTTTTCCAGATTTGTGCTGAATCCTTGTCAAGAACAGAAGTAGTGAAAGGGACAAAATGGACAAAAGTTTCCCATTCCTATATCATAAAATATCACTTGCCCTGCAGAGTTCCCTAGAAGATGAGAATAATGAGGCACCTGCTAGGGTCCATGTAATTACAGCAAGATGTAGAAGATGGGACAAAAAACCTCACAGTCAAGACACGGGGAGATGTATTCCTCACCCTAGCTCTGACTTGCTGAATGACCTTTCCTTTTAGTCTCTTTGGATTTCAATATCGTTAATTGCAAATTGGTGGTATCAGCATTTATAAGGCACTTCAAAATCTACAGACAAAACTGCCATCCAAGGCCCACAACTATACTAGTGCTATCAAACATATTCGGTCAGCTACTCTAGCCATAAAAACCAAAAGCTGAAGAGTCTTTTTTTCTTTGCCAAACATTAACTGATCATTGCTAACAATTATTTATTGTATTATTGTTATTAAGATTATTACTACTACCATCAGCATAACATCTAGCTACAGACCAAGTGATTCATGCTGTACAAACACTGAATAAAAAGATAGTCTATGTCCTATAGGGTTGCAATCTAATTTAAAAAACCCCAAAACACAGCAAAACAAGGGATCAAGGGAATAAACAGTGTCAGAAAGACAAACTGACTAGCATGATAGCCAATAATCTTACCCCATTTGCAGAACACTTGTGTAGACTAGCTAAACAGTGCTACAAGGTGTAGTCACTTCAAGGACCTGCGCCAGTGCCATCTTCAATGCCATTTTTTTTTGGCATTGAAGCTACAGCTGCTTCCTCCTTTCCATTTCTGACTGCTCAGAAAATTAAATTACCCACTTGCCATAACCTATTGCAACTTGTTAAGGATTCACTATGTCAAAGACTATTGAAATCAAAGCAAGAGTAATATCACGCATATTGAATTTTTTCTGCATGTAAAAAGGACCATATATTGATGAGATGTATATACCAGCCATATTGAGAAATCTGTTATATTTATTTGTTAAAGAGGGGAGTTGATGAAAGAACTGCATAAAGACTAATTACCACAAAGAACTGAGTTCTAAAACCTACCAAAACCAGTGGAGTGAATAAATCTGACCAGCATCTTTGGCCCTTACTAACAAGGAAGTTGGCCCAGGGGCAAAAATTTGGTCACTAACACACAGAACAAACTCGTGAGTTACACAGGGACATACACATCAACAAGAATAACCTATTCCCCCTTCCAAGTCCCCCAAATGAGACCCCTGCTACAGAGATTTTGTGGGTCTTACCTCTCCGTGGGGTTTCTGAGACATGACACTTTTGCTGGATGTCAGTCAAATGACTACAGAACTCCTCTTACTCTGTCTGAAGTCCTCTGCAGGTATCTATTGCATAACTCAATTACTAAATGTAAAGGAAATACCTCATAAAAACTTGATTTTGCGTGGGCTCCTCACATGCCAAAAATGATGTTTTCACTGCACTCTGGTTGTTGACTCCTCTTCAGAAAGCACTTGCAACCCTGATTCTCTCTAGTCAGTAGTGCATGGCATTGGAGTTTTGACATTTAAGTGCACAGAAAAGAAGATGCTTGCCATGTAACACAAGTGTGTGGAACACAGTTGTGATTTTCCTTGAACCTATTACCCTATGTATTCTTTTTCTGTCCAGACCAATATATCATCTTTTGACTCACTGGGATACAACAAATAACAGAAGGCAATATTTAAAACAAACTTTTTGGTTTTTGATTATTTCAAGCTCTTTGTTACTGCACAATCAATTTAAAAATACGGTAGGCAATATTTCAACTACCAAAATAAGAAAATTGCACTAAATAAAAAAAATCATTCTGCTCTCCTAACATCTCCTTAGGAAGAAAACTGCTCACAATTCAAAACCAGAGAAATAGCCATTTTAAAATAGATTCTATCTGCCTGTATCCATCATCCTTTCTCCTGTTTGTCAAGACTCTATGGCCTTGGGCTCTGCTTTAATTCATAATGGTAAATTAAGTTCATCCTTTATTTAATCTCAATTTAATAAATTACTGCTAATTCTTCTGGTCCTTCTGGTAATTTATTAACATAAAATAATGGCTTTACAGGAGGTCATTTAGAGCTGTTTCAAGCTAGAGAACAGCTAGTCCACAGCATTATAAGGTTTTCTCTCAGTTAATATGTATCTACCTCTCCATGAATTTTGGGGAGTTTGGTTAACGTTTCTACAGGATTATATTTTTTCAGGAATACAATTTTTGATGTTTTCATGAGCAACTTAAAATTCAGGAACAG
Organism: Pygoscelis adeliae; assembly: GCF_000699105.1. Lineage (NCBI taxonomy): Eukaryota > Metazoa > Chordata > Aves > Sphenisciformes > Spheniscidae > Pygoscelis > Pygoscelis adeliae. The sequence goes on along the minus strand of NW_008824413.1, from coordinate 2,333,256 downwards.
ATATTTAGTATTATTATAGTTCATGTTGATATTCACGTAAGTGTTTCTTAATCAGTTGGGGCTCTGTAGAAAGGTAATATTAGAGAAGAGTCCTAGAACTTTCCCTTTATTCTCTTGGTGTCTTTCTTAAACTGCTCAGAATAAAAGCAGTGTTAAATGGGTCTGCTAAAGAAGTCTAGACATAACTAAAATGTCAACCTGCAGCTTAGTATAAATCAGTCTCAAAAGACAGAGTGGAAACTTGTATTTTAATGCCCAGAAAAAGGGGTTTTCTTTTTATTCATTCAACTAGTGGGAGTTCAGGGCTGTTCAGATTAACCATGTGCACTGCAATATTAGCTAAACAATTCTTCTGCATCAGATTTTGGTCTGGATGCAGTTGTGAACTATTTGGAGTAATTAGAGTCAAATTGTATTGATGTGCAGCTTCTTCCCCAAAGTCATGGCAAACGACAAATGAATAATGCTGATGAATAATAGCCTCTTCAGGAGAGAGCAGGGATAGAGTCACAGTCTCAATTTTTTTGAAGAGTATTTGGGTTTTTTGAAAGAACATTAGTTCCAGATAGCAGTACATGGATAACAGTAATGTATCTACACCATGGACAAATGACTCCCCTATCTCCACTGATATTAGCTGAGCCTTGTTAGTAAACACTAAATTCTCTTACAAAAAGTTTAATAAGATGTAAAGAAAGAGTTAAATATAAAGATAGCTGTAATGTCCCTGATTTCAGCTAACCATATTAGATTTTCTTTGCTTCATCTTGAATATCTTATTAAAGATAAAGTCCTAGTAGCTATCGTAACAAAAGAGTTTAAAGAGCTATAGCCCCAGCATTCCAAGATGAGATGAGAAGTTTAAACCAGGAGAAATACCTTGCAAGTAAAAGATGTCTCAGAACCCCCTCCTGCCCAAAAAAGATGTTCTGTTTGCTCAAATGTCTGATTTAAAATATTAGCTTACAGCAAAAATATTTTCTTCTCCCTTCACTTCGAGTCAGTTGGTCCACCTTGAAAACAAGGTATGCAGAGCTTAGACATATCAGATGTCACAAATTATATTCCTTAAAAATACTCTTCCCTGCTATAATGGGAAATGAAGAAAAAATGACATCAGAATGAATAATGGGCATTACATTAACTGCCAACTTTGGGCAGTTACTGTATATTATAGCTTTATATCTCAATAAAAGGAACACCATGTGGGTTTTTTGCTTTGTTTAGTTTTTGTTTTTTTAAATCTTTGCTTCAACTAAAATTACTGTTAACCCCAAACAATTGGCTTATAGTGGTATAAGCAAGTTAGTCTTTTAAAACAGAAATTATACTTGAAAAGTTAATTGTGGACATGTCCTTAGTAAAAATAACAACTGGAGAATTTGCTCTTTAGAGGCAATTCTAAGTGTGCATGCAGAAGAATTTAGATAAAGGTAAGATTTTTTTGTTATACTACTTATATATTTGTACAAATCAGATTAACTTTGTTAGAATTAACATAGGGAATGAGCTAAGCCAGTGGTTTTTGTGTTGTTCTGGACCTCTAATGTTATTAAGTTTTTGAAACTTAGTAGTAAAGTAAAATCTGATTGACCCAGTTAGTGTGCAATGCATAGCAAATGGTCACCTCAAAGGCTAATCGTTTTGCCAGAGTGCTCTCAGTGTCAACTCTGAGAATGAAACTTAAAGCTTTACTATCTTCTATCACATGGGCACAACTCAGAAGGAAGCAGCTTGCGGGCAGTCTGCATCTTATAGTACTCAGCTACCTCTGGGAGTCAAGTGTTCCTAATGAATGTTACAGAGAGACTGTGCCCTGGTGATAATAAAAAGATTAAGTAACTAAAAAGCAGTTATCAGCAGTATAAAAAATGAATGGTATGCTTTTTAAAGTGGAAAAGGAAACAAAATACTGTGATGATGGACAAACAAAAAGCATCAGAAAGACTTCTCCTAAAAACTGAGATACAAGAGATGGCATTCTGGTACCTATTAATGTAATAGCTTCATAACAGCTTTTCTGATACACAAAAGCATTTTACCTGGATGTCCATAAAGTCAACTCTTTCCTTTCTGGGTGTCATATATTCATGCACTTCTAACTGCCTTAGTGTTCGTAGGAGGGAATATTTCTCTTGTTCTGTTGGTTTAATTCCTTCCCTATTTTCTGGTTCCATCACCCCACCCTCCTCACCACAACAACAAAACAACAACTTGAAAGGGAGTAAACTGGAAAGCAGTGGCACATGGTACTTCGCCTCAATACAAAGGAAGTTTCTTGCGTTTGAACCATAACAAGCCAGGAAGCAGAACAGAGGTTAGAATCCAAGAGATAACTGCTTTCCATGGCCACCTCTCTTTGAATGCTTCACGGCAGGACCAAGAGGAGACAAGTTCAAACATTCACATATAGGTTTGAAAACCATAGCCAACAACTAAACCCATATTTATTATTAAGTTCTATGAACTTTCTTCCAATTCCCGTTCAGTCGGCTTTCTGTGAACGTGTATCCAACAGCAGTCCAGTACACAAATACAAAATACTTCCGAGTTCACATCAAAGTATTATCAGATTCTTTCTGATGTCTACACAAGGTTTTTCAGTTGCAGGTCTACACTAGATATAGGCAAATATTATTAAAATGCTCTGTAAATGTCCATTGTACTTTAAAGATGAACATTTACTGGTAAGACTTCCCCAGGACACACAAGTTCAAATCAATATCCTCCAATAACTTTTATTAGCTGGGACAGTCCCTGTATCAGCTCCACTCAACAAAATCTATTTACACTGAAATGAAAGGAATACTGTAGAATTAAGCTTTTGTTTCTGTTTTGGTAGGTACTCTATTCTGGTGGGAGATTTTTTTTCTCTTTTAGTGAAGCTTGTGGTCTAACGCTCATCCTTTCTGACTTAGGTATGAAGACCAGCAACATCAACAAATGCCTGTGAATGCTGCAGAAGCTCCTTCTGAATGCAAAGAAGTGGTTATTATGGCTGATGGCAGCTGTGTTTTCACAGTACTGTGAGAGCAGTACTGTGTATGTGCAGATCAGATTACCACATTGTGGACTACTAGAACAACCTATGCCACAAGGAACATCAACAATCAGAGATCACACCCTTGCAAAACTGAAATACGTATTTTCAGCCCAGCCATTTCCTGGAGGGAAAGAAAGAAAAATCAAGGTATTGGATGAAAGTAAATCTTAACATAGCTTGGTGTCATGGGTGTGATGAGAAAATTAACTCTATCCCAGCCAAACCCAGTACACCTGGTAACTACTGAATAAACAAATCAAAGGACTTTCCCATATAGTGGAAGGAATTTCACTGAAATTACTTTTGCTAAAAGAATCACGTGGGAAAGCAAGCTATTCAGAAGCAGAGGAGACATATGATGTTTCATGTGTTCAAATGAATGGGGCCTGAACAAAAAACTCGCTGGGAAATAGTGAAAATAGCAGTATGACAAAAGCGTGTATTTAGCAGAATGGGTGACAAAGCTTACAAAAACTTCTGTGATCTAGGTGCAGTCATAAGGAAACCTCCAACAGCCCAGTGCTAGGTCAGCAGTGTTCTTCAAGCCACCCAGAGCAGATAAGGACTAACAAGCAAACTACTGAACTCTCTCTCAGCAGTTCAGCCCCTATTGCTGCTGCTGCTGCCCCTGGCCATGAACACATATCTTGACTCCCCTGCACATCAGTTTCCCTCACTGGCAAAATGTGAAGAAAAGTACTAGTTTTCCTTGTCAGAAACTTTAGGATTTACAAAGCACTCTACAATAAAGCAAAATACCATGCAGTAAGCTGGTATTATTATTATGTTGCAGTTCACATAATCCAAGCATTTCAAAGATTGAACAGATCTTGGTGGGTAAAAAAAACGTCCTTAGCATGTTTTGTTACAATAGCTTCTTTGTCACTGAGACAACTGATTAGGTTTCACTTGCAAAACTTCAGAAATACATAATTTTGTCAGAGATAACAGGACTGAAATGATGAAAGAAGGGAAAGTGTCGAATATTGCAACTCAGTATACTGAGGATACATCATGGGTGAAACTGAAGCTCAGATTTTTGTAACTGTGTTTGTTGTCATTCTGAGGATGTCTTATACTAATATCCACCTATTTTGTAAGCAAATCAGTCAAAAATGTAATATAAATTCTTTTTAACATAAAATTTTTCATTGATTCTCTTCTAGTTTAGAAAATCAGGTATATTGAATACATGCATCCGTACAGAACAAGCAGAATGTTTTAGCATGAGAAAATCTATCCTGCTATCAACCATTATAGTTGCCAGGCATGCAGTATTTGCAACTTAGCTTGCACATACATTGTACCTGACATCAGCACAATATAGAAAGGATTTTCTATTACCACTTGCAATCATTTATATAGATCATGGCAGTAGGATTAGACCTTAGTTTGATTTTTTAGGTTCAAATCCTTTCTTAAACCTTGTTGTTTCTGAAAGATAACATTTGTCTGTCAACTGATCTGACTTATAGATCTATATGTTAACTTGGTAGAATAAAGTAATAAGAATATTTTTAAGAAGCATTTTAAAAACTTGTTTCAACCCTCGTAGTTACATCTCAATTACTGATCAGTTCCCTGAGAAAACACCCTGTAATAAACAGGCTAGCATTTCTCTCTCAGGCAAAAAATGATGGACGTGCCTCTCCAGGATGAGATTTGCAGCAGGGCTAGAGCACGTCCTTGGCCAGATCAAGGAAAGGACACAAAACTGAGCTGCTGCAACCAATTGATACTGTAACAATGTCAGATTCATGGTCACAGAATCTAAACTTCTTTTTTACCTAAATAGGTCTGGAATTCTTAAATGGGAATAAACAGGGTAGACAGCCATTGAAATCCAAGCAGAGGCATCACAAAGATCCAGTGAAGCCTTAAGATATCTAACTCCTATTTAGGCTCCTAAATAATCATTGACTTGAATATACCGTTAGGATCCTCAATATTCCTTTGATTCATGCCCAAGCACTGTAAAATGCCTGTGAAAATTCCAGTCAACAACAACAACTGTCTCTTTGAATGAGACAGCAAACAAATTTGAGAAAGCTATAATCACATCTCTGATTTTTAACTTTTATTAATTTTTTAGAAATTTATTGTCTCAAAATGCAGTGAATTTTACTATATTATGCATAGGCACATTAAAGTACCTCCTAAATAGCTTCAGTATTGAGGATATTGATGCTGTTGCTATTGGTACAATGAAGATGTTGAGAATACAAAAATTAGCTGCATATATGCACCAGTATTCCAGTTTAAAAACTGCCAGACATTCGTGTGTTGGGAGACCTAAATTATGTATGGAAAAAATTGACATTTTCATGTAACATTTGACATCAGTTTACTTTACTGTTATAGCTGTCAATTTATAAAATGTTGCTGTCTTTGTCTCTTAAATGATATGTGAGCTGGTAAAATGGAACCTAGGCCATTTTGCCGAAGACAGAGGAAGAGAAATGGAAGGAATAATTCCTAGGCACAGTGTCAAGCCTATACACTGACAAAAGAAATACAGGAGATTTCAAGGAAAGGAGAGATGATGCCAGTTTCTCCAAGCGATTATGCTCTCCCTGCTCTCCATCATCTTCCCCCATGGCATAACTCCTCCAGCCCTTAGTTAAAATAGAACTTTTTGCTGTTCTTAATACTTTGGTTTCACAAAGCATTGTTCATACCGCTTGTCTCTGTGTTCACAGTACTGAGCCTCCTCATGGAAGGCAACCCAGGCCATTTATGTAAAGCTACCCAAATTGAAACTCTCAGGTGTTAATTTTCTAACCAGTCTCTCTCTGTCTCCTGATTCAGTTGAAACAGAAAAAAATAATCAGATGTATTTCTCTTGGAGTGATCTTCCTACAAATATAATGTCATTCTTTAAACTTAGGTCACTTTCCATAAAATGCCCTTTAAGGCCAAAAATCCTTTGAATTTTATTAGATTTCTCCATGATACATTTAATAAATCAGTTCGTTTATTAAGGCCAAATAAAGAAGCTGGTGGTTACTTCTTGCAGTCCATGGTTTACCAATATGAGTATAGTAATCACAACAAACACAAAAGCCATACATATTTACCTGTATATACATCTTTAAATAAACAAACTGATAAATCTGTAAAAATAAAGTAGAATTATAACAGACCTCAGGACCTGCATGCTAATATGATCTCTTCTTTGGCAAAGACTTGCTCACTGAAGGTGTAAGTAATGAGACACCGTACTCTTCACCTCCACATAAATCGTCTGAGTACACTCTTTGCTGGGAACAAATTAGTCTCACTAAAATCTGTAAGACATGGACCAACTCTCAGTCCAAAGAAAATGAGACCATGCCTAGCCAAACCGCTACCTGCAAAGTGTCTCACACTTGACCTCCCTCTGTCAGTGTTGGGGAAGGCCAAGGATTACAAGATAGTGGGAGGCAGCCGGTCCCTTTTTCCAGATCAGAACAGGGGTGTCCTGGCGAACGTGGAAAACCTTACAATATGTTGTACATAATCTGTATGCATAACAATATCAACAGAGAACTCCAGTTTATAGTATTTTCAATGTGTCACATAGGACACAGTACCTAAGAGACAAAGCAACACCTGGATTTTAATGCCAATGTTATCTGACTGAAAAGTGTTCTTTAAAATTCTGACTAAACCGAAATAGAAATTTAGGTATCAGCATCACTTTTACAGCTCAGGCTCATTTGCTACAGCAAACGACCAGCCTCCTCCCACTTGTTTTATGAATTATATTGTTTGGTTACTCCAAACACGTCTATAGCACAGTGAAAGGGCCCAGCAGGACCAGAACTTTCATTTATTTCTGTATATTACCTTCTATTAATGGCAAAACAGTTTTGTAGGAATAGAGTCAGCCTCTCTAAAATTTCCACGCTGTATATAGACTTTATGTCTGTTGCTGCTCTGTCTTTACCTACATTCTTCTTTTCCAAGACAACAGTTTCATGTCCAAGAAATGAGGGAATATGTTATTAACAATGTGTGAGCTTCAAGTCCTCTTTCCTCTTAGTCACAGAAGTTCAAGGTGACATAAAGGGGGCCTACAGGAAAGATGGAGAGAGACTCTTTATCAGGGAGTGTAGTGATGGGATGAGGGGTATGGTTTTAAAATGAAAGAGGGTGGCTTTAGATTAGATATAAGGAAGAAATTCTTCACTATGAGGGTGGTGAGGCACTGGAACAGGTTGCCCAGAGAAGTTGTGGATGCCCCATCCCTGGAGGTGTTCAAGGCCAGGTTGGACGGGGCTCTGAGCAACCTGGTCTAGTGGAAGGTGTCCCTGCCCATGGCAGAGGGGGTGGACTAGATGATCTTTAACATCCCTTCCAACCCAAACCATTCTATGATTCTATGATTCTATGATAAAACGAGTTGGGAGGGCCAGACTGTCTCCAGTAAAGGGGAACCCTAGATTCAGAGGCAGGGATTATCATCTGGAAGGTGCTTCACATGCCCACTTGCTTTCCAATGGCAGCCACAGAACTCTTAGTTGCATTGCAGAGACTCCCTGAAATTATTCATTATAAAAGACCCAGTGGTAGCATTATTAGCATGAGAGGGTGCTAGGAGAGATGTCCAGAAAGACAGGGCAAGCATTTGCAGCAGGACAGGAGCTGCGTCAGTGCGTCAGGCCTCAGTGTTCTCTCTCTTCTTTGAAGAGATACAGAATGCTCTCTGAAGGAAGAGTTCAGAATATTTTGGTTTCATGGTATTTTCCCTCTTTTTGTTTATAAGCTTCAGCATTACATACACTAAATTTAATTGCATTTACCATACACTGGCCAAGACACTTCACTCATCTAAATCCCTCTGGATCATTCTGTACTGTTCACAATTATTTGCTTTATCATCAGCTATCTTGCTATCTCCTCTGAAATGTTCATATCTATTATCACTTGAGAAGTTCCACCACTGCTCCTGGGGATACAAACTCTCAGCTTCTTTCTGGAACCACAAACTCCTGCTTTCTTATCACTGAAGAAATTTTCACACTGCATCGTTGTTTTTTAGCATTGGGATTAACTTTTGATATGGAATATTGATAATCAGTTTTACCTGTATACTAGGAACAAGGAAAATAATTTCTAAGTTAAAATCACCAGGATGCAGTAAAATTGCTTAATTTTCAAGCGACAGTGGGCATAACATTTTATCTGTCTCAGAAGAGGCTATTCCCTTCTATTAAAAAGTACTAAAATTAACTAAATAAGATAGTGCAATAACAGAAAATTAAGTTCATAATTGCACAGACATGTAAAACAATTCAGTGAAACATTAAGGGAAAATTACATCCAAACATGCAGTAACATTGACATTAATTATATTTATTGCATAATATTTTTGCAGTATATATCAGTAATAACTTTACAATTAGTTGCAGCTATTCTAATATTCTTTGAGGGGATTAATCTAGGGTTAATCTAACTAAGCTTAGGAAGGAAGGCTAAACAATTCAACCTGTAAGCATTCAATACATTGAAGAAGACCTTAGAAAATGTGATCTAAAGGAATTTGCCTCTTGTGCTATTGCATCTGCAGGCAGGATTAATATATTGTATTGCACTTTGATGTTTAATAGTGAAGGTCTCTTCAAATCATCATTATTTTAAACAAGCCCTTTGTATCATAAAAGCAAAGTTGAATGTAAAGTGACCACTTTATACTTAATATTAAAATGAAAGGGGAAAAAAAGACTGATTTGTAGAAATTACAAACATCTTAAGAGGTAGGCCACTAACATTCAAAGATTGTTTTTTCTGGTTTCTTCTACTGGGAATTTTGATATTCTGTACATTTTATCTAATACTTTTGGCATCATAAAAAAATGAAACCAGCTATTATGCTCTCTAGAATAATATGCAGTAAACAGATTACATAAATAATTCTGACTAATTTTACAGAAAAAACTCATTACGTTTACAGCACAAGGTGACTGACACATGAAGAGTATAGCATAAATCTGCTGAGACTATATGCCTAACTTTGCAAAAATCCACTGTTTACCCATCAGCCCCCAAGCCAATACTATGAAGGTCCCATGACACTGACCGCTACAAACAGCAACGTTAAGGCATGTTAGTAAACAGCGCATTTCATTCTAGCATTAAAAATGTAGGTCTGTACAATCAGAGAAGTATTGGAACAGAACCTTCATTGTGGTTGGATTAGAAGACATTATTGGCCCCCAGATAGACTAGCTGCAAGACATATCTCAGGAGTTATATTAATTTTTCTTCCAAATACTTTCATGAATATAATTTGGAACTGCATCCTAGTTTACCAATTTGGATATTATTTGTATTTTCTAAATTCCCAGGTTCTTTGTCTGAATACTATTAATTCTCACCCTATTGGTTAGTTTCTTCTGCCTTTTTCCCTCTGACACACATGATTTTAAAGAATACACTAAATCTGTATCTTTTTCCACCACTGAAAATCTGTTGCCTTCTGCTGTAAGAATTACAGAGAATTCAAACCAGTGGAGGTCTTTTGCACATATTATATATTTTTCTAATTTCAGTGTAGCTAACTCATCAGCCCAACATATTCAGTCATCTCTCTACTGTAAAACTTGTTCTTTCAGTTGAGAATAATATTTAAGTACAGTAAACTGGCTTTTGTCATACCTCCATATTATTGTGAAGGAAAGATGTTAAATTATGTTCTTGTCTGTGATTCCTGAAAGACTGCTGAGAATACTTCTGTATTTAAAATTTGAGTTAAAAAAACAGATTAATCTGATGTTTTAAGAGACTGAAAGAGAAAGAAACTAATAAAGCTAAAAGAACCACCAATTAGCAAGCAAGTTTATCTACATATTTTTTTCTAACACAGCTATACCTAGGGTTAAAATATCTTTACTTGCTGCACATTAATGTTAAACACCAACAAACTATTCAGAACCCTGCTGCATGTATGATTCAGCCTACTTCCAGTACGTATAACCTTGTATTTGGCATGTTGAATTTCATTTGCCTTCATGCTACCTAATCCTCCACTTTTATTAGCAGTCAGCAGAGTTCCTCATGATTTTCTCTGGCCTGAATTTTTTAACTGCATTTGAAAATTTAAATAAAATGAACCAATATTCAGAGTATTTGAGTATCCACAGTGCCTCGTGATTTTAGTCATGGAGTTGTAGACGTTCCGTATTTGTGAAGACCAGTTCTACCATATCTGATATCATGCTGCAGCCAGAAAAAGTTAATATGGAATAAGTTTACGTGAAGAGAAATGTCATGCACAGAGCATGCAAAGTAGTTCTTCGAGTCTACTTAGCCTGGATAAGATTGACTCAAATGGCCTATGTTGTTTTGTGTAATGTAGTCCAAGACAGTAGACTGAGGTAGTGTAGGAAGCAACAAATGGTTATTTGTCTATTTGGCTTTTGCTTGGTTTTGTTTTTGTCTAGACAAGAGAAGATTGAAGAAAAGGAAGGTAAGACCTTTCAAATACAGATAAAGGCACTGCAGGGAGGCAAGAAGATAGTGTTCCCCATGACCACAGCCAACAGAGGAACAATGCAAATGAATCATAGCAAAAAAGAGATTAAGTTCATCTGTTCCGGGAAGCTTGTTGATATAAAGGACAGATGAACACTGGAGAAGAGGTGAAACCTATGCCACCGGAATTTTTTGGAGAACAAACCTGATTACTACCTTTTAGGCATGGCATGGTGACTGACTTGCCTTTGGGAAGGTGAGTGGACAGGGACCTCTTAAAGTTCTTTCAGACTATAGTCTCTAACTCTGCATGTAAGGCTGTGAATTCTTTAAAGGTTTCATATTCATATGCATGTTCATCGTTTTTTACAGTAGTGCCCCTCAGCCACCTGAGAAGACACCCCATTCTGTTAGAGGTGCATAAACAATGCAGTTGCAACAACTGTCGTGTTAATTCTCCAAGGGAGAGGGGAGGCAGGGAATGGACAGGAATTGTTGTTATTAAAATTCCTTTAGTAAGGTAATGCTAAAAGGTGATTACTAAAAGGGAAACACAACAGGACATGTTTGAACAGTCAGTAGGAGGCAGTTCACAAACCCCCACATGGCAAAAATGTTCCTGTTGTACCAAATTTTTATTCTCATAGTATCAATACATATTTTAAGAGGGAATAGGAAAAGTCATGTACATCTTACTTAAGAGACAACAGTTGTCAATTTAGCTGGGCCGACACTAGGCAAATGTTCCTATATATTCCTATTTCCTAATCTGAGATAATGCCACTATATACTTCTAATAAAAAGCCAGGCCATGCGAAAGGACATCATAAATAAAATGCCTACTGAGATGTCCTTCTCCAACCCATGGCTCTACTGGGTGTATAAACTTTTAATGAACACAAGATTTTGTCCCTAACACACACAACTCACAGATTTAGCCAGCCAACATAAACATCACCATTTGACATAAATACGTCAGTCTGGTGTAGTAATGTAATTGAAATTGGTAGAGAAGCAAATGATGTGGAAAACCTGTCTGTACTTTAATTAACAAGATCTGAACCAGGACATGTCAGTTACTTCTTTTCAATCAGTATACACTCCACCAAGTGATACTACAGCATTAAAAATATATTCAAATATATCATTAATCTCTTTAGTCCAGAAGCATTTGCACTGTAATAACAGAAATCGCCACAAAGGTGGTGAAACATCAACTTCTGCTACCTTGCAAAAAGTCAATCTCGCGACAAGGCAGAAGAACTGGTATAAAAGACTACCTGATATGGCTAGAAATCCCCTTAACCCTTCTCCTTTCCCTCATCTCTTACTTTTGCCATCCCTCTCTACTTTTCTCACTTGACTTGAACTGTCTTAAGAGAGAATGTGGAAGTAAAATACGTGTGCTTGGGAATTTGTAATTAATAAGTGGGAAGCCAATTAGTATCTAACTGCTTTGGGTTCTGATGAAGTATTGTCCTTGAGCTGGCTACACTGGCACTTGAATTTGCAAGTTTCTAAAAGTTTAAGAAGTAGTTTTAAAATACTTAACATGCTTGGCAGAGTTTAACTCTGTGTCCTGATGTTTCCCTTGCAGCTCAGGCCCACATGGAGACATTAGAGAGTCATACTATTCACACTTACAAAGAAACTAGAAGAAAAAAAGTAGTGTAGGTGGATTTTAAAAGGGGCTAGTTAGTTTTCAAATAGGAAAACAGTCTCGTTCTTTCTGCTAAGAAAAGAACAATGAAATTAGAATTTTAAATTTAATTCTTAAATAAAGTGTTTCCACCAGTCATTTCCCTTGCCACTACTTTGGAAAATAATATCTGCATTACAAAGGCAAATATGTGCAGTATTTTGGACATATTTTTCTCTTCCCTGGAACATCAGTTTTTCTTAAAGGTACTGTACCAAACTATCAGAACAGACATTTTTCTTGAATTTCATTTCTATAATCATGATCACATCTTTGTGTCCATTACATTATGCAAAGCTCTATAAAATGAGAGATAGCAATTTTCTGCTTTTGTTCTGTCACTTTGGTTTTACAGTCAGTCTCTCTTTGATTATAAAGAAAGAAAGTTACAGTTTGGGCATGTATGAGACCTCAGTTTCAATAAACTTACAAGTATATTTCTAGCTCTACATGCAGAACACTTTTTTAAAAGACCTTTGTATTAAAATTTAAAAGACTGTCAGAATGACAGTAGGCTATGTTTGTACCATTTTCCATTCTCATTATAATTACCATCATAGGTATAGATTCAAACTGCAGCATTTTTCTCTCTTGTTGCAATCCATGGCACAAGAACGAGCTATCAGAATTTTAATGCATTATATATTCTATAAGTTAAGTACAGTTCTGTATGGCTTTGACCTTTTCAATATTCCATAATTTGACTGACTGGCTACTCTAATTTTTCCCCTGTTTACAGTCTCAGAAACCTGTGGGGAAGAAGCAAAATGCCCAGCCAATCAAAATACTGAACACTGAAAAGATCAAAGTAGTAAAACATACTACAGTCTTTCACAGAATATATTAGGCATTAAAATTTTCATATCACACTATAAAAAGATAACATTTTCCCCTGCAACTCTAGATACTATAAAAGTGGAGGCATTAGTACAGCAAAGGTGATATCACTAGACCAAATAACACAATTTATACTACTCGTATGTTCTTGGTTTAGACTGTTACACATTTCCTCAAATAACTAGCTCTTTCCTAGCATTGAAATTAAATCAAATTCAACTTTAATAACTTTAATACAAACTCATGATTTTCCAGTATGCGTTCAAGTTTTGGAAACTGCAGGGATAGATGCTTCTGATCCCGCTGAATGCATACCACAAAACTTTTGTCAACAACAATCAACATTTCTGACTTGGCCCTATGTGGAAGTTTTCATTTTCTTTGTGGTTCATAGACACTGGGTGAGTCTAGTAACATAGAGGCAATTTTACGCGATTTTTGTTTACATGACTCATTTGCACTCCTCCACTAGTGAGTAAATAGTAGTAGGAGCAGGTGACACAAAAAAATCTATCGCTTTGCCAATACAGCATTCTACTAGGAAAAAACAAAAACAAGACATCTTACTATGTCAAAGATGTTAATGGTATACAATGAACAAAAGAGATTAAAAATCAAACGTAAACAACATTGAGATGATATAATCTGAATACTTTATAGATTCATTTCCATGTAATCGTTGCAGCTTAATTGGGTTATGGAACTATAATGTATTACCCTGTTATCACAATGCATGTTTCTTTATCTACTTGCTAATGAAAGAGACTTAAACAAGATGAAGAGCACTAATATGATTTGATTTGTAATTCTTTCCTTGAAAACGCCCAAAGAACAGACACTGATTATTGATATTCTTATCAAACAGGGTGTCCTATTTGCTACCTTTTGAATGCAAATTGCTGATGTGTATCCTTAACAAGTTTCCAAATCAACACACAGCTAATTAGAAAAGTTTGACCCTATAACGCGGATTTATCAGAATCTCTGTCTCCTCTTTAGCAGCAGACCACTTATAACAAAGAGGTTCAAATATTACACACAAGTTGCTCATCCTGCTTGCAAGTCTGCATTTTGTGGTATGATCAGACAGCAGGCGCAGTCACCAAGGAAACAAAGAAAGAAGCTACTTCAACATCAACCTTTACAGTGGAATAACAAATATGTCTTACAAGACAATAAGAAGTTATAATGTTTGCAAATAGGATAATAATGTATGTTATAAAATGTATAATTAAAAACTTTAGCTGGCAAAAAACAAAGACAAGGGTGCCATCTAATTTGTTGCACTGTGCTGGTGAGCAAGGTTTACAGGCAATAGTGCAGAGCAGCAAGCATGAATCTTCCTCGCCTACTAGTCACTCGGTTATATGATCTCACGCTGTGTGTTAGGCTGTTCTGTCTTTCTCCCTTCATATTACATTACACTTATCACATATCCCATCCTGTTTATTTTTTCTTTTATCTATCTCACGACCTGCTTCTTGTACTGTCTCACTGAAATGGCTCAACAGAACTGCAAAAGCATATTCTAAAGGTAAAGTCTCTCAAAATACCTGAGAAAAATGCTATCCTAAAAGTTGTCCTACATGTGAATTTAGAAAGAAATATCCATAACAAGGTACATTAGGACTCCACCAAGTAAGACTAGTAATTTGGGTGCGGTCAAGGAGAAATGACCAAAGTGCTTGTATATCGCTCTCCACAACTACCTGAAAGGAGGTTGTAGCGAGGTGGGTGTCGGTCTCTTCTCCCAATATGATTCTATGATTCTTAGGGACATGGTTTAGTGGTGGACTTGGCAGTGCTAGGTTAGTGGTTGGACTCAATGATCTTAAAGGTCTTTTCCAACCTTAGTGATTCTATGATTCTATGATTCCATGAATATCAACACAGAGTCCAGGCAAGTAGACAGAAAGATTGGCAATTTGCGCAGGATATGTGATGTGACATGACACAGGTAAATGTCAGGCAGAAAAAAAAAAAATAATTAAGTCAACGTTAATTTTCCCATAAAAGCAGTGGCTATAAGCTGGCTATAAATACACTTAGATTGGAAACTGGATGATGGTTTTTAACAGAGTAATACATTTCTGTAAAAAGATCCCAACAGTAGCAGCTGAAGAAAAATATCCTTATTTTGAAATACAAAGGAAAAGTACATTGTCAAATGTTTTTATTGCAAATCATTTTTCTGCATCACTTTTTACAGCCTCGGTGAACAGAGGATTGACTTTTGCTCCTGACTTATCACAAAAGGGGGATAATTACATTTATTTTATATATGTATTTGGTAAAGTGTAAGGACTGATCTAGAGAGATGTCTCACTGAGTTAAACGCCATAAAATTAAGCTTGTGGTATTATGTGAGACAATCCCTCTCCAAAGCAATTGCAGTCATCAAGAGGAATATGGACTAAAAGAAAGATTATTTCCCATTTGAAAGCACCTGTAATTGTTCAACAGACAATAAAGGGCATATAATTTCTTCTGCCTCAGATGCTGATCAGAAGAAAGGCTACACTGACCATCGCAAGTCTGCTTGGCAATATATGTCTAAAAACCTTGGGAACATCCTCCAAAACACCACCAGAACATTTATGTTCCCTTTTATAAAATGCTAACAGGAAATTTAGAGTTACTAAATTATAAGCACTGTACTTCAGGGAACAGCTGAGGAACGAAGATGCCAAATCTCAAGCATTACTATCTGGCAGATAGCCTAACAGAAATCAATCCAGTTCTAAAGAAAAATCTCCTCCAGAGTAAGTGGAGATTTAAGGAGAGATGGCAAGTAGAAATGAAGTTCATTTCCAAGTAGAGTCGTTACTGCAATCAAAAGATATTCCTGTTTGTCACTCTGCCATAAAAATAGTTGTTTGCTTACTCAGATGACAAGGTACCAATTCAGAAAGAGTGAGGACTCTGGTAAGAAGGACCCTTTAATCACTTCCATAATTGAAAGTATCCCTTGCAGTTGGGTGGATGGAAACATGGTGATTTCTCCAGCTGATCCTGTCTATCAGCCAAGACCTAGACCTGTCCTCACAATCACAAGCTTACAATCTCCTCTTCTTACTATTTAATTGAATGTGAGAGTGTTAACAAATATGTTTATAATTTAATATGTTCATAACTTTACATATGGAAGATTAGCCTTTTTAGTCTTTCTCTGTGGTTGATGGTAAGAGCTTCTTTTCTCCAGAGGCTAGTTCAAAGCACAAGTCTAATTTTGGTGCTCTATGTCATTTGCTGGACTTGCTATCCTTGACTATATGGGAAGATAAAGGCACCCGGCTTCACAAAGCCAGGACTATCCTTTGTAGGTATCCATTATATTGCTGTGGGAGAATATTTTCACAAATGAAGACTAGGAAAAAAACAATGTCAAAGGTGGAGGAAGAAATTTTTTTTTTTTTTTTAATTAAGACAGAATGCACTGGAAAGTGAGAGTATTACTTTTTGAATATAGTCTGGTTTGTGAGAGTATGTGCAAAAAGTCCGAAAAATAAGGCAAAGATGTTCTTTTTTTCCCACCTTACTCTTAGATCTTATATGTATCAGCTCACTAAGGAAAAATCTTTGGATGCAGAAAATACTAAGACTGGGAAAAAAAAGCCTATAACAACCTTCTCTTGTGTCCTCTGCTTTTACTAAAGGCTTGTACAAAATTTTATGATCCAGCCCCTTTCCATTTTTGGAACTGAAGCCTTAGTGAGGTTTGAAAATGTTCAGAAACATTTTTCCTGTGAGAAAAGCTGTTTTCATGCTTTGCTCCTACAAGCTCGAGAATTAATGGCTTTATCTCAAAAGCCTCTTGTAGAGAGATTTCCAATGCCATTTAATAAACTCAAGAGGTCTGAACATCTAGATCTTTGTTTGCAACTAGCTAAGCAGTTTTTGAAGTTTACTGAATGTATATTGATGCCACAGGCATCAGGTAGCATTAAATAACCTTAGTGGATTAGTTGAC
The DNA here is from genome assembly GCF_000699105.1 of Pygoscelis adeliae. Lineage (NCBI taxonomy): Eukaryota > Metazoa > Chordata > Aves > Sphenisciformes > Spheniscidae > Pygoscelis > Pygoscelis adeliae. The sequence continues at coordinate 2,316,252 of NW_008824413.1, read as the reverse complement.
CTGGGTCTTACTGTTAAATACAAGTAAGAAAAGTGTTTATAAAGACAAGTTTAGGCACAGCAGGCAGTTTTCTGAGGCTCCTTCTCTAGTCAGTGAATGGAGACAGAGGGTCCTTCTAATCAGGAGCCCTGCTCCTGGGTTCCAGATCTCCTTGAGTGTTCAGGATGACAACTGCTCTGTTGCTGTTGGCCATCTCCTCTGTTTTTGCCATCTCTTCAGCAATATATAGGTGGAAGACATATAGAAGGTAAAAGTCAATAAATAAAATAGCATAATTTCAGAATAAGAACATCAGAATGAATGATATGTGTGTCACTAATAATAAATTCCAAACATTTATCTACAGTGTGTGTTTTCCACATTATTCCGGTGAGGATTCAATGATATCTATGAGCTTTTCAGATGCTTCATGAAATGGCATATCAAAGTGAAACTGTATTTGAAAACAAGAGCACAACTGAGCACAAAGGAGTGCAGAAGTCAAGGACACAATGAGTGGGTGGATAGGAATAGTGTATGTCAGCACTACCAATTAACAAGTATCAAGTGTGTATCTGGCAGTTGAATTACTCGCTGAAATACTTCTCTTTCTGTGGTGGTTTTTTTTTTCCTCTGATTTCCATTAATCTATCTTTCCTTTTTCTTTTCTCTGACACACCAATATTTCCTTCTAAACTTTTCCCCTCACCACCTACACCCTAGGATGATGACTTCCTCCCCTTATGGGGAAGGGGAAGAGAGGAAGAGGTAGAACTTGGAGAACTGTGCATGAAAAAAAATCCTGGAATTATAGATCTGTGATATTATAAAAATGTGAGGGGTATTAAGTATTCTGTTATATTGAGACATGCAGTGGTGACCTGGAAGTGTTCTGGTATAGATTTGTCATAGGCCTTTTTGTATGACAAGCCTATTAAAGAGAAATCTCAGAGCTAAATTGCTTAACTGGCTTCCACATTCTGCCTGGCCAGATTTCATCTGCCATTTCTAGTGAATTCCCATGTATTTCCTATTCTACTTGTTTCATAGAAGACCTGGTTTAAATACAGTTAATTTATCTCCTGATAATGAGCATACAGTCATATGATACCAAGCATTTTAAAATCTCTCTTTAGGAAGTAAGCAAACTCAGCATGAATCTGATCCCAGACCTCCTCTGCTCTTTCTGTTTTGTCTAATGCAGCATACACATAAAAAGAACATAGGTTCAAGAAAACAAATTAAATTCCAACTGCTGGGCATTATCATTGACAATATTATTTGTCAGAATCCTGGAATATAAACCATGTTTTCTTGATAATGATGGTATTTTCATATATGGAAATATGAAAATATTTCAAAATATGAAAAATATGAAATATTTCAAAAATATTTTCATATTTTCATTCTCTCAGCATAGCTGAGAGAGATCATAGAAGTCATTCTTACACCAATGGGAGTGATTGTAATGAAGTCAGCACAAACAGGGGTAAGAAAGACAAACATTACATAACTATCACAGAAAAGCTATACGATTCAGACCAAATCTTCTCATTAATTAATTCATACTTATTCATAAAATAGGTTGAGTAATCTATGAGTAAGTCTAAGGGACTATTATTATAGGGATTTATTTATGTCTCAATATGACAATCAACATTCATTATGTCCTCAAATTAAATCTGCATATACACAGTCCCATTTTTAAATAAGTTGTTCCAAAACAAAAAAAAAAAATCAAGCTGCTTTTATACACGATGAATCCAAATTGAAAGATTTATATAGTAGCTTTGGTTTGGTTTTTGTGCTGTTAAAGACAGGCTTAAATTCAGAGTGGATGCAGAATGAAGTTCTGTGTAGGTGGTCCTATGTAAGAAAATGTCATAGTCACATTAACTGTATCACCAAAGAATAGTTATATGTACAAGTAGGATGTCATTACTGAATTTCATGGTAAAACAGTTGGTAACTTCCAAGAAGAACGGAATTAAGGCGTAGGATGAATTATTTTAATTGGTTTTACACTTTTCACCCATGTTGTCTATACCTCTATGCATCACACTCCTCCTTAAATTCCCTCTACCTCATTTTGTCCTCTCTTCATTCTCTTCTCTTTTGTCCTGCAAGACACAGGCTATCTCTTGGGGGTTAGAAGAGGAAGGAATGAGATCACAGGGATGTACAAATACTCTTATGTTCATGTGCTTGGGAAGGTAACGCAAACCATTTGCCATCTGTTGACTCCGTCTTGCCAAGCAAGGGACCAACTGCACTGCTGTCCAAGGGAGGTGGAATGCAGCCCTCTATTTTCTATTTCATTCTAATGACTAAAACTTGTTATAGCTTAGAGCGGCCCAGGAAACAACAGAATATAGATCTCCTTTACTCTTGCATTTTCAAGTTATAGGAAATACCAACATGCTTTAATAAACAGGTAGATCTCTATGAACCTACCATGAAACTACTCCAGGTTCTCAAAGTGCTGGATAAATTGCATGGCTGTAGCAGTCAGTCAACAACCGGCTGTTCTGATATCTGCCAAAGGAAGGGATGCCCCTCTTTGATCAGAGATAAGGTAATATTGTGATTAATACTGTGAACATGCTGCAGAATGCACCAGTGAGTATTACAATAGCAAACACGAATTTAAAATCTCAGATGTCATCAGACTTGAATGCAAAAGTGAGTCACGTTGTCCCTCTAAGACAACTCCATCTTGGGGAAACAAAGAGAAGTCATAGCTTTATATATATGTTTAGGTTTACAATAAACTAGATTACTGTGATTTGCAGAACTAGCAGGGACAAGTATTAGAAGGCATATTTAAAGGACAATCCTTCCTTTCCTGCTCGAAAAAAAAAACCAACTGCAAAATGAATATTATGAGCACCATCTAAATGCCATGGAAGTCAGTCAAAATATTTCTAACAACTTTAGTGGAGTTCAGAACAGTTCAATTCCTGTGCCATGCAGGTTTATATGCACAGAGTCAGGGTAAATGTACTGCAAAATCAGTGCACAATTTACACAGCTAAAAAGACGACAGAAAAAGCAATGACCTCTGTGCTGAGAAGACAGTAGGAGTAAAGAGCCATATCCAACTCATGCTATTTGTGGCAAAACCGGAAGGATTGATACACATAGTGAGGTGCTATGCTGTGAACATTCACTGTACATACAACACAGTAACTTTTCCATATAAAAATTTGTGTGACAAACCTGCAGGAACAATCTCTCATGTGCTAAGGAAAACACCAGGAAGCTGGTTTTGCTTCTCTTTCCTCTGCTGGTTAGGAAATCTGTAGATATCTATATCTATCTACTGCTCTGTTTGGGGAAATTATTAATGCCAGAATTAATTTGTGCTTGATTATTCATAAAAGAATTCCATAAATACTATGGAAAAGTAGGACCTACCAGAAATAATGAAAAGCCACTAGATAGAAGGAACTGACCACAAGTCCGTTTTGTGTATCAAGAAAAAAATTTCTTAATTAAGTCCAGAGAAACCTCTGCTGTGACTGTAACTCATGTTGAAATAAGCTGCATGGGATGGAAATGGACTAAACACCAGGAGCGCTTAAACAACTCATAGTTCCCAGTACACCTGGAGAGTCAATGCACACTTCAGAATTTAGCATTTGGAAGTCAATTTAAAAATGCATATTCACTAATTCAGATATCAAAGCAGAGAAACGTAAGTCCTTTGGTATGATTTATTAGATGTCTTTAGCTTCCTCAGCTACAAATAAAATCAGTGGATAATCTGAAAACATAGAAAATTAAAACTAACTTAAATATCAGTTTCCTAAGACTTAGGCTTTGCAATTTGCCAGACATGCCATCAATTTTCAGCTGTGTTAAATGATAGGAATGTTGGGCTTCAAATGTGAACGACACTCAGACTTCAGTGATTCACAATTAATGCTTTTCTTTGTAATTCAGTTTACTAAATACATACAATTTATTTTTGGGATTTGTTGTCTGTTGTTGTTGAAAAATACCACATGCTGAATATTAGGCGTACAATGTTCTAAATAGGCACACCACTATTTTTAACAATATATCTACTTACTGTCACAATATTCTGATGCAAGTATTATGCCACATTCTGGCCATGTACATTACAAAATTTATATTCCTACTCTGTCACACATCACTTACTGAAAACATCATAAAAGCCTGCTAATGGTTTAACAAGTAAAATGATAAATATAAGTTTGGAATATGAACAGTTTGAGTCTGTCCCCACTGACATGGCTTTATATGGCACATATTTTTTTACTCCCTTGTGATTCAGCCTCCTTTTCATCCACAGATTTGGAATATATTTGGATATTTTTTCTTTTTCCTTTGTGGACTACTAAAAGAAATTCTTATATCTTATTTTATTACTTTTTATCAATTGTCTATCTTGCATACACATTTGGGTGCTGACTAGCAATGAAACAAGAGTCAGATACTACCTGCAGACTTAGTGACACAGTTAATAGGCAGAAAACTAGGATGTGAGTTTACATTGCAGCAGTGCAAACAGAATCAAGCCTAAAGCCGAAAGACCTCAGCTCATTTTCAAGAAGCAGCTCAAGCAAGATACATTTAGGCTAATATCAGCATTACAAGTCAACCACAGGTCAGCCAGGTACTACAGAACAATGGAAAACAAATCTCAGTTATTCAGCAAACTTCTTATGTTGAAAACACAACAAATATGTATTATGCTGCACCAGCCACCATTATCTACTGAGAAAGAATAAAAAGTGGGAAATAGTTCTTTCTGCATACAGAAAGTATATTTTCTCTCTAATTTTGCTCCAACTCCCTTCCCACATAAGTTAATGGTAAAACTTCTACTGATCAGAATAGAATGATCAAAACTTTGATACGTGAAGCTTTTCCAGTTTTTGTTGAAAATCACATCTAAATTAGTTCAACACAAGATCTGCTAGAAAAGTGGTGAGTTTATGAACCTCTTTCATAAACATGAAAACCTAATGCAATACACTCAAGCCAATATATGATTCTAACAGAGAAAGAGACAGCTGAACAAAGTGACTCATCCAAGATGTGATGACCCGGGAAGCATGTGATGGAGAAAAATAGAGCAAGAAAAAAACAGAGATCAACTAACTGTCTTTGGACTTTCAAAAGATTTGGAAGACTACTATAGTATGAACTTAAAGCTACAACTCAGTTGTATGAAAATAATTTGATTTCTTTTCTTTGCAATGTATTACCCCAGGGATTCCCTTTAACATTTTGTAGTACAGCAAAAATATTTCATACTTTGCATTAATTTATAATCACTGTGTTCCAGAAACCACCATCAGTTGAAATCTGCAAGAAGATGAGACACTAAAATTCTGCTACCCTTTTTTTCCCTTTGGCATTTCATTTAACTAAGCTGCTGACTGAACTTACTGAAAACCCGACAAACATTCAATCATTATGAAAAGCTGTATTTTTTGGTCACAGAACTGCTTTTCTTAGCAACCTAAGCTGCAACTGTACAGAATATAACAGACTTCATACCCCCAAAACACGTCAGTCTTTTACGACTAATAGTGAAAAAGGTACTCTTTTTCTGAGCAGAGGGGCCATCCATCACATACAGAGTATCTGCATTCAGATGGTTAACAAGTGAGTTAGAAGCAATCATACAACTTAAAGCTCTTCACTAGAAATCAGAGGACTCTGGGAATGAGAATCATTCACTGTTCCCTAAACTTACAGTAACACAGACTCTGAAACAACTGCCTGGCTGATTTGTTGTGTTTTGAAATGATACATTCATTAAGGTAAACTTTTGCACAAAGGCAATTTTAGTTTTTTTATCTCATATTTGCTACCCTCCACTGGGACACTGATTTTACTTAGCAATTGCTCCGAATGCAGTACCTAATGAAGATTCCCACTTTGTCATAAGCAGACTCCAAGGCCCCCAAAACACAGAGCAAAATTGCCATTATACTGCAGGGGAAAAAACGTACTATAGTAGTCATTACCAAGGGTAGGCAGAAAAACTATACTAATTGGACGAGACTTTAAGAAATAAGAATACTTAAGTGGTAATGCATGAAAGGACCTTGATATCCCCAAATATTGCCTATTTTAGATATCTCAGAAGGGTCATAGGTTATGTGCGAGGAAAAAAGCAATGCAACCAAGATGGTTCCACTGCCATTAGGAATGAGGAAACAAAAGCCTAGGCCTGTTTGCCTGAAACCTAGTTTCGCAGGCATCCCAAGATGAATTCCTCTTTTCTCTACAAAGTATTTTCTGCTTAGAAACAGAATTTACTGCTTAGTCTCCTTAGAAACAGCAGTTTATTCTGCTTCTGATGCCTACTTTTCACGAATAGTGATTGTCTTCTCTGCTTCTGCCTCACCAGGGAAGGAGAGAAGACAATCTGGGGGTCGGATGAAAAGGAAAACTGTATTTTCACTAAAACTGTGATGGACACAGAAACGGTCTCTCACAAAGCAGGGCATTTTCCCTAGTTATCCCATTTGTTGCAACTGTACAGTAATGTCAGATTACAAACAGGACAGCATGCTATGTAAAGGTGCATAGGAGACACCACAGCTTCCGTTAAGCCTGGGAAAAAAGACAAAATGATATGAATGGGCATGTGTTTTCATATAGATCAATGGACTAAGGCCCCTCTTTAGCTCTAGTTTTCACTGAATCACTGGCTGTAGAGTTACGACTAATGAATCCATAATAGTGCAGGGAGGTGATTAAACATTAGCATGACAAATGTTTATGTGTTTCTGTATTTTCTATACCTAACGGCTGCAAGCATTGGCTTCACTCATTAAAAAAACCCAGACCCCAATTTCTATAAAATGGAAGTTGCAAAATCTAAACCATCATTTATAACATGAATAAATTGAGAAAGGTATTTGAAAATAAAGGTAATTACTGCAGGGATTTCTGAGTCACACTCTGATGGCATCCATCTGCCTGAAAAGTAACATCATTTGTGACACCAGCTACACAGCTGCAAGAGATGAGCTACTTTAAGAAGCGTCCATCCTGATTTAATACTGGTTGATGAATCACAGAAAAATAAAATATTCTACTCTTTAAATATTTATGATATTGTTTAAATATTGAAGATTAAACTTTTCTTCTTGATTGCCAAATAAGTATTATACAGGTTGGAAATTTGTTTACAGTGTCTTACAATAGGATCACTACCTGTCAGTGTCAGATGATATCATTTTCAAGCCTCTGGCTGGTGACAGCTTTCTTGCTGTGAGATGACAAGTGTAATTAAAACTTTGGTTTCAGATACATTTGCATTTTATTCCTGGTGAAAAGTGTTTCTACTTTATGAATCTTCAGACTGCATGGTTGAGCAAAAATATTGCCTTTTCCTATAACTCTGGCATAGGATTAGCAGACTGAAGTGAACAATCATTGTTGAAAGTCCCTCAGAATACTTATATTTCTTTCTTCAGTGACCAATGCAAAAAACCAGTGAATTTATGCCAGGATAAAACAAGGATGAGATAAAGGTTTTTTTCCTCTGAGTGTGGTCAGCATATTTCACAAATATTGGGAAACTCTGAAGAAATGCTTCAAAATAACATTTGTTAAATAATGGTAAACATGAAGATGTGTAAAAAAGGTAAAATTAAGTAATTAAGCATGACTATTAGTCAAGGCAATAAAAAAAGCAGACCCCATCTTACCAGCAGATTGCAATAAATTATGTACTTTTAAAGATATGACAGAGAATCAGAAATAACCTGAACCAGACTTCTAGTGCTAAATAAGCAAATGATTATGAAATTTCATATCTGCATCCAAGCTTTGTGGCTGGCTTTACTGCCAAAAGCTACAGATGTACACATTTATAAATGATGCAGGTATCCTGCTCTATATCAGAAATACACAGCTTGGCTTATTGTAACGCACAGTGTTTTAGAAAACTTGACGCTTCAGAGTTGCTATTACCAGGCAGGTAAGACAGATGCTATGTTGCTGAGGAATGATGAGGTGTAGCAGAGAGGTACCTAGGTTATAATTTGAAAAAGGTAGATTTGAAGTTGTCATTGCTGCAGGTAGAAAAAGGAAGATATTTTCAGTTAACAGTTCAGTGGAAGTCCTATGCTAAAGAGCTGAAGAAAAGTGGGCCTCTAGCTAAACTTCCCTAGTAATTCTAATCAAAAGTATCACAGAGCTTTTCTTAGCAATTGACTTGCGCTAAACACAAAAAACGAATTATATTTCTAGGAAAAATGACAGATACTCCACTCTTCTCCGAATCACAAATGTGCAGGAGCATATTTCCAGTATTTCTGCAAGAGAAACAGATACTACTGCTCAGTCAACATAAATGATTGCACATATTTTCATATCCAGCAATGCATTACATTCTTGTGCTGAGGGTTTTGCAGTATTTTACGATTTTATGTGATATTTATAATTTAAACACTGAACAGCTTTGATTATAAATATGCATATATATCATAGACATATACTTGATTCTCTGAAAAACACTATTTTCTACATAAAATTGCTCATCTAATGATTCTGCCCACAGATATTTTTTTGCTTATTTTTATTCATTTCTATTTTATTGACTTATAAAAGTTATTTAGGCAGTTTTGATTTAGGAGATGGTTTAGGACATTGGTTGCCTTGTTTTGTAAATTCCTAATCTATCTGTATTTAAAATAGCCCATAACTGTGAGAAATCAGTCTTTAACTGTGTATGAATCTCTGAGAATCAGTACTCAGGACTGCTTCTACCCCTTTTTCTCACAATACGTACAACTTGGGACTCAGTGCCCCAGGATATTAGAGGAAGACCAGGACAAATTGGACCACAAGAGGATAGACACCTTGTCCAAAGGATGTTGGAACTCAGGAAGGCCCAACACTGTATCTTTTCTGAAAGGCAAATAGCTATACCAAGATCAGTCTGGCTTTTTCTTAATTCTTTCCTGAAGCATCAGTGAATGGTAGCTCTTGGAGACCCTGGCATTCCACAGCAGGTGAACTTCATGTCCGCACCACTATAATGGCCTTGTGTTCTGTGAGGTAGCTGTAGAGTTTTCAGGCTTTATAGATTATTGCTAAACCTACTATTAATTATTTCAGGGGAAAATAATAAAGTATACTGCAAGTATATCGCAGGATATACTTCCAGTTTCTCTTACATGCAGTCAACATATTCTGTCGCATTTTTTAATCCACGAGATAAAACAGATGTCTGCACATTCATTGTCCTTCTCTTCCACAAATTCATTTGTAGCAAATCAAGAAGAAGCTACAGATGAGAAGTCTCATGTACTGAGCTAAGGTTATTTCTCATCTTCCTTGTCCAAGGACATGTAGCTCTTGTGACATTCCCTGTTTTACAACAGGGAAGTGAGAATGTGAAGGCATTCAAGAGAGAAGGTCAGACAAAACTGAGGGAAAGATGATATAATCTTTTGGAATATCTTGATTCTTGGCTACTCTGTGAGCTGGAATGCACAGCTGAATTACTTTAGACAATAATTTGTAGCATTAATGAAAAATCCTGACGTTAATTTATGTAAATAATCAATTTAGATCTACACTTTAAATTACGGGAACCTATAAACTACAGAGCTTCCCAGACTCTCCACAGCATTTTCTTCCCAATGTTCCCTTCCCAGTTCCCATGCATCCTTATACCAGGGTTGCAGAGGAGTACTCAGAATGAAACTTTATCGGTCTTCAACCACATAATCACTACAGAATCCCTCTTGGCAGAAATGGGAGCCCTTTCCAACACTGCAGCCCTTTAAGCTGGTCTAAGGGACCAGAGCGAAGGTGAGTCTCTAATCTTTGTCTCACATGAGCTGTGCCAATGACAGCATATCACACCTCACATCAGTGGACTTAGCATCCCTGCCTCTAAGACAGTGGTAGATGGTGACAGAAGATGGTGGTACTTTCTCCATCAACTTGAGGAGAGGACTGGGTGGCAGACAGCAGGCAAGAACACATGCTTCAACATAGCAGAGACTTTCAGTTACAAAAAAGACAATAGCAACCAAACCCAAATTTTAAATGCATAAACCGTATTTTGGACTTACTGGCAGAGAATAAGCACAGAATCATACTACAGCATTTTCAGAGTCACTTTGGAAAGCTGAGCTGCACTTTAAACAATAACATGAAGACTGTAAAGAGAATTAAAATCAATTGTGGGACTATAGATCACTCTATCATACACTAGCCAAAGACTGTAATTGCAAGTTAGCATTCCATCTACATCTAAGGCTAACAAGATAAAATTGCAAAAAAATTAAGTTATTGTCTGACATCACCATACATAATAAATAACATATGTCCTCCATTCCATAAGGGAATTAAAAAGGCATACATTTATTGTACATATGCCAATTTTATCTCTGATGTAACTCTAGGGAATTAGACATGGGGTCATTTGGCCAAATAGCACATACAAAGAAAATAGATTTTAAGGCCGGTGTGCAGACCTCAGAAGTCAATGGGATTAATCTATGCCTTCATTTTCCCAAAAGCGTTTATAGTTTTAATAGTGGCTGCAGTGAAATCACACTAATGCCATGCTACCACAAAAACTGAACAATATTTCAGCAAACAAATACTGTATGTTTTTGTTACGTGCTTTCACAATATAATGCCGTGGCTATATTTGAAAATGAAAATTTTTTTTTAATATACGACTCCAAATTTGAAGGCATTGCCTGTCATCCCCAGTTGAGCCAAACGCACAATATCAAGAACAAATTTTCATTCCATAGAGAACAACAGAATTTGACCCTTTGATCTTAAAAAAAGTTTCAAAGATAGAATGTGTAATAAATGTATGCCCATTTGATAGAGACTATTCAGACATGTAACACTGGCTTGGCTGATCATCCCTGGGAAGTCTGTGTTTCTCCTTTCTTTCTTTTTATTTTATTTTTTTGTGAGAGGAAATTGGAAGGGTATGGCTCTCATGAACTAGTCCTGTACTAGCTCCTTGGCTTGAACAAGAGAAAACAGTGTGCAGCAACAGTGAAGACAAAAGGTAGTGGTACTGTTTCGAAGGAAGAGAGTGAGGAGAAGGATAGGGAGAAGGATAGGAAGAAGGGGTCTCAAGAACTCAGAGAAGATCTCACTGCCTGAAGAACTCTTTCAAGCACAAACATAAGGGATAAACTTTATTGCTCTGTAAGAACTTAGGCCATACTGATACAGTTTTGAAACAATGTGAATTTAATGCACAGAGAGCAGGCTCTGCAACAAACAAATGCACCCAATTGCAACAAGAAACCTGAAGGCCACATTCCTGCAGCTCAAAAGGTCATTAAATGCATAAACGTTAGTACTCCTATTTATTTGTAATGCTTAGAGAGCCATGTACCTTCTAAAATTAATAAGCAGTGTTCCAAACTACTCCAGCTTCCCCAGATTTAATCACCATTAAACCATTTATGATGGTTCCTCCACAAGGGACTTAATATTCTTTGATATTCTTATGTATAATTACTTCTTATAATCGGTGCATAGCTATTAAGTGATGTACTGCTAAACCTCCAGGTTTCAAATGGATAAATATTAGCCTAATGTGCTCAATCAATGCATAGAAATAGCTTTAAGCACTTTTCCTGCAAGGGAAAATATTTACCATATATCATAGTTAGATTAGCTTGAGGCACTAAGCAGCTGATAGAGGAGGATTGAAAGCCTGGAAATCACTTTAAAAGTCCTTGCATTTCTGTGAAGGACATCTTCAACAGAGAGGGAGAAAAGAAGCAGTGAGCTCCGTTACCTTGCGCTTCCTATAAAACAGAGTACTTAAGATCAGAACCATGTCAGAATATTTGCTTCATGAGACACAAAATGCTCCTTTTTATAGAGAAAAATCTCTAGAGGATACAAAGAGCTTCTCATCTCTTTAGTTTACTGAATTTTTCAATCTAAATGACAGTTAGCAGCTCTGGAGTAGGTTGTTAATAAATAAACCTCCTCCACTGAAGTTTACACTGTAGCTGGGGTCATGCCTGGCAAGAAGTACAATACATTAGACCTAATTGCACAACGCTTAACACAACTTTTAATCATCATCATCATCATCATCATCAAAGAGTACCTTCAGTGCTTCTCTGTCTGAAGATGAGGGGCAGATGGAATAATTTCTATATAACTTAGAGAAACTGCAATACTCTATTCAGACTGAGCTGTTTGATTTTCTTCTTCATCCCCATTTAATAAAGTAAAAAAGAAGGCAAATTGTGTTTTGCAGGTGTGAAGTCAACCTTTTAGGGATTCTTTCTGTCCAGAGAAAAATTTACTTGCCTCAAGAGTAGTGCTATAATCAAGATAACAATAAGTTTAGCTAGAACTGCAGGTACATTTAGATACAAAGTTAGAAAACTACACAACACTCTTTTTCCACTGCAAAGAGGTAAAATTTCCCTTAGCAAATATAATCTTAAAATTTGTTGTTATTTTTTGGTTAATTGCCAAGTTAATTCTTATTTCCTCAAATGTATTGAACGTGAACTGATTGCTTGGATATGTTAAGTGGGCCAAATATATAATTTTCCAAATTACAGGCTGTTTACTATTTATTTGATTTGATTATTGTTCTTCCTTTTTTTCATTTATTATCAAAGTTGAAGATTTTCTTACATGTGGGAACAAAAATATGGAATTCAAGAATCTTATCAAAATATTCTTAGTAGTACTGTTAAAATGCTTTTGCCATTGCTGTTCTTACTCTACCGCTCAAAACGTCTTCTGCCACACACGGATTAGCATTCTGAACGCTGTTAATTTTTCTTCTCCGTTTGATTTTTTCTAGTTATATAGCACATAACTGACCATCGACAGGTAAAACACTAAAATATGAACTAATTTAAAACAAAATACGTATTGTTTGCCCTCCCTTTGAATTAATCCATGGCTAAACTGTGAGCAATTAAACTTTACAAATTACTCATCTTTCACTTTCTTGAATAGAAATTGTGTTTTTGAATGGAGTATGTTGCAATCCTTCATGAAAGAAAAGTGTACTTTCTTTGGATCTTGATTTAATTCAAATTCAATACCAATCTTTCAATAGCATATAGATTGTACTGAATAATATTAACAAAAATGAGCAACTACTTGAAAGCAGAATGCAAGAAGGTAAAGTAAAATGATCTCAACCATGGTTTTGAAAAGAAAGTTTTTGCAACTTTTGAAAGGTAGCTACACAATGTGAGGACAGAATTATGTTCCTTTTAATTCAAACTCTTGTTTCATAAATTATTTCTTATTTCACATACAATGGAATTGCTGTCACATCTGTAAATCAGGATATTTCTTCCTTTTCTTTAGCACTTTTTCAGTGCTTTCTTCATGAATTTGATGGCAGGCTAAAACCAGCAAGGACAGAAATGACACATTTCTGCCATCTTCGCAAAGATACAGAACGAACAAAAACTCCAAGAAAGGCTCCTCACATTACCATGTCTCAGTCTTAGAAAGCAGAGGAAGGAGCAGGACAAAACTAGAGTTTTGGTGCTTTAGCTGAAAACTAAACCAACAAACGCCAATTTTCCAGCTCAGTTTTTGCCAAATTCTAATGTGACTGAGCATTCCCTTCATTTTTTCAGCATAAAATGGAAGAGTCATTTTAAGCCAGAATTTCAAGCACAGATAACAAAATTTCACACCGCTGGATCATGAGAGCTGGATTCAGTGTGTTTCCTGAAGGCATTCTTCATCTTTCATTAGCCAAAAAAATGCCTCCAACCCTCATGGCTGCCAACTCAGTGAAGAAGCCAGCCACTGACTGTAAAGAGACTAATTTCTTTTATTGCAGAAGACAGTTCTTGTTCAGAGCTGAAACACATTGACTGACTGATGTAGGAAATTATTGGGATTCCATGGCCATTATTCTTCTTTTTTGTTAATGAATACAAGTCTTTATCCTCAAGATTTTCTTACCCTGTTTTCTAATGCAAGATTTATAGGATAAATATCTAACTTAACTAACCTACAGCATTGTTGCAAGGTTTTGAAAAGTAGAAGATGTACCTGCACTGAGCTAAATTACGTATATCTGTAAAAAAAGCAATAAAAATTACTTAGACTGAAGGACATTGGCACAATTAAAACTTAAAAGAACAGATCTGGCATACATCCACAAAAGCAGAACAGGACAGGAAACAGCTTCTGGTGAAATAATTAGTTTTCTTCCATTTCCTGTGCTAGGTATACTACAGTTATTTCACCTCCTCCTGCCCCATCCGTTATACTAGTTAGTTACTTCTTCAAACAGAAAAGGATAAGGTTATTTTGCAGCTGTAATACTTGGAATACCATATCTCTAGGAAGAAGAGGTTTTGCACACACGACAGCATAGAATTTTCTTGGCAAATACAGTTTAAATTCAGTTGATAGGAACAAGAGCCTAGAGTTTCAAAAATGCTCACTACTCATCAGCTCTCACTGTTCTCAGTGGGAACTGCTGGGTGTTGAGCGTTTTTGAAAAAATCTGTCTCTGTACTAGATGCCTGACCTGGAGCTGCGCCATTATGAAGTTATTTTTAAAACCTGGCCCAATGTTATTTATTGTTGTATTGTAAGGCAGGGTGATAAGATCCTTCATCTAGGACTATGTACTATACATTTTTACAGTACTATAAAGAATTATAGGAACATGTAGCAAAGATAAAATGTGCATTCATGAATGTGGTTAACATAACCAATTAACATTATGCAAGTAAATGAGCTATTTGTTTGTTATTGCATTGTAAAAGAAATAATATTTGCATGCTCAATTTACCTCATACTAAAGTATCTAATCTGTTGATTCCCAAATGCATTGTGAAAAGAAACGTGCATGTGAAATCAATGGCTAATTGCACATGTAAACCCTATACTGTTTTAATTGTAATAGTTCCTTCTGCCCATAAAAGTGCACAAATTCAGTTTATGCATTCAAATAATCTAATTTTACCAGGTGTCTATTAAATTGAATTTGCCATTGTAAGATGCACTTAAGGACATTAAAAAAACTTGCAAAGTGTAATTCTGTAATCCAAAAGCGACTCCATATGAATTTTATATTGTTCCACAACCAACTTATGCAGATTCTACTATCTTTATTGGATTTTAGTTCTTAACTCATTATTGAAGCACAGTTGAAGGATGAATGAACTACCTTATGTTCATTATTTGTTCTCAGAATTATTTAATAAAACCTTGCTACAGGTCTACAGTTGTGTTAGTCACTGATCAAAACAAAGAGGTTTGCAGAGAGTGTCATCACACAACGGTAGCCAAAATCTCAATTTTTGTCATAAGATTATTTACTTATGTGTCCTTAGAAAAAAATCTTTGCAAAATCAGAATAATGTAATGGGGAAGGGGAGAGTACTATTGAACATAAAGCAAAGAGGCATCCAACCAACCTTTATTTTCATATTGTAGGTTAACTATTGCATTTTCAGGGTTGATAGAGAAAATGTTATTTTTAGTTGCAGACAAAGTATATTTAGTAGTACTCAAAGCCACAATAAACACCGCACTGCAGTGCCATTGTTTCATTCATTATTCAGAGTGCAATCATAGTATCTAGGGTGCTGCACAAACTCCACATTTTTGGTGCCTGATTCAGTATCACATGGACTACAAACTCCTTAGTGACTCCATGTGAACAAATCATAACACAAACTTTGGAATGAGGCAACTATATCAGTAATTGTGTGCACCTGGCATGACACACGACCTGCATATTGAGGGAACTGGCAGCTTTGTGATCTGTAAGCATTACCTCATTATGCAGTGATGAACTAATAGCTGTGCTAGCTGCCACCGCCAGCTCCTTGGACAGATGGAGAGCCAGCAGTGTCATAGTCTGCTGAAAGCAGAAGTGCAAAGAGCAATTTGGGTTTTTTATGACTATGTCTAGGACATCACCTAGAACACAAAAAGGCCTTTGAAATACCCCATCACATCTGCCTCTGCTAAGAAACCAAAAACTCAGAAATATTAGCCCTGTTGTAGACCTTTCCCCTACATCCCTGAAACCAATGTTCTTCGTTATCACTTGGACAAAATAAAAATGTCACAAAGTCCATTCAGATAATCGGAGAAATAACGCCTTTCTCATTTTCACTGGGCCTGTAGACAACAGTAAACCTCCAGGATTCAACAATTATCTTCTTTCCAACCTGCTTAATCAGGACTAAGCCTTTATTTCTTCTTCTAGTCTACTCCAGCAATTTCACTGCTGCTGCAATGAAAACCTAAGATTCTAGAGGAAGACTCAGAAATTCCTATTTCTCTGTAGAACTCTGTAAAATGTACTGTGCTGAAGTACTGAGGAAATGTTTCCAAGGAAACCTCAATGAAAACAGAACTTCACCTGATTTTCTTTTTTATATCTGATATCAAGTTCAATGGGAGGTGTCCTAAGGCTTGCAAACCTTTTCAACTGAACTTCGGCCAATTCATGACTTCAAAGAAACTGCAGAAAATAAAAGATTTTTTTTCAGCTCAGATTGAAAACTAAGCATCAGACTCGTTTGACTGAATTGCATGCACATTCTACTATTTTTTAGAGCAGAAGTAAACCTAACAAAAATATTTGGGAGTTAGGTATTTCTGAATGCATGTGAATTAAAATTAGGCCCAGATCTGTCCTTCTGTGTGCATGCATTTGAACACATTGTTTAGTGATGCTAGTTTCAGTGGAGCTGCTTCTGAGTTACTTTTAGAAGGTATCACATACGGATCCAACTTCGAATGAACTACTGAGAAACAGTTCTGCAGAGGCTTATTACAGGGGTTTTGTAATAGATCAAATATAACTTTATTAACCAAATTCCATAATGATTCCTCTTCATTGGCCTGGAGCCTTGATGCACAATAGCATCTGGGAAACCAGCCACTGACTGAGTTTTCACTTGCTCTGATAATTTTCAGCAGCTAGCTGCAAGCTTCATTTTAATTTCTTTCCCATCTCTTTCTTTCCTCTTACTGGCTAGATATTTCAGAATTAAATATGCATTTGAATAAGGTCTAGAATCTGTAAGTCTGTCCTCCTGGTCAGACTTAAATTGCTTTTCTAGAGAAAAGGGGTTTCAGCTGCTCAGGGGAATGGTGGAAGCCTCTTTTGAATGAGTTTATGAGGTGTCTTAGGGTGCCAGATACACAATTCCTATTAATAGTCAGTGGTGGCCACATACCTTACACATGTAGATAGCTTTGAAAATCCCACTGTGACAAGGAAAAAAGTAAGCAAGCTAGGATCTCCCAGAAACCAGAGAATTCAGAATTAATAGACTAGAGCATTTCATAATTAGTAGCAAAGCCACTGATAATGTTTCACACGGTATTTAGCATGATAAAGTGTGATCTGGGTTTCCTATGGGGAGTGGAAAAGACTAAGAACTAACAAGAATAGGCAGGGAGAGCTGTTACTCTGTGCAAAACTCTCCCCATAGAGGCCAGGTCTGCTTTCTTTTATAAAGACCAACTTGAGTAGGATTTGTGGTTTCAGTAAAATAATTGCTTTTGTGTACAGTAAGCCATAGAGATACCAAGGACCTTACAGTAGGCTATGAGGAACACTCGAAAGCAGGGATTTTATGCTGGACACTCTACTGACATTTGACTCACTTTAACAATTTACTTGGCATTTACATAGAAGTTGTAGACAGGAAGCTGCCTACATGCCAAGAATTTTGTTACAGAAAAAGGCCCTTTTGTGATACGAGGCACTATTTGGTCTACGCCTTTGGTACACTTACATCCCTCTGAAACCTAGAAAGAGTCCAAACATATACATATCTGAATGGTAGATTCAGCATGCATCATTCTTTTCTTCTCTAATCAGTCATACCAGTAACAATTACTTTAAAACGTATTTCAGTAGTCCATTATCTATAAAACCCTCAATTTGACATGACCTTTAAATTGACTAGGCATTTTAATTCAAATTGCATATACATTTTAATTAAATATCAGCTAGGGACAATAATTAAGTGAATCTGTCATTTTCAAACTGAAATACAGTTTTCCACTGTAGGGTCTATGTGCTTACAAAGTTTGCTCTTCCCCCCCCCCTTTTTTTTTTTACTGTTCAAACCATAGTGTTATCTACAAGGATAAGGATAATTACATAAACTCCAACAAAATCCACTAAGACACCTTGGTTAGAAACATGGTTCCATTTCTAGCACTATGATTACAGTTTCATGTCTGAAATAGCAATCTAAGCAGCTAAATGCACTAGAATCTGGCCAATATGAATGGATAGGTGGTTTCTTTGAGACTCACAGAGATTAATATAGAGCAATAAGAAGTATATTTAAAAATATATAATGAAATATTATTTTCTGTAAAGTGTAAGTTTATACAGGCTGGAAAAAGCCTTGTCTGTAATTTATCATATCAATGTTTTTGTCTTCTTTAGCAGCTAAGTATCTTTCCAGGAACTCTTCGGTACAAAGCAGGATAGTATGCCTTTTCCAACTAGGACTACTAAGTACATTCCTTATGAGAGAGAATGGAGAAGTGAATAGACTGTCTCAGAAGGGAACAAAACAACAGGCTTTACTTGAGAGATATTAAGTTGAGAAGAAATATTGCTATGTGCTAATAATAATGATAAAAAGGGGAAATGGTGAGGAAAAATGTGAGAAATTCATCTTGAGGGCGCTCACAAGGCAGGTGCGGGACAACCAGGGCATCAGGCCCAGCCAGCACGGGTTCATGGAAGGCAGGTCCTGCTTGACCAACCTGATCTCCTTCTATGACCAGGTGACCCACCTAGTGGACGAGGGAAAGGCTGTGGATGTGGTCTGCCTGGACTTCAGTAAGGCCTTTGACACCGTCTCCCACAGCATTCTCCTGGAGAAGCTGGCGGCTCACGGCTTGGACAGGTGTACTCTGCGCTGGGTCAAAAACTGGCTGGACGGCCGGGCCCAGAGAGTTGTGGTAAATGGAGTTCAATCCAGTTGGCGGCCGGTCACGAGCGGTGTTCCCCAGGGCTCAGT
>NW_008824413.1:2281591-2296453 GCF_000699105.1 Pygoscelis adeliae | reverse complement strand
CCATCCCTGGAAGTATTTAAAAGACGTGTAGATGAGGCACTTAGGCACATGGTTTAGTGGGCATGGTGGTGTTGGGTTGACGGTTGGACTCAATGATCTTGGAGGTCTCTTCCAACCTTAATGATTCTATGAATATCTATGAATATCTATGAAAACAGGAACTTCAGTGACAACACAAGCATGGCCCAAGCTCTGAGGTGGTAGTAGAAAGGGAGAGATTCCATAAACAGAGTACTTCTGAAGAGGTAAGGTTTATCCTTCTACTTAAATCAAGAAATGCCAAAGTCTGTCTGTAGAGTGAGACTGTAGCCCAAACCTCAGAACAGTTAAGATTCTAAAGATTACAGAATGCTTAGGGTCTTTTTTTCTCCTCAGTCATTTATCCTGCATTACTTTGTGTGTGTGTGTGTATAAAATGAAAAATGAAAGGGTTTCATAAAAGAAAAAAATGTTTTGTTATGGCAGATAACTCACTTGAAGTGCCCAGTGAAAATGCAAGGTTAGTAGCTTTTGTACAGCATGAAATAACATAAAATACTCTGAAAAAAAAATAATTCTGCTTGCTTTTCTTCTCAATTAGTATAAATACATTTGTGCCTTGGGATATTTCTAAGTGTCTTCTAAAACATTACTAATCAAAGTTTGGTACATCTGAACTCTACTTTAAAATAAGTAACCAGAGAATTTAGAAATTTATGTCTGGATAGACTAAATTTCTATTTCTTTGAAACCAAGAAAGTTCAGAGAAACTTTGATAAACTTATGCCTGTCAGGTGAGAAATATATTAAGGAACAAAACGATTAACAGGCAGTGGTTTTGCTTTTGTGCAAGTACTACTTTGGGGGTTATAAAGAGTGAGGAAGTGCTTCAGGAGTGCTATTTTAGTCTGCATGATTACCACTTGTGCCAAAGGTAGCAAGCACTGAGTGGGATCAATAAAGAGTCCTTGGCAGATAAATACTGTTTCCACAAATTGTGCAGTTTACTTTACGAAAGGATAAAAGCACAGTGAAAGATTGCCAGCATCTTCCAACAGTTCTCCATGGAAAGCTGGAGGATTACATGAGCAGTAAAGCTAGTATTTTGGCAATGACATGAAGAAATTAAAAAGGCTAATAAAGGGATTGGCGCAGAACTCATCAAACAAGAAATCAGTGTGACTATGTCTAACAGTGTTGCTAAAATAAGATAGAGTGATCATGCACTTTTCCTTGTACACAGAAGGAGACTTATTCCCATGAGCTAACTACACCATTCAATAGCATGCAGGGATAAATGCTTGACCAATTTAGAAACATTTCTTCCTTTAGTTTCCATCAATTACACTGATTGCTTGAAGTGGTCCGTATATTTTACCTCTCTCTGTTTCTTTTTTTACTTCAATGGGGAAGAAAAGGAAAGGAAAACAAAGCAGAGTTTCACTTGTTAATCTGGTCCATGATTTTCTGCCACATATTGCATAAAATAGCAATAGTCTTTATTCAGCTTAACTCCCAAATGTGTATACAACTTCCATACAAATAATTCCTCTTAAATGAAATATGCCAGGTGAAAATACGTAAATGGCTGACTCATTTGAGGGATATGACTTTCTACAAAAATAGCATGAACTGTGATCCTTTGGAATCAGGGTGCTGGGACACAGCTGTGGATAGGAAACTGGCCTGGAAATAAGGGGAGCTGTACTTTATGGGGCAAGTCATTTCACCTCTCCATGCTTAACTGGAAAGTGAGAACAGAAAACACTATTTCTTTCAAGAAGAAAAAACAGAAAAAGCATTTTAGAACATTGTGCATAATCTTTCAAAATTATGGGGTTATAAATATGCTTCTTGTAGAAAGCCTATCAAGTAGATCATGATGCAAGTAGATCATGATGCCAGTAATGTGCAATCGGAGGTTTTTATGTTTAACTGATTAATATATTTGAAAATGAGAAGGAACCTCTTGTGTACACATGGCTTGTTATAGCTTCCAAAAAACTTTCCTCAACTAACTCCTTTGCAAGTCAAACACAGTTTTATCCTTTAGGAAAACATTTAGCTTTTATTTTAAAGATGCCTGTGATGAAGAACCCATCACAATCCTTGATAACTTGATCCAATGTTTAACTGCCTTCACTGTTAAAAACACTGTTTTTTTTTGTCTTCTACACCACTGCCTGACAGAGTGAAAACCCGCTACTATCAAAATTCTGTCTCCCACAGATGTAACAGTTCTCATTAAGTCATGCTTTAATATTTTCACTATTCAATTAAGAAGACCTGGCCACTTATTTCTTTGTACTCCATGAAACTATTTTCCTGTGACATCTATTTTTCCTCCTGTTGTGATTTATGGGACTCTTTACCGAAACCTTCACAGTATTCAACTTCTTCAAGCACAGAATTCAGAACCGCAGAAGCATTACAGAAGCTCTCACCACGCTGCCAAAAATGGGAGTAATGGCATTTTTTTTCTTTATGTGATATTCACCTGATCATACAGGATCAGTTTAGCTCTACATGCCGTGGCATTGCACTGAGATCAGTGTCAGATTGATTATTTAATGTGAACCGTTTAATCTTTTTCAGACTAAATGCTTTTGAGGAATGGATTCCTTTTTTCTGTAAATATGATTCATGTTCCTTTTTCCAGATATATTTCCCTAATGAAATGCCCACTTTTTCTTTTCCCAATTTGTCAACTTAGCCAGGTTGTTCTGTATCACTGATGTTTTCTCTCCATTATTTACAGTTACTCAATCTTTATTTCTTCTGCAACTGCTTGTTTCATAAAAGTTAAATACAGCCAAGAATATATTTCTCTTATATCTCATGTTTCTATTACAATCTAGCAGCTTAACTATGATTCCTCATTTGACATTTGAGATCTTTCACATAACCAAAAAACATGCCATGTACTTTGTGTTCTTCTAGCACCTTAAGATCTGTTGCCTTACTAAACTGTGATAAAAAGCTTTCGGAAGCCTGTTATTTCAACATTATTCGTTTTCTAAAAAAACTTGTAACATAACAATTACAAAGATTAGTTTTAGAACACATCTTTTCCACAATTCATTTTTAGTTGTTTTTAACATTATCCTTCTCTACCTCTTCATTACTTGAGTCTGAAAGCAAAATGACAGGCTTTCAGTTACTTGAGTTTTCTGGTTTCTCCTTTCTGAAACATTTTAGCACATTAGCTTCCTTCTCCCTTCAAAACTATTCTTTAAAACCTATTGTGTATCAACATTAAGAGTCTGCAAAGCTTCTCAGCTAGTTCCTTTCAAGCAAAGCTGTGCAGCAAGGGGCTCCGGCTGTTAACACCTGACATCATTCCAAAAGAATAAGGTCAAAAAAGAAGAAAAATATTTTTGGGTTTTTGATAAGTGGAGGATATCAGAAAACTTGCAAACAAACTTTGCATTAGAAAATGAACCAGAACAAGAGCAGAAATGTATTATAACATTTGTCTAGCAGAATCTGGTTAATCTTCTTTGGGCTCTCTCTCTTCGAAAAACAGATTCAAAATGCTTGGATGGGGAGTCTTGGCAGGAGACCCAGATGCGCCAGGAAGTCTTTGTTCATTTATAGGCTTTTTAAGCCACTTCTGGCAGGAGTGTCAGCCTCAAGACTCGGCCTGTGGTATGGAGAAATACTGCCTCCTTTCCCCAAAGTCTTCCTGAGCGTGGAAATTGTAGTGGCTTAAGAGAGAGAAGAACAGCCAGTATTTTTTAAGAAAAGCCAGTAGCCACTCTCTCAAAACATGCTTCTTGCTCAAAATGAAGCTCTCCCCTGGAGTGGGAGACCCTTGGGGAAGCGCTGCAGCAGCAGCAGCAGTGAGATGCTGGGGGAAGCCCTGGTGCGGGCCAGGGGGCGGCCGCTCTCCCCCAGGCACCGCTGCTGTGGGGCCACCTGCCTCTTCTGCAGCGTTTTGGGGTGTAGGCCAGCAGCAGGCTCTGATACCCTGGGCTCACATATTTGATAAACCACCGTTAAACTGTTTCACAGTACCACTGAAGTTATGGTGCACACTAGATTTTAGGCGTGACCAAAGAGCATTCACATCATTTTTAAGGTAGTATACGCTAGGGCTGAATCAGATTTAGCATTGATAAAGCTCATTTAGGATAAACTGTAACACTATACTCAACCTGTCCGAACAAAACTCAGGGTTCTGTTTCTCTTTTAAAAAATTTTTCTACCTGCACTTGCTAAACTTCAATGCAATTACGCTCCTGCAGCTGCAAGCTGAATTTATAACTCTCTTTTTGTTGCACAGTATAATTTACTTGCAGTTTCTTCCTTCAAAATTTTCAATATAAACCAGTAGGACCCGCTTTTTTTCAGCAAGTATACAATGACTGTGGTAGTCATCAGGTTTCCTTACCTAAGCTTTGAGTCATCTTACTGCTACATATCTGTTGGGTTAACGTGCTCTGAAGTACAATGAATAATTACAGCTTGACTAAAATCGCAAAAAAGGGGATATATATTCTGACACACTGGCCATTTCTCAAAAATGTGTTTAACTCGGAAATCAAAAAGTAATACTTTGCAATAATATTAACAATCAAAGGTTTGTTATTAATATAGCTTAAGATGAATAAACGAATTAGAGATGGCATTTTTGGAAGATTTTTCTCTACATTTTCAAAAGTAGTGAAGTAAGAAAAAAAGTTCTGAGAAAAGAAGTATAACAGATATGTTAAATTGACCAAAAAGAAAAGCTTAGGTAGATAAAAATTAACAACCACCTGAAATAATAGGTAGAGAGTATTCCTAAATCAATGGAAGATGTATTGGCAACAATAACTTTTTAGATGAAAAGCCTGAGACTGATTTCTTAAAGCATTAATATTTAATAACTTTGCATTTGCACTGTATTAGACCACTACTTAAAAATGAAATTGGCTTATAAGCTCTTATAAGAATTGCTGGTCTGCCAGACACTTAAGGGTACATTTTCAGCACTGTGCCTAGGAATTAACATTAATGGGATTTATGCAATGAAGTCCCTGAGCACCACTCTAAATATTACTCTGCTTAGTTACTAATTCAGTGTGGTTGTATGAGTGTAAATGAAAGGAGAATTTTGATCTAATAGTTTTATAGTATGAACTAAATATACATAATAGTTTGATTCTCCCCAATATAAAATAGCATAGTTGCATTAAAGCAGTGATTTGAGAAAATTTTATTCTCATTTGAAGATTTATTTTGGAAAACAAATTTCTTTGCACAGCAATTGAAAATGGTTAAATTCACCAGAATAATATGATATTCATCAGTACAAAAAATTGGACTTCTGGAGCATAGTAGCTCTTAAGAACTGCTATCTAAAAATGATCTGGAGGCACAAAGTTCAGATATTGGACCAACTTTTTCCTGTATTCGGAATAGTCAGATCCAAATATTTTGGCTTTGTCCCACCTTCACTACAATTTTTAATAGAAAAAATATCATTAGCTTGATCAAATACAGGATATAAAAATGGTTGAATATTGTATTCATTTGGTACCAGCCTATTAATATTTTAATTATATCGCATATTTTGTTTATTTATGTTTTGATACTGTGTTGATATATTGTTTTGTTTAAAGGAGGAACCTTATTTATCAACAAAGAAAAAAAACTTTAAAAATAACCTCCAGTAAACCCCAAACATACAAGAGAACTACTGCTGTGCCTCTTCTAAAACAGAATTCACAAATCTCAGGATTGGCTTCCATACATTCTTATCTCTTTTCCCTATATGTTTTGACTTCAAGGAAAAAACAGAAACTAGAAAAAATAAATATAAATAAAACAAAAGTTAAACCATATCACAGAAATGCACTTCCTACGTCACCAAGTATGGATATTTACTTCTATAGGCAGCGACTTCTTACAATCCCTATCTGAAATTTATCATGCTCTATCGTAAAAGTGTTAAGGCTGTTAACATCCACAAAACTTGTTCTAGAACAGCAGCTTTCATTGGTTAGAAAAGTTATATTTTCCATCCTAAACTGCTCTTTGCACAGTTTATACCCATTTGGTTTTATGTGAACGTAGCTCTTTGGCTCTTCTCATGCTCTAATATTTATCATCTCCGCAATAGTTCTAGGCAGCAGTTACATCCCCTCTCAGATCTTCAAATTTCTAGGTTAAAGGGACCAAATTCTTTTGGCTTCTCTCCCATTCTCCTTTCACCTTCACAATATGTTACACCTATTTCAGTTTACCTCAGCTTTCCTGAACCAGCAACCAGAACAACATGTGCTACGACGTGAGCACCTGCACAGACTACCACAAAATGAAAGATTACCCAAAAACTTTCACAACCTCTCATATTTCCATATTTATTTACTATTTGGCACTGTAAAGTCCTTTACTGTATAAGGCTTCATATATATCACAAAGTTAGCACATCGAGACACACTACCATCAGCTGTGAGAGCTGAGCTGTGATAACTGCCCATCCAGTCTCGGCAGAGCGGTGCTGCACACACTCGAAAAGGTTAAATGAAGAGTCTTCACTGCTCTGGGCTAAGAGCACATACAGGGCATTGATCATAGCTCAGGTGATGTACTGCAATTCACAGAACATAAAATAAACCTGAAATTCTTCAAATTTTACCATGGTTTATCCCTACTGCTAACTTCCACTGAATTATTAAGCCACACAGACAATAAAGTCTGATGAAATGGCTAGCAACCATCAGCAAGCTTTAGTATCAACTGCTCAGCTAAAGGCACTAAGAGTTCAGGAAGTCAGCACAGTCATCAGGCACACAATGACAACTGGTTTTGAATAGCTTGCTGCTGTTACAATTACTGGTAGATCATAGCACATTGAGACAAAGCCGGCACCTCTAGTCCAGTTCTACAATGGTAAATGAGAGTAAGCGATCCCCTGGGAGTTCCTGAAACATTTTTTCTACAATTCAGAAAAGAGGTATACACTTTCCTAAACTTCTAATCTCATTTAGGCATATGGACATACAGGTGGCTAACCAATGCTCTACAAAAGAATTGTTATTTTCACATATTCTTTGTAACAAATACCTTAAAATGGTGTTTCCAAATATCATGCTTTGAACAGTAAGAATTTCATTGACATAACAAATTCCCTGTTCACAATAACATTCCTGAAGCCGTAACAGTAAAGGCAAGAAAGACCTCTGACATGCCTTGGCCATACCCTTCTGGAGAGCTTTTTTGTCTAGCCTTTTAAATATCTGTTGAATTTCATATATGCAAGCCCATGCATTCTCTCCTGGTCACAATTTTAGCTATGGCATTAATTTTCAATCCTGAAATGTTTATATTTTGTTGTATAGTCATGAATTCACTCTCTTTTTATTCTTACCATGCTCTGTGTTGTGCTGATGTGCAACACCTCTTTGTCTGGAACATACGGGTATCTTTACAGCCATCACATGCACGTAAATTACGATCCATGTAGCAGTTTCTCACTTGTACTTGCATTAGGAGACCGAGAAATAGAGGACACCGAATGTGTTATACATATTAAATAATTTTGCTATCCCTTAAACACTTCCTAAAATCGAATCTAATGTACTGTAAATTAGAAAATATGAGACATGATTAGTTGTATAATTCAACTTAAATCTTTACTTGTGTAAGAAAAAAAATCAGTCAATCAAAAAACTTTGAATTTGAGTATTTTCACACTCTTTGTTACCTGACATATCAGAGAAACATTCACTAGTAATTTGTATGGTAAAATTGTTGTTCACCCAATAACAGAACTACATTTTCATCTATCACTACTAAGATACTTCAGCAAAGGGTTTGCAATGTTAGTGTTAGAGATGAAGGACACATTTCCCTTGAAATCGTGCTTGTTTGGGCTGCTGTTGTTGAAACATTGTAATTTCCTACTCAGACTTTTTTTTCGAAGTCTGGCTATACGTTATCTCTCTTTGATGTGATATATGTATTCATTATTTCTTTTTTGTGTGTATACTTCACACACAATACATGGAAATAACAAAGGCCAGTGCATAATATATACCTACATTTAACACATAAAATAGGGTTAGCTGGTTTTAAAGAAAGATTTATACAAGCCTCGTAACAGCAGTACTAGGACATGCTTGTATTCTACCTGGTAGCATTCTTGGAAATGCGTAAGTTCTCTGTGGTAATTATTTCCAATGGGAAATGAATAATTCAGGGGCCATGAAATGGTGATTTCAGATTTGGGAATTACGAAAATACTCCTTGGGACATCTACTCAGCCATCAGCTTCCTACGTCACCTTGGGCAAGCCAAAGACTCGATGCTTCAGTTCACCATGAGTAAAGCAAGAATATTGATAGTTCCCTTCTTTTTAAGTGTATTTTGAGAGCAGTAATGGAAGCCATACAAGTACACAAAAGAGGTAGAAAATGCACCTGCAAAAAGATACTATTTCCTATTACCTATTAATAGGTAGAAATAAACCTACACCTGTGGCTTATTTATCTCTCACTGTTGGATCATGTCTACTAAGTAGGTACTTGGAGCTTCCTCATACTTGTTATTCAAGCGTTTGTCTGGCATAAAGGAACACAGATCTCTATTTCTGTGAAGTGCGAGGCAAAAAAGTAGGTATTTCCCCTACTGTTACTTCAAAATGCAGGAACTGTGGCTGTGAAAGAAAGCAGCGATTTGTATTCAGCCACAAGGCAGATATGAATTGCACCAAACCTGACATTTTTGGCAGAATTCTTTCTGATGGCTATGGGGAGAGACATAATTAGGAAAAAATACTTAAAAATTATGTGCTGTAAAATCATTATGGCAATGCAACTGGAGTCTAGTTTTTAACTTATCTTGCCTGAACAACTGAACTTATGTAGAATAATATACAATAACAATTCCATTTGTGATGTATCATAGATATGGATAGACTCATGAGCATATAAATAAAGTGAAGAACCTAAGAAGGGCAATGTGCTTCTAGCTTTTTTTTACACACTCTTGTTTGCTAGCAGAGAGTGAGTGATACAAGGATCCAACAAATCAAAAATATAGAATTGCTGTACTGATCTATCAGTTCATCTAATCCTTTCCTTTTGACAAGATGGATCTTTCCAGTCTCTAATTTTAATCCTAATCTTATTCTACTTCAGTAAATAGAATGGTATCCACTGATTGATTATAGATAAAGCTCTATCAACATATTTATAGCATACGTGCAGTGTATTTTTACTCATGTCACACCCTACAGATGGGATTGCTTTCATAAAGGCAGATGAAGGTACCTTTACATTAATCAACGTGGAATGAATCACTTGAATTTTCCTCCACATAGAGCAATCTCCTTTCATAGTCCAACATTTTTGTTCCATAGAATTTTCTTTCTTTTTGCTCTTCTCCAACAAATGGAGTCACAAGAAACATGTTCAAATATGCAATTCTGCATACATTGTCGTAGAGAGATAATGGAATATGTTAAGAATCCCTGGAGGAAAATTACAAGGATCCAAACTTTATAGGACAAAAAGGTAACCCTGTATCCTTAATGTAGGCATGACTCCACCTCACTGAATGTCTACAGATCACTGTGAAGTACATGCAAGTATTCACATTTATCACAGGAACTCCCTATCCTACTCACCCTGTCCCAGGAAAAATTAATATAAGCCAAGACATGCTAAGACTGATAGCAGCATATTGTATTGCAGAATAGTAGCACCATAGTGCTGCCAAGTCTCTACTGATCATGTGGGGAATACAAATACAGAAGTACATAGAATATACATACATAATATATATACAGCCTGCACCTAATACGTTGTAAAGTGAAGCAGAAGAACTATGAGCACAAAAGAATTGTGAAGAAAAACAAATAAACCTCTTCCACACTAAGTGAATGGCTAGCGGAAACAATATTGTAGCTAAGTGTGTAAAAATGGAGAGCTGCAGAGGATCTCGAAGTGTAATGTATCCTCCTGTTCAAGAAAATAAAGGACAGTTTTCACCTTTGTCTAAAATTACTTATTTTACTCAGCCAAGTATTTCTTACTGAAACTAAGTAGCATCAACTAGACAGCTCAGGAAGAACCTCTCTTAAAACACACCTTATAAGAGCACAAATTTATGTCAATTAACATTTTAACTATTTATTCTAGAATAACTTGGACAGAACAATAATAGATACAAAACCAGAACAACAGCAGTCTAGTGCTGGCTGAGAATTTCAGCAAGAACATAGGCATCACTTACAATAGCTTTCATTTCTGGATGCAATACAACAGAACATGTGCTCATGTGATATCGAACTCGCCCAAGGACTTCAGAGCCATGCCAGCTGAACACACCTGGCAACACTCCTTGAGCTTTTCTCTTATTCCAGATATTAAATTTAGAGACTTCGGCTTCCCACAGAGCTGAGTCTCTGAATGCCAAGGCTGAAATGTTTACTTCTTAAAAATAGCAACCTCTGTCTCCCAGAGCAATTTCTGTTTTTTCATGAAGCCACCTAATAACTGAATCTAGGCAGAAACTAGTACTGCTCCCACGAGCAGTTCTACATCTGCTCACTTTAATGTCATAGTGTATCAATCACAAACAGAAACAAAAATTAGACATTTTCTGGGCTTTAATTTAAGCTTACATGATTTCTCATGAATGATGTGAGGCTTTGTGCCATACCTGGATTCTATACCTGATTTCAACAGCAGGAACCACAGCTGTTTTAACAATATTTGTAATTAGATGATTTAATGAAATGCTACTCTTCTTCTTCTCGGAATAACCACCACAAAGCATTAATTTATTGTTTTGATACCACCGGTCCAGATACTTGATAGATATTAAAAGTGCAGCCAAGGTACCAAGTACTTAGCAGTATAGACATCAGCTGCCAGGACAATAGAGTGCCAAAGATACTGGCAAGCTCAGTTTTGAAATACTGGCCTGATTTGGGGAAAGCGATAGCAGCAATCCAAAATGCATTGGTAATACATTTTTTCAAACAAATACTTCATCCAATACTGAAATTGCAAGCATTAAGCATTTGCCATTAGTCTGTTCTGCAGATGACAGAATTCTGTTAATTTTGTGAACTTTCAGAAAAATAACTAGAAGGTCCTGGACACAGCAAGCAAATCGCAAGGAAACAAATTGCTTAACAGCAGGTTTAACTAAACTCAGAGCTACACGCGATGGCATTTTGATGTGCTTGGCAATAAGCAGAGCCTTGATTCCATCAAGCAAACAGAAAAATTATTGAAGGCATTTCAAGTTATGCCACAAACTAAACAGTGTATCAATAACTGAAATGACAGATACACCTGAAAATAAGAATACTGTAGATCTCCTTTTAAAAAAATAATTCAGAAGTGATTGCAGGTCAATGCTCAAAGTAAGTTGGCTTCCTTTCCTATGAATTTAAAGCTTCTGGTGCCACTCTTGAAAGTAAATATATGGTATATTCTCCTTGAGCATTACCTTTCGTGACACCCCTGGTGAAGTGACAACATGCATGCCAAGTAAGATGGTCAATTAACCACCAGCAGCATTGCTCAGAATATTTATATCAGAGAGCTATAAAAAAAAAAAGAGTACCAAGTACAAATTGCTGACATTCATGCTAGCATGCAATTTCATGCTAGTAACATGGTACTTTATTAATACCGTAGAGAACTTCTGCAACAAATCTGGAATGGGAAAACTATTATGGTCAAGAGGACAGTAAGTATACTACGTTCCCTGACAAGCAAGATTTTTACTATTTGTATTTGACAGTAAGGAGTAGAAACACAAAAAGAAAGGCAGGGTATACAGGGACAAGAGAGGAGGTAAGAAAAAATATGAAGGTCTGAGTGGGAAGACACAAAAGTTCACATGAAGCAGAGTTCAACGATGCAGCTGTAGGAAGCTGGGACTCATGAACTCTAACAGAGGTCAGATAGCAAGATCTAATGTCTCAGGACAATAGTATGCTGACACCAGACTGATATTGTTTGACTGCACCTGTACACATGTGGTAAAATCTAAACAGCACTACCCTGTGCTATGTGGACTTAAAAAAATCTATAACCCTGTCAGTAAGCATATCTCAGTTGCATTCTAGTGTATTGGCTGGCTCAGATATCCTGCCCTGCGGACTCAGGAGCATTGTATGCTATAAGAGTTGTCAAAAGGTTTGGTTTTACAGAAGATAAGAGGATATCTTGGCTTTTTTAATGATGTTCAACTTTGTTTCAGGAAAGGCTTGTTTACTGCTGCATTTTTCATTATTACATGGCGTCTAGGACAGACATGCTCCTGAGGATAAATAGATCAGTGAATAAATATGCTGTGCCACAACTGCAGGTTTTGTCACTATACCTCAGTCCCTTGAAGTCACAGATTACAGAGTAGGGCCTGTGTGTGACAGCTGATTCAGGCCCTCTGGGTGCAAATGCAGGGTGCTGTGGCCAGGATTCTACATATTTGAATGTTACAATCACTCAAATTTTCTCTTCAGTTCTCTCACTCAAGCTAAGAAATCCCCATTTTTGCAATATTTCATGCACAATGTTTACGGATCCCAAACTCTTTCACAGGCGTTGAAAATTCATAGGCAAAAAGCTTGTGCTCCTTCCCTAGATAAGCAGGTGTTATCTGGCAGTTGAGAGAAATAACCTAATCTTTTGTCATCAGAGAATCCTTCAGAAAAGATTCATGTTGTAATAGTGGGACATTCTCTCTTCTGTTCCTGGCTGATACTAAATTTGCAGCTAGATGAAGAAGCTCCAGGCACATAAGGACATGTGGACAGGGAGAAATGTCCATCTGCTATTGACACAGCCAATTAACAAACCGAACACACGTTGAGAACCTTTGTTTATTTTTCCTTGATGTACTTGTGCTCCTACCATAAATCCATCAGAATATTCACAAAAGAATTTTAATTAAGACAGCAACAATTTTACCTAAAATGGAAAAATACCAAAAAGTCAGAAAGGACGTCCCTTAAGAAATGCAAAAATTTCTTAACACAGCTACAATAAATGACCATGTGCAGCCCTCTACCAAGTTTCATATACTTATGTTGGATGCATATGCCACCTGTGCAATTTCTCTCTGATATCTCAGAAATAACTATGCTATTAGAATTGCTATTGTGGCTACAGTTTAAATCCATTCCAACCCAAAAGGTGATACTGAATTTTGAAGCCCACATTTTAAGCAGAGCAAACACAAAAGTAGTGTTACTTAATCTGCAGCTGATGCTTGAGGGTCTCTGGAGACCATTCCTAGTGCCTTGTGTACCTGGGAGATTGCCTCCTTACACCTGCCAGAGCTGGTATTTATGATGGAGCTTCCAGTCAGTAGAGATTAATGACATAAAAATTTTGGCAGAAAACAGAAATAAAATTCTGTTCCAAACCAATTTGCAGCAGTGGTAAAAATCATATCAAACCTGATTCAAGAAGGGCTGGCAATGTCTATTCCAAAGAGGTTCATTCTGTTTTGCAGGAATAATAAACAAAATGCTATAGGAGTTTGTGGATGCAGAAAGCTCTATACCAGACTGGCTGGCAACAACTGTTTTAGGATCCAACAGAATTTTTCTCTACCTCAGAATAGGATGCTTTTAGAAATATTTGATTCACCTGCAAAACAAAGCCATGCCTTGCTGAACAAGGGAAAACCAGACCGGACAAGGAGCTAATGCAGATTATTACTACATTCTTCAAAGCAGTCCACTGGAAGTTTTCATTTCAACTTGGAGCTATATTATCCTATTTAATTTGATTCCCAAAAGCATGCTTTTGGAAAACAGCTACAATCTCTTGCAGTATTTCTCATTCTTGGAGAAAGTTATTGCGGAAGTAGTGACCATGACAGTAACAACCATAATGTGTGACATCTGCCTATAACCTGGATATCTTGCATTTGGGGACATGGTAGGGGAATCTCCAGTGACAGCAGTGTTCATCATCTATAGGGAACAAAAAGTGAGGAGAACAGGCACAACAAAAAGATAGCAAAGAAAGCAGGAGAACCTGGCACATATATTTGAAAGAAAATGATTTTCAGTTCAGGTCTGGGATTTAGACATGCAGAGCATTAGTTCGCACTCTGGGTAGAATCTATGCTAGGAGGCACTTAGTGTTCCAAGTCAGTGAAGAATGCTCTGCACCAGAGCACTTCACATATCCAGGGACCTGTCTTTTCATGAGTTTCCAAATTTTACTGTTAGGCAAAGAAGGTTACCCCTTGCTCTCCAGGTAAAGGCCTACAGAATGGAGATGGAGTGGGAGATTCCAGAGAAGGGCAACGAGGCTGGTGAGGGGTCTGGAGAACAAGCCTTATGAGGAGCGGCTGAGGGAACTGGGGTTGTTTAGCCTGCAGAAAAGGAGGCTGAGGGGAGACCTCATCGCTCTCTACAACTACCTGAAAGGAGGCTGTAGCGAGGTGGGTGTCGGTCTCTTCTCCCAAGTAACTGGCAATAGGATGAGAGGAAATGGCCTCAAGTTGCGCCAGGGGAGGTTTAGATTGGATGTGAGGAAAAATGTCTTTACTGAAAGAGTGGTTAAACATTGGAACAGGCTGCCCAGGGAAGTGGTTGAGTCCCCATCCCTGGAGGTATTTAAAAGATGTGTAGATGAGGCGCTTAGGGACATGGTTTAGTGGGCATGGTGGTGTTGGGTCGACGGTTGGACTCGATGATCTTAGAGGTCTCTTCCAACCTTAATGATTCTATGATTCTATGATTAAACGTGTACACTTTCATCATATATCTGTCAAAGTTTTAATAACTAGCCACTGAAGATCATACAGCATCACATGCCACAAAACTAGGGAGGGGCCTTCATTTGATTCATACCAGCTTTAGGGATTGCTCAAATCTCAACTGGAGGTTAGGGTCATCAGCTTTATAATGGGACA
>NW_008824413.1:2257598-2281579 GCF_000699105.1 Pygoscelis adeliae | reverse complement strand
CTTTCCCTTTCAGTCTTAAACACATACACAGACACACACTTCCTGAATAGGCTTATTCCAGAAACTATTAATTATACACAAGCATTGATATTTTGTAGCGTATCTGAACAAAGACAGACAAAACTACAGGCCAAGAAGAGCTCCCCTTTTGATGCATAATTCACTGAAGTCCATATTGATATGTTAGTAACACTATATTATTAAAATATAGAGTGAGGGACCATGCAAGTAAAATACTGCAGTTGTGTGATAGTCTGTAACATTTCATGCACAATTTGCAATATTTTTTTTACTTAATATGAACATATACTTAGTAGCAATAAAGGCAGACAATAAAGGAGACTGTGCTAGCACATGTACTTGTAATAGAGGGGCTGTAGTAAACAATAAAGTGATGCAAACCTAGAGAGAAATAATCCCATATATTCCATGGTATAGTATTACTAAATGGGACTCAAACACAGTCATAAATAATCACCATTTCTTTCCAGCCTGAAAAAATAGGCTGGTATCCTGTTCTAAATGGAGCATTACAATGCCTGTTCTTTGTTCAGCCCTCCATGGAACAGTGTGGTGCGTAAAATCTGTGTAAAAAAGCAGTCCCTCTCTCTCTCTTTTTGTCTTGCTGCTACCATGGATATGACATCATTTTTGCCAACCGTTGCTAAGTCATGAACAGAGGGAACATTTCCTTTTCTTACATAGAGGGCAGGGTATGAGCCGGAGCTTCCAAGAGACACAATGTTCTCTTTATGCAGCCAGGGAAAACAGTAAGAGAGGGCTGCCGATGGTCTGGGAAATGGCGGGCAGCCACAGAGCGCACAAAGCTGACAGTGCTGCCCGGCCGGTCTCAGTTCCCACTAAATTGGTGGCCTATTTTCTCATCTCAAAGAAAGGAAAGGGAGGGAGAGAGGGGAGCAAAGAAAAAAGCCCTATATCTCTGCCACCTAACCCTTGCTGAGGCAACGCGCTGGTCCCTCACCCTTCCCAATGAGGGCTGCATCCTCTGTTGGAGAACAGGAGAGGGAGCGCTTATGATGGATCCAGGAGCTGCTGCTCCTAACCCAGCTGCATGCTGCACCTGTCAACCATGAGTATTACAGCTGGGGGAAAAGAGAATTTTCCAGAATGGAAAGACGTTAGGTCCAAAAAGGACCCAGAACTCAATTATGGTCAAATTAAGAACCATTCTAAGACATATGTTTTCTGGATGCCTGCAAACTTAAATGCAGGTCCTGAAGTCCTAACTCAATACTTCCTAGCAGGCAAAACTACTGTTGAGATCAATGTAAATATCATATGAGAAAGGATTTTCGATACTCAAGCTTTGATTATTTCCCACACTTGCATAGCTACAGTGACGTAGATTACAGTGTTACAGTTTACAATGTTCATCACATTAAACCTTTTGGTAATTGAAAAAAGTTCTACTTATTTACTTCTCAGAAAAGACATCAACGAAGCATGTTTTCTGCAACACTTAGACAAATCTTACAATTGAAGCAATGGCTAACTCACCCCCAGGTCTGAAAACATTCATAGCTCACACTGTGTGACTTGGAGTGAGGAAAGGCAAATGTTCACATTTTCTTCAACAGAAGAGATGACTTTTTTTTCCTTATTGCAGCTATTCATCACTTATTAATTTAACTTTCAAAAGACAGACTACAGTTACTTTTGCTTACCTCTATCCTAAAAGAAAAATAGAATTTCCTGCATCTCAGATAATGGCACCAACCAGAAAAATCGATTGCCTTTTGTTTTTTGAAGAATCTGAATGCAAGGTAAAGGGGATGACATTTCTCAAAACAGGTGGGGGGGGAAGGGAAAGAAAAAAAGAAGGATGTTGCTTCCATAAGACAGAGGATGTATTTACATTCAATCTAAAGTACTACTTTTCCATTCCACCCCAGCCAAGGTTTCCATAAGCTGCCATCTTCCATCGGGATAAAAATTTACTCAAGCTAAGTTATCTCAGGAATAGGTAAAGATTTGAAATATGTGCTCCCATTTTCTCATCATTCTTAATTTGTGCTAGAAAACGAGAAGAGAACACAAATACATGTTGACTCAAACCCTGCTTGAACTGTCTGTTCCTGTAAAAAACGGTAGGGGACGCTAAATGAGTGAAAGATTTTTACACTTATTTACAGATACATGAAGTTGCTCTTAACATGGTTAATGGTAGAAAGCACATACATTAAGAAGCAAAGCCTCTCCAAAGTGAAACCTCCCTTCAATACATATCTTTGGCCTTCCTATGGGAATAATTTTACATAAACAAATTTCATCAACACAGGCACCTATGTGACAAAGGCAGACGTTTCACTGAGACGTGAAACAGTGGACATGTGGTGCAACTCTGTATTAGTTAAAAAATACTCTGTGTGTATTTGCATTTCCGAATACAGATGCATGTTCAACTTGTGAAGAGAAGTTTGAAGTGTGAACTTTCCAAAACAACAGTTATCAATTTATTAAAAAATGGACTCAAGTAGTTTGACAGGATGGGATTAACATATAGTACATAGCCTGTGGCATAAAAGGGACTAAACTTCTAGCTCCTGTTCACAGTTAGATACAGCATCATGAATAAGCAGGGAGCTTCTGTCCTCCGTCATCAAGGGAGGGCTTGATCCTGCCCTCAGATATGAAGGCAGGTGTCTTGTAAAATCAGCTACTCTACTAGCACTGCATCTGATATTACAAGACACCAAGAGATGTGTGCTGGCTTACTAAACAGAAAACTCAAAGCGCATAAAATAACCCTCCTCCAAAAATCCCTGCCTGCAAGCAAAAAAAGAGATGTGGACTGAAAAAAGCACTAATGGAAAATAACCCTGTGCCCCCATCTTCAGTGTAAGGAGGAAAAAAAATGGCAGTAGATATACATCTAAATTCCCAGAGTTCAACTGAATCACAGCATCAGAAGCAAAGAATTTATATCAAGCCTTTTAGAACACTTTGGACTCTGCTGATGGCATTTGTTTTGAGTTCACTCGCGCCTGAATGCCCAGGAAGGAAGCGACATGAATGTGCAATGTTGAGCTTGCAGGATAAGTTGCTTGATAGGGTGCTGGCATCTTCCAACCTCATTTTCTTCTCAGACCCCAGAGCTGCACAAGTGTATTACTGCGTGCTTTTGTGCAACACTAGGGAAGCTGGAACAATTCCACAAACTATATGGATGAAAAGATGGATGGAATGCATCATTCCACAAAAATGCACTCCTTTTTCCCTCCTCCCCTCCCAAGAGATTGCTTAAAAGGGAGAAAACGTGATCTCTTTTGTAAATTTCTCACAGTCCTTTATTTTGTGTTTGCACTGAGTTTCCTTTAATCAAACATAAAGTTGGAACTCAAATATTATAGTAACATAAGGAAACTGTTCTTGCTGTGAGATTTTCCAGCACTGCAAATCCATGTTCTATTACACATGCAAACTCCATCAAAAATGTCTTACAGCTTTTCAGAGCTGTAACTTAATCTAGCTTTCCATTGGTTTGATGGCACTTGCTCAGTTCCCATTTGTTCAAAAACTTAAATTTCGTGCTCCCCTCCGCCCTGCCAGACTAAGGCAAAACCAGATTTACATGAATCAACACAAAAACCTGTGGATTAGCAGGGAAAATATCCTAAAACAAATAATTCATCTTTGAGAGTATCTTCTCATCAAAATTCACAACCCTGGAAGTCTATTTGCATTAATTATTTAGGACAGTTTACTAAGGAGAATATGAATACCATGTCTGTTTCTTTTTTTACTAGATGAACAACTTTTTGTTAATTAGATACAGAATAACTAGCATCATCAGGAGAGAAACGTGCCACTAGGGAAAAGTGAGCTACTAATGTGATGAAACATTAAAAGAGATAATGAACCTAGTCAATACATAATTATGTTTTTTTGTCAAAGAAAAGTATGATTTTTCATATTTGATGAGGCTGAAGCTTATGGACTTTTTGAGAAATTGCCATAAAGCACCAAAGGAAAGTTCCATAATGGGGCATAGACCAAACTGGTTTAGAAATGTATTTAAAAGAATGTAATCAGGAACTGAGCTGCTTCCTCTGTTTCGACTAACATGTATGGTGGCAGGGTGAAAAATGAACAGAAAGAGTTTGATCCATTTGCAGCGTGATTATATCGTATCAATGGAATGGAAAATGTTAAAGCTACTGAATCTTTCCAAGTGAATTAAATGGGCACCATTAAATAGTCGATCATTTTCTAAAATCAGTACATTGCAATATCTGGAGCACTTCAAAGCGTTAGTGACTTTAAAATGGAAAGGGAAAAACTGACCAGCTCTGTGCTGAAGAAATCTCTACTCCCTGCAAGTACTAGTAACTTCATTAGAACTACTAAGAAGTAAAAAATTATTATTGTGAATAAATGTAGTAAATATGACCTTTAGACTCCTCAGTGTGGTAAAAGATGTTAGGTAAATATCTAATCATGCCTACCAATATACCCATGTTGGACACTTCCAGGCTGTCATTATAAAAAAACATTAACCCTTAGTGTTAGGCGTTAGATAATTCAAAGATGAAAAAACATAACAAATAAATGAAACTTGAAAGAGTCTTTGAGGCTGTTCCTTTTGAATAAAGCAGTAATTTCAAGGAGCTTAGTATGTAGAAAGTATTTCAGTATTTATCTAGGGATTTAAAAAGCAATTTGAATATAAAAGCAGTGAATTGGACCTGCCTTACCAGACTTTTCCAGGAGAGTGCCCAATCCCCCAAAATTAAATATAAAAACCCCACAGTATAATCTAACCCGATGCAATAAGATTTGTTCTACATATGTCCTAGGACTATTTTATTCACAGAAAAGGCATCCTGCTGCAGTGCATTTTTTAAAGGCTGAACACAACGCATGCATTGAACATTTCACTGACTGTTTTTGAAAAATATTAGGATACTTAAAGGACTTAGCAAGAAGAGTCTCTTTTCAAACATTAAAGAGAAAACTGCTCTTGTGAAAGTTTAAAATCCTTTCTCATATTTTAATAGTGAAAATCTTATATTTAAAAAATCCTACTCTGTTAAAGTTGTGAAGCCTTGAAATTTTTTAAACATTCTATATAACAGTTAAAAATATACTTACAGATGCAGTATATTCAATATAATATACAAATGTATAGATTCAAATTCTTTTCCAGTTAGAAGCTGGGGTGCTAGTGATTGAAAAAAAAATTTGCAAAATCCTATTCTGATAAAAGAGTACTATTCAAAGTCCCAGTGAAATGAATCCTATTGAACTCTAGGAGTACTTTACTATCATTTACTTCTCTTTTATGAAGCCACGTTGGAGCTGCACTGAGTAACTCAATTTCTTATGCCAAATAAACTAAGTTTCAGACATCCATTCATGTCCCTTTCAAACAGCAGGGGCTGCTGTGTCGTAGGCTACCTCGCCTGAAGGCTAAATGAAAGGAAATGGAAATCACTTCGAGAATAAATAAATTAAATCTTGTAGTATGGCCCACGTATTAGAAAAGGCTGAGCATAATGAGACATCTCATCAGTGTAAGAGTAAAAGGAGAAGTCATTTTAATCTCAGATCCTCTTGGAAATGATCCATTATAGCCTGCTGCAGAATTTTGGGAAGAAGCTCCTCCACTATAACTTCTTGGACATTTTTCATTACCATGTGCTGCCAGGAAGCCCTGAATGACAGCATTTATGAGTTATGATGGCACAGATTTAGAACTGTGGATGCTACTACATGTTTCCATCTTACCCTCTGGTAAAGTCAGGCTTGTCATAAGATGACCAAAACTACACTGGTCCATATTCTCTGAACCCTAAAACTGCATTTCCATTCAAAAAGTGAAGTTTTTGTTTTGAAAGAAGCACTCAAACATATATTAATAGGAATTCACCCCACAAAACAGGTAGAATTTTAGGTCTAGAGAACCAGGGGTATTTTCCAGTAACAAATTGTGCAGTAATTAAAGTTAAAAATGACTTAGATTCTCACCCAGTGCAAATAGAACACTGACCTACAAATGTATATTACTTACTCATTTTTCCTTTCAAACACCTTTCTATTTCCTAGCCTTAAACAGAGGTGGAGAAACAAGTGTTCAGTAAGTAAACGTGACCATACTTCAGCTGAGACAACAGAAAAAGTGTTTTGAAATCAAATTTCCAGGACAGTCTTATTTCATTATGTATTTTTCCTGAACAACTCTCCAAATTGCACTTTTAGTTTTCCAAGATTGTTGCTTTCATTTTCTAAATTTTTTAATGCTGATGAAGTTTTTCATTTTCTTTCCTCCTTATTCACAGTTCTGATGGCCTGCTAACCCTGTGATTAAAAGTTTACATTTATATAAAAACCCGCACTGTTTCCATTTGGTTGTGAGTGCAGAAACAGTTATCTTAAACTCAGTTAAGCAGGGAAATACTGATACCTCATGTCCTGGTTTCAGCTGGGATAGAGTTAATTTTCTTCCTAGTAGTTGGTATAGTGCTGTGTTTTGGAATTAGCATGAGAATAGCATTGATAACACACTGATGAAACCAGGACACCTCAGATGTTGTATAGCTGCTGCTGGTGATGCTAAGAAGTCATATGGTACCTGGAATATATTTAGTTATATTTATATGAAGTTGGATTCCAAAACCAGAGGTTCCTAATACTTTTAAATCATAAATTTCTGATAGAACAATTCAGGGTTGGTTGCACTTTGCAAAATCTCTGTTGACAAGTCTGTACAATGTGACATTCAAAACCAAAACGCAGCTCCAGGTTACAACTTGGAATATAAATTTCAGCTGGGGAGAAATATTTTTCTGGTAGAAAATTATTATTATTTGATTTGACTTAAGGAGAAGTAGACTCTTGCTCTCTACTGGTAAAGAGAATCCCCCAAAAGTAATGCAAACATAGCATGTAAAGGATACAAATCAACATTATTTCCCTGACTCATACTGGCATGATATACCACTGTGATAAAATTAGTATTACCCTTTTGAAATGGAAAACAATACCTTAGCCAATTCATTGATGATATAAAAATCACTGGAAGTAATTTGGTCTAGCCTGTAGATAACTTGCACTCATTTCCTTTAAAGTTACAGTAGCAGTAACCTCACAGCAACTTAATCACCGTAAAGACAAAATTAAGTGCTTTTATTCCTGAGCCATGAGTTAAATTTCCATAGAAATATTGGTTGGATCACACTATTATTGTCAAACAAGAACAAGCTGCTGCTTGAAATCCATGGATGGTGTAGAGTCTTAGATTTTACACAGAAATGAAGGAAAACATTATTTGTAACTAATGGACCCAAACGTATAGGTGAAGGTGATATAAGGTCACCAAATGGGTGACCTTAATAGCTGCAACGGTATCAAGAGCTCACAGGGAGAACTCCACTCATTAGTGAACACCTGCCCCATATAGCCGTATTCAAAATGGCAGAAACCAGCACTATTTCCAAGTTATACATATTTGATACATACAAAGTTATATAGACACAACATATATGGTTGAAAACAAGTATGGAAATGTGTGTGCATATGTGCATTTAAATGTGTACAGATACCTGTGTATCTTGAATATGTAACTATACAACAAGAAAGCATAAACTGTTTCTCATGTGTGGATATTGGCCACCCTCTGATAGCTCTCGGTCAGGAAATATTTAAAAGTCTTCTGGTTTATTTAGGGATTATGTTTGTAAGGGGTAGGAGACATAGGCAGTATGAATCTGGAAATATCCATCCATTTTTCTTGAAGTTAAATATCCACCCTTCACCTACAAGCTGACCCCTGGTCACAGCTTGAGACCTCCAGGCTGTCAGGAGATCTTTCATCTTTAAGGAGTGACCTTGATCATCTGACTGCAATGGACCTAATGGGTGACCTAAATAGCTGCAACAGATTCAAGTGCTCAACGGGAAAACTCTGCTCATCAGTGAAGAAAAAAACAAACAAACAAACAAAAAACCGACCAAAACCCACAACTAAACCCTATTTGTAACCACATTAAGAAAGCATTTTATTCAATATATCTCATTTTCACTTGGGATCTCAGACAATTGTTCTATGTGCTAATTTTACTGAAAATATGGTCTGGTTTGTTTTCAAAGACAAGGGCCTGATTTGTAGCCAGTAAGTGGTATTTTTAGCACACCACAGTGCACACGGTTCAATATCTAAACATGATGCAAAGTTTAGAGTGAAGTTCCATGCCTTGCTTCTTAAAGATTTACTTGTGCTCAGTCTTTACTTTACTGCAACCTGAATCCTCTTCTTGATTTAATATGTGATATAATATATGAACCCACAGGCACAGTACTTTGCCCTTGTGCCCTGAGGATTGTGAGTCTCTCAGAAAGCATGAGAACTCTTATCAGAAGACCTAATAGGGAATCTAATCCTGCAGATAAGAATAATGTGGAGTGGGGATATGGATGAGGGAAGAGGTGGTGCAGGATCCATTTAATCGCTTGAATGATGCTGTAAGCTCTTCAATTTATTAAATTTATCTACTTTCCATGGCCGGTTTACATGACTAGATAAACATCTTGTTTTAGCATTTTGATGGGATCATAAAAGGGGAGGAACTTTGAAAAAATAAAAATCCTAAAGACCTCGATAGTGTTGTACTGAGATTTTCAGCATCCTTCCCCTTTAACTAAAACCCATAAATAAAGAACCATAGTGTGGCATGGATTTATATGCAGCACTCCCAATTGATTTCAGTGGGGTTTGCTTTGAAAATCAATGGTGTGACACACCACAAAGATAGAGATTAAATTTTTTCCTACTGTAAAACAACAAAATACAT
The DNA here is from genome assembly GCF_000699105.1 of Pygoscelis adeliae. Taxonomy (NCBI): domain Eukaryota; kingdom Metazoa; phylum Chordata; class Aves; order Sphenisciformes; family Spheniscidae; genus Pygoscelis; species Pygoscelis adeliae. The sequence continues at coordinate 2,272,769 of NW_008824413.1, read as the reverse complement.
TAACTATGACAAATTACAAATTGGTTTTTAACATTCATTTTGGTGGATTATGGCATGTACTATTTAGAAGTCAAATAAAAATCAAAACAGAGAAAACAGATCCCATTTCTTACTTTGCAAAAGCATAATGGTATATAAAAGACAAGTAGTAGAAGAACAAGATGAAAACAAAGGTAGTGAAGACATCAGAACATTTAGAAGAAGGCCATAGTAGATAAAAGCATCACCAATGCATTAAGCAAGTAAAACAGTTTATATAGAACTATTACACATTAAAACAAAAAAGCCAAAATGAAAAACCCCAGAGTGAACTTTGCAAAGTTATCTACATGTTTACTATTAGCTGTGACAAAAACTCAAGTAATATTCATTTTCATGAGAAAATATTGAAAGGGATATTTGAGATGCAATATATACCTTCTGACAACCAACTACCAAACTCTCCATTTGGACAGTTATCAGAAGATCAAAGATAAGCCTCTGGTGTATTTCCTGTTATAGGGCAGAGGCACATTTATTATGAACTTGGAAACAAATCCCAAACCATAAACATTCAAAGCTGTGACAACTGAATTCATCCAATGGAGACTGATATAGTGTACCAGAATGATTAGCTTCACAGCCAAACTAAAATTAAAATTATAACCAAGTTAATAATTATACAAAACTAAACCAGCCACTTCACTGTTTCCTTTTTTTGGTCTAATTTTAAGGATATAAGAAAGTGCTAAATTATCATAGTACATACAAACATAGGACACACAGCAGATAATCTTGCTTCCCAAAAGTGCTTCTTTTTTTTTTTTTCCAAATCTAAACCATTACACCAAATTCACCTACAACCCATATTTCAACACTTTAATACTCTGAACTCCTTGAATACTTTAAGGGGTTCTCAATACCTTAACACCTGTTATACATACAGACTGTCTGCTGAAGCACACAAAAAAGGTGGCTAGTTAGTGCTAGGTGGATATGTTTAGTGATATTGTAACCTATTCACTTGGAAATAATTGAGACCAACAACCTAACTTCGTTATTCACTATTTTTGATTCACTGTAACAAAACATAACGTTCAGACCTTTCAAAGACTATGGAGATGATTTTTTATCTTGAAAATATGACTGCTTATTTCAACTGTGGTTTTGGGAATAATTTTTTTATTTTTTTTTTAAACACTTTCATTTCATCAGCTTATTGAAGGAAACAAAACACTTTTCAAGAAAAGCAAAAGAACTGAAGACAAAACACAGCTAGCTACATAGAAATATTTTTCAGTCTGTAAGCAACCAAAGTTCTAAAAATAATGTTCTATATAAGCCACATGAAATTTACATTAAGTTGTTATGGCAACTCTATATTTTAACAAAAGGAAATAACACAAGTTTGTACTTGGACAGAACTGATGGAATTCCATCTTGTTGAGGATCTTAATAAAACATAGAACCATTTATGCAAAATTATTCTTATAATTATTTTGTATTAGTGTTACCTGTCTATTCTTTTGGGAACAGATACAATGTCCCCAGGGGGTACACTGATATGATCACTTGTTACTGTGATCTCTTTTAGTTTCCTAGCTTTTATTAGCCATAAAGTGAGCTTGCCAAAAGTACCATGTATGGACAGTTGTCATATTTAATTTCACAATATCAGGAGCAAAAATGGATTGAGGAGGCACTCAGAACTCATCTCTGATGGTTAATGGTTTGCTGAGAAAAGGAATGCTGGTGTCATTTATAACAGTGTCCTGGAAATACCTCCTCATTAGCATCAATTAGGTTTTAACATGACAGATTTCATTACAATATCAATGGTGCAATACAAATGATAGAATCATAGAACCATAGAATAGTTTGGGTTGGAAGGGACCTTTAAAGGTCATGATAACATGATAACTTTGGTATTTCTATATAAAAAGGTTTCTGTAACTTTAATGAAAATCATAGTCACTGGACATCATGTTTCTTATTCATTCTAGCAAAGAAAATGCACCCATTCATATTTCACAGACTAGGGTAGGTGCGGGGAGGGGATGCTAAATAAAAAGGAAAGGCCTTGGTGCATATTGCTGAAGATCTCCATTTTAGCACACATACAAAATTGGCAAAATCCTACCTACATTTTTTCCCTTTCCTTTCTCTTTCATCCTCATCGGGGTCTTCACAAAGTCTGTTTAATCTTCAGGAGAAGAAATGTCACGAGTCACTTTTCTTTGCTCCATTAACTATAGTTTGTATAGCTTTGCATAGCTTCTTGCATATTACAGCCAAGCAGCAGGTTTGTTCTGGTGGCCACGTACAATTGTGACAGAAGTGGCATGCTACAAGCAAGTAGTGATGTACAGCAATAATAGATGAAAGAAAAAAAAAAGAGGTAAATGTGACATTTTCCTCCTGAGGCTTAAATGAATAAGCCCTGAAGAAAAGTAAAGATGGAGCAAAGAAGTACTGTGAGCCAACTCTGTTTTGATGTAGACAAACAAAGAGGAGGAAGAATAAATCAGTCAGAGCCTCCATTCCATTGATATTTCTAAGCTGTATTGAGGATTACTTTGCACAAGATTGTGCCCAACAGACAAAGACCCGAGTTAAGGGCAGTGCAAAGACAAACTTGCCAAGGGGAACTCCAGGAGGTACTGTGCCTCACTGCTTCTGTTTTACAGACTCAGGGACAACCTTTTATTCAAGCTATTCAAAAAGCATTAACTTAGAGTCTCACCATCTCGTTTGAAAACTATGACATCTTCTTGGAAGTGCAAATTCACAAAAAAATCTTCCTTTTGGTGTAAGCTTAACAGTGATTTCATTGAGTAACTGCCAATTTTTCTACTACACATTGTTAAAAGTAACAAAGAAGTATGAGGAGGAAAGGAGAAAAGAAAAGAGTTCATTGAGCTCAGCAAATTATACAAAGCTGGGTCTAGAGAGTAGTTCATTTAGCCCTTGCAAAAACACGGGATTGCCTCCAAAACAGAGACTCTACAGACTTTCTTCATAGCAGAGTGTTAATACATCCAGGGAGGTTTGCCTTTCCTGGGAAGAAACGGGCATTTGTCTACTCATTTTCTGGTCCTATAAAGACTACTGTTCAGGCTTGTGACCGAGCTGGCATGGGTTATACATAAGGGCTGCCCAGGTCCATCATAATTAGTATGGATTCATTGGAGGGATCAATAGTGTGTGTCTATTCACCACAGCCCCAATTTTAAGAAATTACATGTCCATAGCCTCTGTTTACTGTTAAAAGAGCTCTGGGAAAATGAGGAAATGAAAACCCAATTTAAAAGTTAAATGCTGAAGAAGTGAGAACCCACATGGAGAGGCAAAGCCCTTCTGTGGGCATATTGCATACGTTCATTTTTGCTATGCCAAGAAGCTCTGCTTTGTTATTTGTTGTGGAGATTTTAATTCCATGTCACAGGAGATTAAGCCTACATGTACAGAAAAATAGTACATATCTTCAGCTAAGATTTGCTGGAGGTTTAGAGAATTCTTAGAAACTTTGCATACCTAGAATCAGATTTTTTGTCTTTTGAAGATCTGTTTAAAAAAAAAAAAAAAAATTTAAATATTTTCTGGGAACAGTTTATCTCCAAAGGCTATAAATAACAAATTTAAAAATGAAAGAAGAAAAAAAAGGAAAAAAAACACCTGATGCAGAAGAACTTATTCAGCAATACAGCAACAGTGACTGTGTCCTTGCTTTAGGCTGTAAAAATCCACAACTGTGTCAAAATCCTACCCTGTGGAAACATGTATATTCTGCTGGCTTTGCTGCTAGCATCACTAAATCTGAATTTTACCCACATTGTGTGGCAGCCAGTAAATTTTCTTTTGTTCAGTAAGAAACAGAAGCCACAGCCCATTCACTAAGAATAGTGATCTGTATGCACATTATTCAAATGTTTGTCCACATAAAAGGATTCTTTTGGTGATATATTTTCTCTCTGAGAACATTTTGTACTATCTTTCTGAGACTGCACTGAGAATTTTACATGGTGACTGTCTATTCTCATAGCAAAACTACATGTGGTTCTCCTTGTGCACACACCTACTCACTTACATACTTGCTTTTTATCCTCTTAGATACATCAGAGGGAAAATATAAGACCTTCTTAAAGCTGTAGAAAGAACGAGAAATTGCATAAACATAAATCTATTATTCTTACAGTTTTAAGACTGTTATCATGTATTCTCTTTGGAAGCTTTGCGACATAAATTAAATGAAATTCATAACTTGATAACAGATAGAAGGCCATTAAGGAAAGATTGTATTGACTAGGACATTCTAAGAAACAACTCGTTTTATTTTAATCAAGTCTAACTTATACTCTTGGCTGCAAAACAGCAGAACTAACTGGCAGAATAGGGGCAATTTATGATATTTTAGGGAAGTATCATGCTCTGATTTGAAAATGCACAGAGGTTCAGTGGACTCAATTTTACATTTAATTAAGGTGACTTCCAGATTGGACTTTTTAATTTAATAATCATCTAAACAAATGACTCTTTATTTTGTGCTAAAGTTCTTAATTTCAGTAATCTGCTCTGAAGCCAAAAGCCAGTCACACTAATATAGTAAAAAATTGTTTAATCAAAGGTTGCATATGATGATAAATTGGTACGGCATTTGTTCTTCTGCCCTTCTAATGGAAGAAAAAGAAGTGGCCTTCTAATCAACCTGTCCAATGACTCCTTCCAGACCTCTCCTCATTTTACAGGATATTACCGTTAACCAATAATTACAATTACACAATACAGAAAGCAGAAAACAACAATGAACAAACATCTGAGACATTTTAAGACTAAAAGGGTACGGCTAGATAACCATAAAATGTAGTCATCATCTTACCGATAGCAAAGTAATAAAGTGTAGTCATTACCCTACTGATAGCTAAGTAATGAAATAGATTGGTACCTATGATAAGACATGCAGATTTGAAAAGCATTAGGTCTTTCAGTTCAAGATAGAGCGTATACCTGACAATGTAGAAAGGGCAGTGTGAACTGGAAACCAGTGCATGGGCACATTGCTGAATGGGGAGTAACATGCCTACCCCCACCATGCCCCTCACATGCCCACTCTCTCTGTTGGTCTTCCTAGGGCTGCTGCTTCTATCCTGGCATCGGAATAAGTGGGTGTCTGGGGCCACTCCAAAGCGGTGGAGGATCCCGTAGGAAGCACCAAAGTGAGGGTGGAGGAGGGTTGCCCAAAGGCTGAGGAGAGCAAGAGGCAGGGAGGAGGGACACGTGCTCTTGGGATCAAAGCTGTTTTCTACATCCTTGTGTACTTCATAAATGATGGAATAATTCTCTTCCTTGCACAGATTTTACGCTGTTATAACTCTACAGAAATACCATTGGCCTGACACTGACTGTAAAGGGGTGAAGAATCAGGATCATTACTAAAAACGGTAAGTGGTATGTAAATCCAAGGTTTGAAGGACGTGTACAATTGCCAGTGTGTGCGGCATGTACAGTGTACGCAGGGCCTGTATAGCTGCATAGTGTGTGGAATCCTTAAGTCTCAAAGGGAAAAAAGAGGGAAGCTGAGGTTAAAGTGAAATAAAGCCACCCGGAATCAAGGAAACATCTCAATAGGTCTTCCTACTATTTTCTGTCATCAAAGATTTGTCTGTAGAACAGTATCAGAGCATACTCACTATGCTTTTTACTCATACAGTATTCTTCATCTACAACTACTTGCTAAGACATCCAAGGAAAGAAAAGATAATTTACCCAAATACTATGTTCTTAAAGGGGGGAAGGGGCAAGCTAAGGCATCTCTCCTAGAAGAAATATAAAAATCTGCTTTTACAATAGCTTAATGTACTAGGAATTTCATTTTTTCTAAAGTGCCCTGTATCTTTAAGTGACCACGACTACAACACATTTGCCTCAAAACTTTCCTGAGAACTGTCCCAGCTTATGAACCTTTATGAATTTCTTCATTGCTGCCAAATATTAATTGAAACAATTAACTGTGAAGAACACGTGGGTGCAAAAATATTAGTACCACATAATCCTTTCTAGTTAAGAGGTCCTTACCGGATTATTGCAGAAATGCTCTAGAGTTCTAATTACCTATGGAAGTCCCACAGGGTTACTGCAGAACACAGTAATTAGACGGTTGTAATACAAGGTGTTAGCAGGGGATTGAGGATTTGTGCTAAGCAGCATGGTGTTTTCATGGCTATTTACTGTGCAGGGTACCAGAATTTAATGGAATTTGGTGGAAATCTCCAACGACAAATGTAGTTAAAAGGTGGGGGTAAGATCTTAATAGGGATTCAGCAGCTGGTGAGGGGAGACTAGATATACTATGCCGTGATCTTTATGTGAACAAAAATGACTGGCGTGTTAAGATTTTTATGGAATTTTTAAACATCTTGATCAAGTATTTAATGCAAAATACCTTTCAATTTTGTGCACAAAGTGTTTCATATAAACAAAAAGTCCATTTGACCATTGGTCTATCACTGGTAAAAAAAGTTAGGTCCCTTTCTGTGGTTGATAGCACACAATAAAGTGATGTGGCTGATGTGTCCAGAAGCTTTTGATTTCCTAGCTCAAATGACAATGTAAGGTCCCCAGTTACACGGTGGTGTTAAAGCAAAAGCTCAGGACAAGGCTCAAACATGTACCCCTGGCTCCGCAGCAAGACACTTGAACTATTCTGTTGCGACATCTCATACAGTAGAAGCAATTCAGTCTTATGCGTTTTTAACTTCATCTAAATGTATGCACAAAATACAGAGGCAGAATGTTATTTAATTATATTAAGATAAAGGGTAAATTTGGAATACCTAAAATTGAATTAAGTAGCAAATTGACACTGATAAACAGGAAAGAAAAATGTGGTCCCTAGTGTTTCTCTTCTATATGGCTGGGGCATTCTAAACATGATTTTGCAATTCTCAAGCCATTCACATACACCACTACTGGGGGAGAAGTGGAGTAGGAGGACTTGACACAAGGCTCCAGCCTTTTTCCATCTTCAGCCCTTTACAGCTCTGTGAAGTGGATATACGACACTACAGATGTAAATTACTAGACAAGGTGGAAGGTAGAGGAGAATCCATCTCTAAACCTCTTCTTAACATTTTACCTGGCGGCTGTTATAACTCATTTGTTCACGATAGCTAACATTCAATCCAACGAGCCGGTCTTCCGCAATGCTAAAGGAAGAGTCTTCCACAGGACTCTCTGCATAAAGGTGAAATTCACCTTTCATAGCTAAGTGTATAGCAAGGTTAGATCTCCTTCATTATTAGAATGATAGTATTGCCATTTAATCTTCCTTATCGTCTTGTGTCAGTAAAATATACCTCTCAGCTTTGTATGTCAGGCTGAATAATAGAAAGTTTATGTAATTCTGAAGAAAACCTGATACTTAATTTTTTAATTTAAAAAAGCACATTCCTAATTGTCTAGGTACATGTATTTAAACACATGTATTCTATAGCTATTATTATACCTACGCAAATGACCATGGAGATGCACAAACATCATAAACTTCTTTTAACACACTCATACAAATTCATTTAAAAGAAAAAACATAAAAGAATGCTCTAGATAAAACTTTCCCTAGTATTTTTCAGCTCATTCTTTTAATCACAGCAAATATTTTTCGTTATTCTGATTCTGAATACATGACCTTTTAACAGATCATCTTGCCTGCCTCTGTATATCTTTTGATTTGTGACAACAAGATAACAGTCGCTACTGGCATTAGTTCATGATGGTGACTCATCTCTGTGGAAGTTAAATCCTGGCTCTTATGATCCTGGCCCAATTAAGGCAAGTTTATTTTGCCATTTTTAACTCAACATTAATTAAGAGCTTGTTACCTTCTGCAGGTCTTTCTAATGAAGCCGGAATGAATCGAGACTACTGTGGAAGTAAAAGCTGCCAAGATATGAAAATCCATGTGTGTCTGTTTTTCAATGGATTGAGGAGAGAATTCTCTCCCAAACAAAAAAAAAAAAAAAAAAAGAAAAGAGAGAGAGAAAATCACCCTGAACGACTGTTCCCTTTCAGAAGAGCAAACATCTTTCCAAACATTAAAGCAAGGAGTTAAAAGCAAAGAGAGAAAGCTGCTGGGTTGCCGTCCCTTGCCAAAGGACTTATCCTGAAAAGCTGATCTCTTCTCATTTGATATAAAAGTAATGCCAAAGGACCAAAGGAGGGAATGGGGACAAGAGGAGAAAGAAGCCAGAAGGAATGATGAAACTGCATGAAAGCAGGAACTGGGCTGAAAGCACATGAGTCTCCTCTAACACATGAAGCCGCAACAGAAGGATGAGTTGGTTGGAAGGTTAAATGCTAACAACCAGCCCTCCCTGGCCTGGTTAGGAATCTCAGAAAAATAGGGTTTTTTCTCCTCTCCGGGGAGTAAATCTCTCACTTTAAGGGGGTTAGAAAATACCAATATATTCACTGAAAGTCACTCCTTTCATCCACTCAATATGCACATGTAAAAGTTTCACAGTGTTTTAAGTTATCTGTCTGTTAATGGGAATGACAGCCCAGTGTACCTCACAGCTTTCCAAAGGACACTGGGAAGTTTGTTTATTGATTTATTGCAGTATGTGAAGTGTAAACTGATTTTCTCATTATTATTTAGATGTATCCAAAGCTTTCACATCCTGGATACTGACAGGACGTAACTGGCTAGCAATTTTACCAAGTAGCACATTTACACCTTGGGGAAATATCTTTTTGTGGTGTATACTGGAAGTGCTAATTGACTTTTATTTCCTAATAACTGTTGAAACTAATAAATCTGGAAAAGCTGGTGATTTCAAAGAACTGTAAATTAGACACTAAGACATTTTTCAGCCTGTCAAGCCTATATGTGAAAATCTTAAAAAGTCAATATTTAAACTTCTGTCCTCTGGACTGAATTAATGAATTCCTCAATAGGTCAATCATAACTGTCATAATGCAGGATGTCGAGAATCTAATAACATCATATATGTAATTACTACTACCGTAAGTCATTGTGAAGGTAATGCAATTGCCTTCCCTGCATCAGCAGAATGGCAGAATGGAAAAAACCTGAGCTGCAGCTAAGACATTTAGGACACATTTGACATTCTGCCTCAGCAGCTGGACTTTTTTTAAGTGATCATACTGTGTGCATCTGACAGCCTCTTCCCTCACTATCCTGTACCACTCATCCACCCAGTTTTTTAACACATTGGCTGGTTTTGCAGAGGAGTACAAATCAAAATTTTCACAAGTCCTGTGAAAATAAGCAGACGGACAGAGGAAAGGAACCTTGTAAGTGTCTAAGGGAAAGGTGGCTATAAGAGCTCATAACATATTAGATGGCAGAGAATCCTCAAAGACAGACCTTGAAATGTCTCAGTTGTAAGAAACTTTTCAGTCAGTGACTGTATGTTCTTAGATACTACAGCCAATTGACCAGGAATCACAAATCCAAGGGAAACCACTCTTCGTGGTTCTTCATAATTGAGAGAAATCACTGCAATGCCAAGCCTTCTCCTGCAGCTTCAAGAACAGAACCCATCTTCAAAAGTTTTTGCCTTAAAGGTGGGCAAAGTTTAAAAAGGGGCATTAGAAAGAGAACAATGAAATTTGGGAAGGGGAAGAAAAGTAAGAGAGAGAAAACAAAGAGAAGGTAAGACCCTCTCCCTGCAACCCCCCTCCCCTTCCAAAAAAACCCCAGCCCAAACCCTGAAATGCACAGATGGCAGCATCTGTGCCAAGGAACAGTGTAAGGGGCTTCACTCACCCACTAGGCCACTGGAAATGGTGACACCAGGAATACATGATTGAGACCCAAGCTCTTACAAAAAGAGACAGCTTGACCAAATTAAACTGGGCTGTGTTTCGTTCACTCCATAGGTTCTGACTCATTCAAAGGACATTAGCAGTTGCAAAGCTGACTGCCAACGGCTTGCCTATTCAGTGGTTATAATTGGAGCGGAGGTGGTAGGTGATAAAAGCAGGGAAGAGGTATAACAAGGCCAAAGAATAGAGTGAAAGGTAAAGCTGGCCAACGGAGTTAAAAAGAGGGGATGGAAAGCAAATTAGATACCTCACGCTGCCAAAGCAATAAAACAGTGAGAGTCTGGAAAAGAAGAGAAAGAAGAAAATTGGTGAAGTTCAATCAGAAATGGAGGGGAAATGACCCAGTAAGAATAAAATGAGTGGCAGATGGAGGGGGAAGGGAGAGGGGGGGGGGGGGGGGCAATTAAAGACACAGAGCGCAGATAAAGAGAGTTACAGAGGAGGGAATTAAAGAGTGGAAAGACAGTGTCACTGCACTGAGGACATCAGGAGATCTCAGCTGACTAAAGGTGAGAAGTGAAAACACAAAGGAGTGGGAGAGAGATAATGAGGGGAGCAATGAGATGTTAAAACCAAAGGGTTGAACCAATACCTGCCACTAAGTATTCCAGTAAACCTGAGAGAAAATACTGCAACAGAGCAAGCTGAACTGGCAAGATCTGAAGGCGCACAGAAAGGATGCCAAGTAGTGAGACCAAGGGACCTCAGGATGTGTGCACATTGGCATGACTCATAAGATGATCTAGTCAGTGCTAGATATACCAGCACAGACTCCTTTGAGACTGAATAACTTCATTCATCTTTATTTTTTGCCCCACAAGCAGATTCCCTCTTATGAGCTAGAGTTGCTTTTGAACAAGGATGCTTCCAGTACAGCAGTATCACTGCCTCTGGAGCTCTGAGCCATTTGCTGGTCTGCAGTTTGATTTGCAGTTTGCCAGGACGTGGTGACTTCCAGACCTGAATCTACAAATCCATACTGTTTGCTCAATCAGGAAACTTGAGTTTTAGTACCAAATTTCCACTAAGACACTCTGAATATAAAGACATGTTAAAAAAGCCAAGTAAGTCACAATTCATATAAATCACACCATAAATTCTGTAGAGTGACCAAACACAATAAAACTTCTGTGGAAAAAATAAGTGGCAAAGCAACAGAAGTAATTCTATTTTCAGTTTATGCTCCGAAGTTGATAGGTCAGATCCCACATCTAACGTGTAAATGCAAGTTCTAAAGTGATTTCAGAAGAAACCTGAAATACATTTGACTAATATGACTAATATTTGACTAATAATGATCTACATTGTTGGCCTGAAACACATGGGCACACAAAACCAAAATACTCAAGAATCACTTTTAACAGTACTTTTTGAAATCAATACGTCTTTCCCAATGGAGAACTCTTTCAGGACTACATATCTCATTGATGCTTCCATCCATCACTAACGTTCTTTCTCCCAGCAAGATCACTATTCAGAAGTGTCCTATTTCATAACTAAGCCAGACATCAGAATTTCTAACAGAGTTTTTTGCATATGAAACCAAGTTTTAGAGTTGTGGTATTAACAGTTTTGTAAGCCTTAGTTCCATTCTAGTTTATCAGGGGCTGTAATGCCATATACAACAGGATCTGTTACATCTGTATGTTATTTTCTCCTAGAACTGACATCTGAGGTTACAAAGGTCCTTTCCCAGTCACCAAGGATTTTATAAGCATTATCAGTAATGTAATGTAGTTGATTGCATTATTTGCAGAGAATACTCAGCCATTTACAGTGAAGAAACAGACAGATGCCGTGCTGACCGCTTCAGAGAGCAGCAAAGGACTATTAGAAATGGGGGTTCTAATAGAGCTATTGTGTCCCATTTCACTTCTAATAACTGTGATCTCTTTGTGTCTTTCAGCAGGGTTTCCAAGATGCTAACCACTCAGAGCTTAATAGCCATATAGATTCTCACTAGCCAGCAAAATTAGATGACAGAATAATTTTCTACCAACTTTTTCTTGTGCTTATATTTATCTCAAATGTAATTCCCACAGTACCTAATGGTATTGCAGTTCTGCTTCTGTTTTTTACCTATGTTCAGTGACTCATCCAGAACTTCTTTAAGTCTTGCAACTTCATGCAAGACGCATATTTTAGTATCCTTCTCACTGAATCTCCTGCTTTTAAAATGTTTTCTAGAGTCTTTTAAAACACATCTTTTTTTCCCCTTAAAACTTTCCTTTAATTGCCTTTTTCATTTCTTGTGGAGATTCAAGCTTACAATAGTAAGGACCAATAAAACTCCCCGTGAGCTAGACTGGCAAACAAACCCTTGCTTTAAGTAAACTACATAGGTCTTAAGTAAACTGGACACACATGTGAAGAAGTGATGAGACATAAACATCACATGGTGTTAACGTATCCCTAGTGTCAAATATCATTTATTCCTTAAATGTTTTAGGGCATGGGAAAAGTGTCATTAAGAAGAGATACGATAAAAAGAAGGAAGAAAAGTGAATGGCCAGGTAGTCCAGAAGAGAAGGTGAATGAACAGAGTATGCAAAATGAGTAAATGGGCAGCTATGGAGTAAAACTAAGGAGGAGGCTTGAGAAAAGAGCCATTCAGCACAGGGAAGAGACAGTCGCAGCAATACAACAGCTGTCTGAAAGTCCCCTTCAGTTCCTCAGAGTAGGCATATTGGCTTGAAAATCTCTGTTGTTTTGACGCTGAAGGCCAAACGGTGGAGAGAAGGAAAGTATCACCTACACTGCAGCTTTCCCCAGGGAAAAATCATCTCCCCTACACTGCTGTGACCCTCTGCAGAGTAAGGAAGGAGGAGATACTGCCAATTCCATGCCTTCTCCCCGCAGTCAACAATCTCTTCTTTAATTCTGTAGCTGTTTCTACTGGCTGGAGCCCCCTTCTATCTTTCCTTTATGTTTGCTTATTTCTCCTAATATCTATTCTCACCTTCATTCCTATTCCTGTACCTACATGAGTTTTACATTACATTGTATCACATTATGGTAAAAAATATGGATTTTAATTTTTTTTTTAATGAAACAATGAATGAATGAACAAAACAAGAAGCAGAAAACAGAACAGAATATTCCACAGTAAGGGAAAGAATGTAAGAATGCAACTTAAAGAAATAGTGAAAAATAGAGGCAGAAATTCCCACCATAACTGACCCACTTGCAGAGTATGCATGCTTCATGTTATGATGTTAAATGTTTCTTAATAGTCAGTGGTTCAATTCTTCTAACATAACATAAAGAATCATATCCAAATGGCTTCATTTGGAGTTGTGGAGAAATATCTAAAAGGAAAATCTGACTTCAGTAAATGAAGTAGGCAAAGCAGTATGGCAATTTCTAACATTTCTTAACTTCTAACCTGAAAGCTGTACATTTCTATATACCTATGTGCATGTGGGAGTGTACACATACATGTGTTGTGTTTGAATATATATGCAAACTAGTCACTCACACTTACAAATATTTATGTTTATATGAAATGCATAACATGAGTTTGTAATGGATAAAATAAACAGTGGCAAAACCATGAGGGAGCGGTGCAAGTCATCCTAACTGAGCAATATTAAGCCATAAAACCCCATCATTCATCCTGTATTCTATATATATATCTTACAAATATATTCCTATTAAAATGTTAAAAAGAGTTTTACAAATTTTATTAGGATTATTTTTCATATCCATCTGCTTGTAAAAGCCCGCTCCCTTAGTACTAACATTCTAACTGTAGAGGGCCCTGAGGGGGAGGAATAGTATAATTTTTTTTTAAAACCTCTCAAATTACACAAAGCAGATTTCCAACATATAAAAAGTGTCATAATCTTAAAGTCTGCTGTGAGCTAAAAGCATGTGCCAATGGAAATCAAGGATTCTTCCCTAAGAGCATAAAGTTTCCATTTTTATTCCTTAGATTTGCAAGATATCTCTAATTGGCACAGCTCTAGCACTGAACTGTGCCCAGACCAGCTCTTCAACAAATCTAACTTTTAGCAGCATTTGTGCACATTCGGAGAACACAAAAGCATGAAAAACAAAAAACGTTTCTCTAGCAGGCTGTACTAAAAACTGTGCAATTTGATAGTCCTCGGAGGTCTGGAATTGTAAAGGCGCTCCAGTTAAATCCTGGTGGTACAAGGGCAGGAGAGTTGATTAAAGTGGCTATAATTGCACATAACCACACAGCTTATGAATGATCGCATGAATACCTAATGTGTGTGGCATTATACAATGTGACACACGAATAAAATAAGTGACCTCTCCAGGAGTCGGATTGGCTGAGCAGGGCACACAAGGGCAACTGCAAAGGGTGGTATTTGGGAGAAGCCACACAGGAAGCTTACCACACAATCTGAGTTTACATTTGTCATTTTACATATAGGCTACCGACATGTCTTATAGATAACACAAACAAAAGTTAGAGTTTTAGTTTACACACATGGAAATGGTAACAGGTGTTTTGGCAGTAAATCTTTCAACTCTGGCTTCAACAAAATGCATTAAGACTGTTAGAGAAGGCCAGTTTCTGAGTGGTGACTGTCTCAAGAAGCCTGGAAGATCTCATTTCTCCAAGGGCAAGAGAAAAACTCTTCTAAGCCTAATAGGCAAAGTAATATATTTACATTGCAAAGTTACATTTCTCTAGTTACATAGAGAGAAGGACTTTTAAAATAAGGGGAAAGCCTCATGTGACAGAATTTCAGAACCTAAAAAAAGCGCTTAAGAGAATCACCTTTCAAGAATACATGTTTAAACATGGATAACTAAAGTAATAATTCATTCTTAAAAGCAATCACTTTGATTGTAATCGTATTTTGCTTTCAGCTGTGATAAATTTATTATTCTATATAGATATTCAAAATACAGTAGGGTGACTGGATTAGAACTACACTGTAAAGCTATTCACTAGTGGATTGAAAAATTCAGGAAAGTTGATTGAATTACATTGAAAGAATGGTCAGAGCAAGATTTAGCCGATATAGTTAAATTTATGGTGTGGTATACCGAGCAGTGTCGGCCTGTCATGAGCGGTGTCAGCCGGTCACAAGCAGTGTTCCCCAGGGCTCAGTTTTGGGGCCGGTCTTGTTCAACATCTTTAGCAATGATCCGGATGAGGGGATCGAGTGCACCCTCAGTAAGTTTGCAGATGACACCAAGTTGGGCAGGAGTGTTGATCTGCTCGAGGGTAGGAAGGCTCTGCAGAGGGACCTGGACAGGCTGGACCGATGGGCCGAGGCCGACTGTATGAGGTTCAGCAAGGCCAAGTGCCAGGTCCTGCACTTCGGCCACAACAACCCCATGCAGCACTACAGGCTTGGGGAAGAGTGG
>NW_008824413.1:2254057-2257114 GCF_000699105.1 Pygoscelis adeliae | reverse complement strand
CCAGGGAAGTGGTTGAGTCCCCATCCCTGGAGGTATTTAAAAGACGTGTAGATGAGATGCTTAGGGACATGGTTTAATGGGCATGGTGATGTTGGGTCGACGGTTGGACTCGATGATCTTGGAGGTCTTTTCCAACCTTAATGATTCTGTGATTCTATGATTTAGCTGGTAAAGCTAAATTATGTATGTACTTTAATGTCAAAATATAAAAATGTAACGTAAAGCTAAATAAAGATGTACTTGTGCATTTGAATGGCATTATCTTCCCAAAATAAAATTTTTATCATGATGAAGTTAGATGACATAAAGTGAAAGCAAAATACAGATATGTATACATATCTGTTTGCATATGAAACTTGATAGACAGGGATCAGAAATGGCAATCTAGATTAACCCAAGTCCTTTCAGTTCATTTTATAAATACGCAAAGCAGCAGAACAGCAAGTTGAATCAGGACTACCCTTTGCAGATGCAAATCATTACATTCTGCTTGGATTTGCCCAAATTTCTGTGTGTAAGTCTATGTCTACACGCTGCCAGATCAGCAGTTTGTAAGTGGGTGGCTGAAGCAAGCCAAGATTTCAGTGCTATCTCTTCCAGATTTTTCCGGTGCATTAGTATACACTTTCTGGCTGCAAACAATAACATACTGTATGTGTCATATTGTTAGTACTATGCCTTAATTTCAGACGTAAAACTGCCTCTCAAAATAGAGCAAAGAGTGAATTAAAAAAGAATGTCATCATACCAGAACTGTGAGAAACTAGAAAAGACAGAGGACCATATTTTCAGGCTCCTTGGCTATATCACAACATATGGCCTAGAGAACATTTTATATTTACAACCTCCCCAAAATACAGAATTGTCATTCATAAGAAGACTCTTCTGCGCTTTTGAATTCTGAGGATCAGAATTTAATCTAATTTTGTCTTTATTGTTGGCATAAATCCATATTTTCCAATCGTACCTAAGATAAGACATTTAATCTATCTAAGAAACAGTCTTTGTTTTCTGGTCTCTAGTTAAATGGCCCAGAAGCTCCCTACATACACATGGGCCCACCAAAACCAAAGTTTTCAAATTTGGGAGTGTTGAGTTACTGGGCTGAATTTATCATAAAGAATTTCAGTGTTATGATTGATTAAAACCAGACACTTTTCCCCATCCTAGGTACTTTTCAATTTCAAGATTCAAATGGCTACCCTTTTAAACTTTGGGGGAGAAGGAGTTTAAACCATTTTAGCTTAAATTCTCAAATACCAAGATCCATGCAGAGCTCCCATTAGTTTCACTGGGAGCAGTGCAGCAAAATCTCCCATTTTAAAAATATGTAACTCCAGTAATCGCAGGATAATAAGTATCACTTTGGAACACTGTTCTAAGAGGACTATAAAGATTTCTAGTAAAAAGAAGCTGTGACTCTCAGTTGCAACTTAATGTTAACCTATGAGATAATATGAATTACATGGTACTTTTAATTACCATAATTACAGCAGTAATCATCTTTGAGAAAACATCTTGGTCACACACCAGTCCTGATTTCTGGAATACCAAAAATATGAGTACAAATTTCCTTATCTTGCATATAATATCACTTCAGTTATCCTACTTTCCTGTCAATCTGTACAAACTGATTATCAACAGCTTTTGGCTACTTTGCGAGACAGAGAAAGTGACCTTAACACATACACAACAGCCACAGGAGGATCACGCTAGAGTTAGGAAACTCTCCCAGTGCAAGATGAAGCAGGGGCTGTCCTGAATTTCGTGGTCATAGTCTGTTGAACAACATCCCTTGTACAACTTGTAAGGCATCTGGAGAACAAACCCAGCATAGAGCTGGCCCATACCAGAGAAATACTGTTCCTTTCCCCAATTTTAGTTAATGTCTGGGCTCCAGTATGGCTAAAATGAAAGCACAGGTTAAATCATCTTAGGTTTGCTCTAAGTTTGGACCTTGCTATTTGCACTAAACCACAGTGTTCCACTGCTTCAATATGTAGTTACAGAGTGTGAGATCTGTCCACTGTGTCATATATGCTTTCAGTTCTACAAATGCTGTGAATGCCTACTATTTTGTAAACAAAATTAGAATAATATATATGAATTGGACGTTGTTTTGTTAGCAACCTGGATTTTATATGTCCAACATTTAAATGTCAAATCTATTACAGAATGCTGCTTAACTGGGACTTAGAATTAAAAGCAGTGGAACAAAGGAGGAAAAACACTTTCATGAGCTTCATCCAGTACATTAAATACACTATTATGTTTTCTATGCATCTGGATAGTCATAGAATGTATGACGGGTTGAAATGACTTTTGAATACAATGTGTTTTGAAACAATGTATTTTTCAGGTTAGGAGGTATTTCCAAATATGCTGTAAAAATGCAGGGAAAATGGGTTTATTTAGAAATAATAAAGCAGTTCAGTGAATCAGTCCATCTTGATGACACTGATGCTATCTAGCAGTGAGTATGATGCATGAAAATTCCTTTATCCAGGAAATTATGCAAGTCCATGCATAAACATAAGCATTTGAGCACCAACCAACTGGGTTAAGCATGTGCTGCTAATTATGCATGTTCCTGTGCAGTGCAGACGAGCAATAGCCCTTCCATTGGTGAATGACTGAATCTAAGCAGCAGCAAACCCAGAATTTTCTGAAAAGAGGGAAGCAAACAAGTGAGCTACAGGTTACTTGCAATAAGGGCAATGAGTAAAAGTGGGGGGAGTCCTAGGTTACCCTAGGATGAAACAGAAATGGGGACAGAATGATGTAAGAAATCTTTGTTAGAATTTCTTCATTTATTGTGGATGTCATCCAACTGAGGACAACAGATTAGGCCCTTTAGGGGCAACATTTATTACAGGCATAATGTGACCGTTTTGTCCTCAGCTTTTGGATGTTGCTTCTGTGATGGGAAAAGAATTTCAGGTAACATGCTCACAAATCCAGATGAAGTCGGAAGGAGATAGGGAGGCTACGACTAGCTTTCCAAATCAACCCATTAAGACTTTTTTCTTGAACAAAATTCTTCATTTGTTTTGATAA
>NW_008824413.1:2250410-2253904 GCF_000699105.1 Pygoscelis adeliae | reverse complement strand
AGTTTCCCATGCTCTACCGACTGAGAAGGCTGCAGGTGCACAAGAAGCTGGGAGGGGGCACAGCCAAACTGGCCAAAGGGACATTCCATACCATGTGACGTCATGCTCAGTACATAACCTGGGGGAAGCTGGCCGGGGGGGGCCGCTGCTCGGGGACTGGCTGGACATCGGTCGGCAGGTGGTGAGCAATTGCACTGTGCATCACTTGCTTTGTGTATTATTATTATTATTATTATTATTATTATTATATCATTATTATTATTAGCATTTTATTTCAATTATTAAACTGTTTTTATCCCAACCCACGAGTTTTTCTCACTTGTGCTCTTCCAATTCTCTCCTTTTTAACGTGGGGCACGAAGGGCTTGAGATAATAACAGATTAACCGGAGCGTATTAAGGAACTTATATCTGTTAATAGTTGTGGGTCACAACGTTGGTTTCTCTGTTCTCGATATTGATTTGTATAATCTGCATCGTGCTCTTTTTTTTGCTGTACATGTTAAAGATTGGTGTTGGTTTTTGCAGTTTGCTGTGGTCTGCAGTGATTAGTGATGTCTCGCTTGTGAGGTTTGTTTTTAGAACGTTGACCGTGACAGCCTCCCAGCAAAACGAGCTTCGAAGCAGCCAGCCGGAGCTTTGTGCTTAGAACACAGTGAAGTGGAACAACTCTGGCTGCTCCAAAGCTCAAAAGTGAGCGATGCAAAGCTCGGCGTCCCCTTTCCCAGCCCGGTTTCGACGATTTGATGTTTTGCAGGTGCCTGTCGGCAGTGGAGAAGGACAGAGAGGGAAGTCAAAGCCTCTGCGAGTGCTGGTACGCAACCTGGGATGGGATAACCTGCTTTCCGGAGGCCTCTCTCCTTCCTGCTCCATCCCATCCCAAGCCCATGGGTCCACAAATCCCGCGGCATATGAAATCCTTAACTCCTCCAGCAATTTCCTCAATGCAATAACCACTCCGAGTCCATTCGAGTGGCTTAAGCGGGACCGAGTGAGTTTTGAGTGGGGCCGTTTCCTTCGGTGGCATCTCCGTGCAAGGCTTGCCGCGATTTTGGGGATGCTGCAATGGCCGGGGAAGGGCGATGGGATGCTCGGAGCATCTTGCCGCGGACCCAGAGGTGCCCACTTGTCCCGTTTCCTCCTCTGTTTGCTCCTGAAGCTTTAATACTAAGTAACAAAAAAGCAGCGGGGATCCGAGCTTGGATCACGATGGGATTTTAACCGATTAGACCTCGGTGTCACCTTCCTTCGCCATGTTATTTTACATGCCGTGTCGCCTTTCCTTTCAGGGCAAGCCGGGCAGTTAACCTTTGTGCCGAGCGGTGCCGGGGAGGGAGTTGACTAGAGCAAATGAGTTTGCAGCATGGAAACGACGGATTAGCTCAGCTGGGAAACTAAAGTAGAGCTGGAGATAGCTGGAGGAAGCGAGGAGAGTAAAAAATGTCGCTTCTCTGGACGTTTCCGTACCGTGCTAGGACTTGGTCTGGCTAACGAGGGTTTATTGAAGCACCAAAGGGATGGAGGCCGTGCCAAAGCGAGACCTTCCTGAAATGCCCTGATATTTTTCAGGCAATTTTGATGAAAGTCGGAGCCGCCCCGTAACGTGTATTTTCACAACAGTTTGCACCTCACTTGTATTTTGGCAGCTTGTGCTTTCAAATACAGCGAAACGCTGCTTACGCCTTTCTCCCTGGCAGGGTGCGGCGTTTAGACCCCATTTCTCTCTTCCGGATCGTTTTGGCTCAAAACAGAGCCGGTTTCTCCCCATCCACTAAGTTTTGCAAGCGGGGAGAGTTTTGGGGTGCGCGGCTTTAAAGAACTGCCTGGCTCTGCATCCAGTAGATTCTGATGTCATAAACGGTCACCTTTTGTGTCTCTGGAGTTGGTGCACGCTGGGTGCCACTGAGCTCCTCTCGGTGAGGTCTACCCCGGTGTCCCGGGATTGATCTGGAGGTTCAATTTTCCCCAAGACCGGTGACCGACGTGAGGATGAACCGGAATGGGGGTTACAAAATGACCCTTCTGGAAGAGTTACAGGTAGCGCGGCCGGGGCTCTGCCCAGGGGCTGAGCATCCCCCAAAGAGTGGGAAAACTCTCCCCGAAACGCCATTGGCACTTCCCCGGAGCGCAGAAGGATGGGCGGGGGGAGATGCTCTGCACCGGGGAGGGCTGCCAGGGGCAGGTTTAGCGTCGCTGGTCGGTGCAGGGAGGGAGAACGGTTTCTACGAGAGAAGGAGACTTTCCCCGTGTCACCCGCGGGGCGTTTGAAAGCTGCGACTCCCAGATCGCTCCTTTTATTCCCACTCCGACAGCCACGTAACACGCTCGAGTTTGTGATTTTATTTAAATTGCGATTTCATTCAAACCGTGATTTTATTTAAATTGCGATTTTAAGTGATTTTGTTAAGCCCTTTCCCCCCGTGCCTTGTCCGAGGTTGGGGTTGGGGTAGCGACTTGGCTGTGAGACGTGGCTGGGTTTTTATTTCTTTGAACGCAGCCTGGGAATCCCCTTCCCCAGCCCTGGTGGCGGGGGGAAAAGAGAAGCAAAAGGACTTCTTTCTGCTTGCTCCCGTAGTTCTCCTTCGGCTTTTAAGGCAGATGGTATTTCAGCCGAGAAGGGCATTGGCTCTCACAGCCCTTGGCTTTTGCAAGGAGAAAAATGATGTTTTCCATGGAAACTTCTTCTTCTCATTGCTAAACAGAGACATGACGAAGAGGCAGTGATTGACCAGGGAAGAACGAGTAACATTGTCAGTATTCACTATGAGGAGGAGGAGTTGGAAGGTGAGTCTCTGCGGAGATCCTGGCAGAGGGGCCACCAGCCCAGGGCGTCTTCCCGTTGCACAAAGTCCCTACAACGTCCCTTGCTCGGTGTCACATCATGTGCAGCAAAACGTGCCGTGCTTCTTGATAAAGCAGCACAGTTGTTTTCACATTTTTTCTTACTACGGCTCTTAAACAGAGGGAGAAAGCCCCCGCGGAGGCCACGGTGTGAGTTTTAGCCGTGGGCCTGGGTAATTCATGGCTCGTTTTCTCCCAGAAGCTGCTTCTGACTTGGAGAGGTCAGGAGAATCATTTGATGGCTGCAGATGCGGGGCTGTGATTTTCTTTTTTTGTTCCGGAGTTCATGATCATGGGGCCGATTTGATCTTCTCTTGTCGCCTTGTGCCATACAGAGATTTTAAAAACAATTACTTTCTGTCGCTGCTTAATGAGCAAGTCTGAGTGTTGTCCAGCCGAAGGTGGAATTTGAGAAGAGGTTTGCTGCTTTGAGGGCACTTGTAGATGACCCGGAGCCATCACTTGTTGTTGCTCTGTTGTTGCAAAGCTTGAGTAAAATAGGCTTGGAAGAAAGGAGGTCCAGTGAAAATAAAATTAAGAGAAGTGGTTTTTTTCTCCTGGGACTTAACTGTGGCTTAGCGAGGCACCGGCCGCGTCAGCCACTGCCACAGTGCCGAAAGTGCTGCAAATGCCGCTTTATTGCAGGCCAACGGG
>NW_008824413.1:2234551-2249536 GCF_000699105.1 Pygoscelis adeliae | reverse complement strand
AGGTAGTGCTTACACTAGTCAAGGACTTTCCAGCTTCCCATGCCCTACCGACTGAGAAGGCTGGAGGTGCACAAGAAGCTGGGAAGGGGCACAGCCAAACTGGCCAAAGAAACATTCCATACCATGTGACATCATGCTCAGGACATAAACTGGGGGAAGCTGGCCGGGGGGGCCGCTGCTCGGGGACTGGCTGGGCATCGGTCGGCGGGTGGTGAGCAATTGTACTGGGCATCATTTGCTTTGTGTAGTATTATTATTATTATCATATTATTATTATTATCATAATTTTATTTCAATTATTAAACTGTTTTTTATCTCAACCCACGAGTTTTCCTCACTTGTGCTCTTCCAATTCTCTCCCCCATCCCACCGGGTGGGGGGGAGTGAGTGAGTGGCTGTGTGGTGCTCAGTTGCCGACTGAGGTTAAACCACGACAATAAAGAAAATATTCTAAATGCTGACAGTATTTTGCATTTTTAGAAGTAAACCTTAATTTACTTTGTAAGAAAATGCAATGTCAAGAAATTGATTCTTCACATAATTCCTCTTGACTAGATTTATTATTATGAAAATTTTACTTTTCATCAAATAGGGAAAATATACCATTTGTAAATACTTCTGTCTTGAGGTATTTTCTGACAAAAATTATTTCTAGCTTTTTGCAAAAATAAGAATTAACTTCTCAAGTGGACTTCTGTAGCACTTAAAAATACACAGCAAATACAGAGCCACACCAAGTAAATTCAGAATAGCTTTCATGATAGTCTATGGAAACTCATCTATAAATTCTTCAATAAAGGAGAAAGCCTAGAGTTAAAAAAGCACAAATTGAGAGAGGGAAGAACGTATACCAGTAGAATAAATAACTCCCTATGGACTGACAGATACACTGTAAAAAAATTACTTGTTTTAAATCTGACAGAGATATATATCAGACAGTCAGTTCTCTTGCTCGTAACTAATTATGGTCAAAGTATGCAATTCATTATTCATACCATTGTAAGAGGAAACTGTCACAACCAGTGCAAAGATGCTATGCAGTTTCTGATCTTAACTGTGCTCCAGCTTTTAATAACTGCTGACTAGAGTTAGTCTGATTCATTAGTGGCCTCAAAACTCCTTATTCAGATGGTGTGCCATCTATAAATATGGCTGCTTGCACTTCACTGCTCATCTTCCCATTGAGAATAGAAGACAGCTATGTTAAAGCAGAATAAAGTTTGAAGCCTTTATAGAAATACTAGAGCACTGGACAGAAAAGTAGACAAACCACTGCATCTTCTAATAATGCATTTTTGCCTTCTCGTGGTTTGGTATTTTGGGGTGGTGGGGTGTTTTTTTTTAAATACTGACATTCTCAGGCAGAACAGATCTGTATGGAAAGTCATAAAATTCACACTACTTACCCCAGAGGCTAGAATGACTTCCTTCACAAATAAATAATTAGGCAGATTTACAAAATGCGCATTATTTTCCCAAGTGACTGGAACGGCTCCAAGCGATTAAATACATAATTAGGTAGTTTTTCTAAAATGCTTATTATTTACCTGAGCGTCTCCTCGCAGACTCTCTGGTAAATACTGTCTCCCTGCTAGCAGTTATTACCAAAAACGCCTCCATAATTTCCCGCCTTCCTCCAGCAGTGATATAAACAGACGATATTACTTGGGGCAATGGATCATGAAAAACAAAATCTGACTGTGCCAGGCAGCCTATTTAACTGACAAGCTGAGCTTCCTTTGTACCTGACATTGCACTCTCTTGTATTACAAACACAGTAGAAAGCAAACAAAAGGACTTTTCAACTTTTTGGTACTTTAATAGTTTGTGTTTTAGCTGGCCAGAAATCCTGCTGCAGGCTGTGCCTATGTGTGTTTATGTGCATGCATGGCCACAAAAGAAAAGAAAGGGGAAAAAACCCCGAACTCTTATTAACTGTTTTCCTACCTGGTAAGAATAATGAAGGAAACATCATGTGTTAGTGACAAAACAAATAAGCAAGCCCCCAAACCCCAGACTCCATTTGACACAGGATTTTCTTTCCCAAGCAGCTGAACGAAGTTATCAGAGAGGACCAGCCTTACTCTGTAACTCCTCCCATTGCCTCTCTCTAGGGGACACGCAGTCACAGCATCAGGCGTGCAACAAGTGAATATGAATAATCCTGCTCACAATTCACTGGCTGGTGTCTAAGCTGAGCATAGAGAGACAGGAAAGAAAATGGTCAGGCATTAAGACCTAGCAGGCTCACCTATGCAGCCAAGGGACAATACCAGACACCCTTTTCCTAATGATCACAGACAATAAAACTGACCGTCAGAAGCGACCCCTTTACATTACTCCACCTCCAGAGTCAATTTGCCTTATGCTTTTATCTGCCCAGAGGCTTCACTGCTTTGTGGTCATTACAGAAGAGATCAAGAGTGACTGGAATCTCAATTAGAAAAAAGAGGGCAGGAGGAGACAGCAAGGCGTGACAAGGTGAGGGAGAGAAAAAAAAGACGAAAGGGGAAATGAAGAGCAAGAGAAAAAGAGATGGAAAAGAATCAGAGGGTGAGCCAGTAATATTTAGGGATCAGCAAATAAGGCAACAAAGATGGGCAGACAACAAAGGGAATGGCAGTGAAGGACAGAGTAGAAAATCTTTTGCTTCCCAGCAAGAAGAAAAAAAGGAAACAATAAGTTGTGAAAAGAAATAATGTAGAATCAGGATAGGCTTACTCGGGAGAAAAAAAAGAAAATTAACAAAGAGAGAGAGAGAGAAATCAGAACAACTAAGCAGGAGACTTTTACTGTGCATACCTTTTTCACTGTATTTCCCAACAAGATGTTTCATTTGTCTGGTTTTTAACACCTTCAACTAAGCTATTTGTGTTTTACACATAAATAAAATGAATTCACAGACACAATCAAATACCTTAAATGGGGGTGAGAATTTCTTTGGAATTCTAATTTGATGTTAACACAATAAAATTCTGCCCTGGATATTTTGGCCATTTCAGTAAAAGTCTAACAGTAAAAGCATTCTTGAAGCTTCGGTGAGTATCTTGTGCAGTGTGAGCCACAGAGCTGGAGTAGCTGAGGTGTGCACCAAATGGCTACAACTGCACACTTTGCCAGATCATTGCTTTTATAGCAGGTGCCTTATTTTTTATGAGGTTTAAAAAGAGACATCTAGGGCAAAGGGAAACAGAGAAGAGAGAGGAGAGGAGAGGAGAGGAGAGGAGAGGAGAGGAGAGGAGGTACTGACAGGCAGATAGTGCGTGACTCTGCGAGCACACCAGGTTGCTACTAGATGCTCTCAGTTTCAAATATAATTGTTCTCATAACATTCCAACCTCTGTTACAAATAAATAGATTATAGGATGCATCTTGGTGCTTCAGTCTAGGCCTGTTCAAGGCACGTAATGCATAACATTCCACATATTATATAATCTTATGAATGCTGCTGTATTACAACTTGTTATTTACTGTTGAAATTTATCCATGAGCATTTGCAGTAAGCAAAGTATGCAAAGATACTGACAGGGAATGTATGAATACTGTTCAAACTTAAATTGTTAGTGAAGGACTCAACTAGCAAGGGTCTGGCAGGTTTCACTTCCATGAGCGTTTCAGTAAAGGGAAAGCCTTCTAAGAGAACCTCCTTCACCCTCATTTTCAAGCCATTTAAACAATGTATAAGCAAAACATAAGTTCCACTGTCATTCTCAACTAACTGTATCTCTTCTGCCTTTTATCCCCTACCTTGGCTATGAATCAGACTGAATCGTGTACTAGGAAAGTTCCTTTTTAGAAGACGTCCCTGATTCTGTCCAGCCATGCTATTCACCTGAACTCCGCAAATTGCAATGTTAGTGTCCTTACAGATATTTAAAGGTCAAAACATAAAATATTGCAGTAAATATAGGGATATTAAATTGTTCTGGCAGATCCTATTGTTCTGTTACTTTCATTGAAATAATGAGGCTACCTTGTTTTTAAAATTGGAAAATGAAACATAAACATTTCTAAACTAACCCAAATTTTTCAGGCATTGAAATAAAAAAAGCTAACTGTAAGCCTCTGAATAATTCCTTTACAAGACCTTATTAAAACTCACCATCTGCTTAAACACATATATTTTTAATCTTAAAGAATCTAGACTTATTTCCAAATAAGACTACTCTTTTATCATATGGTGGCAAATCTGTATAAGCAATAGCTTGAAAGTTTAGTGTCTTCTTATTGTAATAGGCTGTGACCCTGCAATCCAAACTTCCTTGGACCAGTACCTCTTTCCATGGTCTTCTCCCATCTGCCTGTGTTCAGTGCCATTGCTCCATCTACCCTCTCTGTGCAATGGCAGTTCCAAACCATCCAGCAAAAAAACCCTAACAAAGCTCAAGCAGATAGATTACAATTGCAATATCCAAGGACCGATTCTTGAAATTGGCCTCTGGCATCAAATTCTAAGGAAAAATACCCAAGTGTGATACTTCAGTCAATGCCAAGACTGACACAGTGCAATGTGCAGGTGTTCAGATTTCATAAACCTTTTAATTTTTAGTTAGTATGAAAGGATCTTGATAAAAGCACTGCAGATTGCATCTCAGTGGCATTTCATCAGTGCAGATGACACCATGTTGTTGCACTCTCACTTCTGATTTCCACAAAGTACTTCAGCTACAAAGAGGCAGTTTGATTTCCACGCTTACAGGATCCGTTTCTACACTCTTAGGGAAGGAAACAAGGCTACCAACTGACAGTAGGTGACATGATGGCTTTTGTAATGTGAACATGGATTCCCCATAGACCAGAATGAGAACACTGAGTTATTGCACACAGACCTTTCATCTATCACCAATTTCAGCCACCACTATATTGGACTGTATTTGACCCAGATACAGAATGAAAATCTCTTTTCTAAATCATACTCCTTATCTCCTTTCCCCCCATTTCTTTCTTTTCTTGAAATATGTTTCTGGGGAGATATAATTTATTGAGATGCAGTTTGAACCATGTTACTTTTTATAACCCTCACTTGCACCTACATTGTGCAATCGCTTGACACATCTGCTATATCGAGAACAAATCTGATTTAAGAGTTTTAATAAGAACTTGCATCAATAAATTATAACAGATTGGTGATTAGTAGTATTATTTATATGCAATATTTTTGTACCCCTTATAATGCTGATGTCTGCTTCACAGGGATTAATTATTTTCATAATTTTGTCTAAGTAGTAATATAGAAAATGTCAAAAAGAAAATTAGATTTTCACTTTCCAGACACAGAAATTTAATTAAAGCCAACTCCTTGTTGAAGGGGAATGTCCTTAGCTGGTTCTGTGATGTGGCAGCAGCTCTACATGCTGCCACGTGGGAGACCAAGACTCAGAAAGTGACTCGGGGAATATTAATCACCAGGCTTCAGAGACTAAACACATGCTGAATGTGCCACAGTTGGTCCCCACAGGTTATTTATGGAGTATATAAGGTAGCAGTCAGTAATGATTTCTTATAAAGGCTGCTGCTTGCACAGCCCACCTCAGAGATGGTGCTATACTGAAAGAGACCCTCTGCTCAGTAAAAACTGATCCATTAGGAAACCTCTAATTATCCAGGCATGAAAGGTCAGCTTCCCCTCATGCTGCTCTAAAAGTCTAAGATAAACACCTCAGGCACATTCCAGCTGTAAAAATTAGCATCTTCTACAGTCCATTGGACATTTTTAGGACAAACACTCAGGTATCTCCAGTCTGTGGAAAAACAGTCCACATATAAACCACTGAACTACTGTCATTAAAAACCAAATTCACAGCCTCTCCAAAATGTGAGGGAAGCTGGAGGCATTATTTTCTCATTTTACCCACCCTCTCTCTTTAGATCTTTTTCCTTTCATTTCTTGAATAGTCACCAATTCTTCTCCTTAATGCACTGCCTCTTTTGCCTTTTTCTCGGTTCCTTCCCTTCATGAATCCTCTTCCCCCTATTCCCTGTATATTATTCCTTCCTTCTATTTATCTCCATTATCACCAAACAAGGCCATTCAGGACTTCTAAGCACCATCCAGGGACAACTGAATCTAGTCCTGGTTCGAAGCGACATTGCAGCCATGAATGAACACAAAAGTTTCTCGTTCAGAAGCTGATCCTTCCTTCTTAAAAAATACGTTTTTCTGAAGAAGACAGACTTCATGGAAATACAGTCAAAATCATTGTACTTACTGTAACAGCACTTATATAAGATTAATTAGAAAATAGCTTGAATTAAAAACCTATTCAAGCAGTTGAGTGTAAAGTTGATGACTAACAAGACTATTACTTGATTTTATTCATGTAAGGTGATGATATTTCTCAATCAGATGGCAGCTTAAAAGTGACTCGCCAACCATATACTCACATCAAGTGATTATTATAAGGTAAACCAATATGGGCAGAAGCACTTTCAGTCAGAACAAATACCTTTCATTTCCAAAGACAAAGTCACAGCTCTTGCTGACTCCAGCTGAGACAAAAATTCACCTCCACTTCAACTGGACATAGAAATGATGACAGATAGACCCCCCCACACACACACACTTCTGCCACTGCTTCAGTATGTCTATTTTACTTTCACTCTGGACATCTTATAGGACAAGAAGTCTGCTTTGAAAGTTCATTCCTAGTTGCTCCTAAAGCCAATTAATTTCTAAGCAAGATTTTTTCATTATCTCTTGTCCTTCACTATTATTAACCAGAGCGAGCCTATGTGAGCTGTCATCTCCATGCAATTTACAAATGAAATATATTGCAACAGAAGAACTAGTAAGAGGTAAGGGAGAAAGACACCTATGGTAAGATATCTCATGCTGAATTTAATTATGGTAACTCAGATTTTTGTGAGGATCACATGGTATGATTTCACTGTAGTTGTTCCCAGATAAGAATCCAATGCCTGCTTCAAATATACCATGGGATCAAGCTCTGCTTGTTCTAAAGATTTTGAGACTGTTTAGATACGGAGTTGGCAATCTGCTGCTACGGAAACAGAGCAAAGACTTGAGGGAACAAATCTCAGGTGTCCCTGCTTGAACTTCAGTAAACACTGAAAATGGAAATAAAGGAGCTGTTGTGACTTCTAACCACGTCCTTTGAGTTAGCCTCATGTGCTTGTGCTAGTAAAGGAACACAAAAAACCACTTGATACGCTGTTGGTTCATGTTTAGTTTAGGCACACAGTGAGAGGAGAATGCAGAAGACCATAGAAGTTCTTCAGGAAACTGCTGCAAATTCAATGAACTCTTGAAAGCAAAAATCTAGTTTATCTATATGCTTTTGGTTCCCTTCTCTGTCAAAGTCTGGTCGGAGTAAGCTTATAATTACTTGAATGAGGTCAGGTTAGCTTCACCTGCTAGACCAGGGTAGAAAGCAGTCTAGCTGTATTCTTTGATAAGCTTCCAACAATTTTAAAAAATAATAGGGAAAGCAGACGATCTTTTGTCAACAAGGCTCCCTCCTACAGGGTGCTGCACAGAGGTATGCCACTTGTTCAGTGCACATACAGTCTTATAGAAAAAAATCATTATTCATCTTAGCATATTGACCAAGAGTTTGTAGGAAGTTAAAAGAAGGGAAATTAGAGGAAGCTACTTTTAGAACACCTTGGGGTAAAAAAGAAGCAACATGCTCGTGGGAAAAGCACTGTAATGAGACTGACTGCACCTGGGTTCCAACACAAACTCAGTCAGCGATCTCTTGTGTAACCTCTACGTGATTTGTTGCCTCTGCTTCTCATCCCATGTTTTAACTACTCAAACGATAAGCCCACAGGGGCAGACATTGCCTCTTACTAAGAAATACATACAACAACTAAGTCAATGGTGTACGTTCAAACTACCATAACATGAATAATAAAATAGTTGTAATAGTATGAACATGAAGAAGGAAAATAATCCCTAATAAATACTTATTCTGCCCATAATACACAGGAAAGATACAGTCAGAATTAATGAGTAGGCTGAACATCTGAATAATTCTTATATAGGGAAATGATCTAGGTTTCACTGTTCATCAAACCAATACATGTGTACGGTAGCTTGTATAATCTTCTTTTTTTGAAGAACTTTTTGGGAATGACAGGAAGAAAAGGGTTTCCTCCTCTATATTGCCCTTCACCACTGCAGTCCTTGCATTCCCTCTGCAGAAGGAGTAACCAGCTTCCCCTTGGGGACAATGAAAAGTAGCAGCTTAGTGGGCATGCAACCCCTCCTAAGACTAGATAGCAGGGTTCAGCCATGGGAAATTAATGACAGAAAGAGTCCAGGAAAGAGGAAAAAAAAAGGTCAGTTATTGCCAAATGCCTTTCCAAAACATGCTCAGATATCCCTTTAAGAACATGAATAGACAACATGGTGGCAGATCTGCATTTTCCCTGTCATGGGCAATGCTGGAAAAAGAAAAATACAACTAGAACTGTCACCACAAATGCTCTGAAAACTGTAATTGCTTGTTCATTAATTCCTCAGAGTGGAAAAAAACTCTTCTAAGATGTGCAATATATAAAAAATAAAAAGCATTTCTCCAGCCTCCTACACCTGCTTCTGTACGCTCAGATATTTCATACCAACAAGAAATTACAAAAAGTTTATAGCTGTCAAGAATTTAACACCCCCTAAATACTAAACTTAAGGAGCACTTTGAAGAACTTCCGAAAGCTGCAAATGTGTCTGCTTTCAATCCCTTTTATTTTATACCTCTAATAATAAACTGCCATTTCCTGCATTTTCAGATTTCCTAAGTTACTTCAAATATTTTTAAGCAGGATTATTGGAGAACACAGATTTCAGAAACTGTTGACGCATTGAGACTTTACACCAGGTAAATCTTATTTCTTGTACCAGCTGGAGCACTCTCCCATTTTAAACCCCGCTAAACTATGCCTGCTTCCTCATTGCATTCTTGAGAAGGCTCTGTTCATAGATCACTGACCTTCGCTTTAAAACCCCTTGCACACACACGCCTTCCTAAATTTAATAGAGATTTTGTCTATAACAGAAAAGATTCAAACACACTATTTGGAGTGACCAAATAAAATACAGTTTTCCTCCTTCCTTTTACTTGCAAACTTTGCTTAGGCTACATATTTATTCTCTCCTTTTCTTTTTGGGTACTATGATTTTGAAAGATGGTTCAGAGATTCACCATTGCATTGACATCCTCTATAGGAATAAGAACATACTGTTGTTATACAAATAGCATCTAATGGGGATAAAAAATTTAATCTTAATACCTATGCCTCCTTAATCGTTCCCCAGAAGCTTTCTTTCAATGGAACATGGCTCTTAAGGCAATTTATTATACTTTAAAGCTTTAGTCCTTTTTATTAGCTGTTCCATACAAACTGGTGGTAATTTCACTTATTTATTTATATACGTGTGGTAAAATCTGATTATTTCCAGATACAACAGTGTTTTGTAGTCATCAGAACTGCATCTTTTATCCAGATTCCTTTAAAATACATCATGAATATGATTATTTGTAATAAATAAAGTGATGCAAAGACATTTTTGCGAAGTGCCTACAGCAGTGTAAAACCTTGTCTTTCCTTGGCCTCACCAATTTTTCTTCTACCAACGATCCGTGGAAGTTTATTTTACCCTGGGGACCAAGACCCATAATGCTGTAATGCTACTTTAAAAATGAAATGGTGATCATAAGAACAGTATATGTTTAAATGGGGTAATACATTGTATATTTGTATACAATTCCTGCTTTGAGGTAATGCTATGAGATTCTTTGCCCTGCACAGTAACTAAATAACCATAAATGATCTTTCATGCATATGCAAATCTGTCCCTCTAAGCACCTTACTAATTATTTCAAAGATACTTGGAGGTCACCACTCATGGAAATTTCTGTGCATGAAGCCTCATTAATACAAGACACCATACAGAGAGACGGGATAGATTTTTGTTGCCATTTAACAAGGGCAGAGAGAGTATAATCTGTAACGTTTACTTTTTTATATTAACGACCAATGAAATCTAGCCAGCTCCTATCTGTAAGTCCTTGCTCTGAGCTGATAGAGTGGGTTTGAATCATGGGGCTGCTGCCACGCTACTCTGAACAGCTAATCCTATCAATGCACCAGT
The DNA here is from genome assembly GCF_000699105.1 of Pygoscelis adeliae. NCBI lineage: Eukaryota > Metazoa > Chordata > Aves > Sphenisciformes > Spheniscidae > Pygoscelis > Pygoscelis adeliae. Next base: position 2,239,422 of record NW_008824413.1, on the reverse strand, counting down.
TACTGTGCTCAGAGCTCTGGTCCTCAACACTGGCAGTTCTCAGCTGGAGTAGTGCTGCCTGGCACTAGATTAGCAGCTAAGCGCTAAGGAATTAATGTTGTTCTTCCAAAAATCACAGCAATGACACATTTTGTGTTGGAACAAAGTGAAGCTATGGCATTATCAAGGTGATATATCTCAGCTCATCAGCTGAGATGATAGCCTTCTTCTGAACACCTATTATCTCCTGCTTAATTAGGCCACATAACAGAAATCAAAGAAAAGCAAGGATATAACCATACAAAATACCTGAACACAATGACAAAATGCATCTTCTGGTCTATCTATGCCAGGAAGCAAGAAATTAAACCTATTTGAGAAGCACTGTTTATCTGAAATCCCTAGATCCTTTCCAGCTCAAGTTATCATACACATGTGATAACACTGATCTCGTCTCTCACAGTGACCCTTTGCTGTAGCAGCTGCTGTTTATTTTTATTCTGTTGTGTGTGCGGTGCTTTCACCTCTAGATTGATCCAATAAAAGATATAAAAAAACTTGCTATGTTGGTACATTCCCTTGATAAAAATCGGGAACAGTGAGTCAAATGTTAATGGAAACTGCAGGCTGTATTCATTATGTTATCTCTATTTTTGAAAAACACTAGGATGAACAGAATTAATTGGAAGTGCAAACAATTTAAATAGGCTTAATTACAAAACCAAACCCTCCTGTACAGTTCTAGGGCAATGTGTGCACACATGCCTTGAAGAAATGGGCTAGTTTTTAAGTAAATCCATTCTTACATTAAAAGGGAAAAGTAAAATAATTTTTACAAAGTCTGAACTCAGAACATTAGTATTTTCTGTTCAAGACATCATAAATACTACTTCAGCATTAGTCCGTGATGTTTAAAAATACATGTATTAATACAGACTGTTTTGATCTGTCTGTGCAACCTGGTCACCTACCGTAACATAAATCTCATTACAGTAAATACGACTCTGTTTTGTATTCCTTTTAGAAGCAGGCTCAAATCAACATCTAACCTTTCAATAAAGCTCAGATCTAATATTTTTTCGTTTGTCATGCTCTGTTAGAGATAACATGTATTAAACCAACATTACCACAGTAAAAAAGAAAAGTCTTTTCTTGGCATGTCCCGTGGTATTCATTCCCATCAAGGGGAATTTATTTTAGGCTTCACTGAGGTAATTAGAGAAAGTTGTGTCAAACAGTGCTTTCTCGTCCTTATGTGTAAATACAAACTGCAAACTGCAGCTGCAAAAATGATTGCGAACTGTAGATTGCAAAAATGCAATCTTATACTATTCAGTAGGAGTGCCATGATAAGTGGAAAAGAAAATCGCATGATACTGTTCTGAATGTTTCTTAATTGAATTCATTGCTGATGGAAGCTGCTGGATCCATAGCTATGAAGGAGGCTAAAATCCGTTGTAGCTGAACAGTGGGTTGAGCAACTCAGGCATTCCTCTTCTTCACAGGTGTGATGCAACTCAGCCTCATGACTTTCTCAAAGGACAAAAAATAGTCATCAGTTCCTAACTCAAATATAACCTAATTCTAGAAACTAGAAATTTCTTGTAAGTCAGGTTCAGGTAGCTGCAGAAATGAACCAGTGAAGTTACAACAGCACTGATTAGATTCTTCATCCTGCAAAGCAGTCTGAAAGATAATGCTTACAAATGCTTTTATTGATACAGAACTGCTAACACAACAAAGAGAACTGACAGAGGTAGCAATCAATTTTAGGTTTAGATGGAATATTATTTAAAACTGCTGAATACTCAGAGATTGTGACTGACAACCTCTCCAACACAAAGCATGCCAGCACAGTATAATGTCAATACTTCTTAGAGATAATCAGGCTGGCTCTGAGCAAGCACGTATGCCTAGACAGCACGACACACCACTGTGCAGAGACCCTAACATGGATCCTGAAGTAGTATTTGCCTGGTCAGTCCTCATCAGCCTACCAGAACTGTCAAAGAGCCCGTCCTACATGCTATACTGACACAACTATACTTCCTTCCCTTCAGCATCATGATTCGGCTCCAGCTCAAGAATCTTTGTACTGCACAGCACTGCGCTGCACTGTGGCATGCCTAAACTATGCACTCCTCTGGCACAGGGCAGCACCTCTGCAGAAATTTTTCCAAGAAGCATTCTTACTATCCGGAGAACAGAGAGAAAATGTATCGCATTTGTATTATTATTATTACTACTACTATGAGTACTACTTTAATGTATAGTATTTTGGAAATAACTTTCTGATTTGGGGAGTTCTGAAATGTTAAGATTAGCAATATTTTAGCATTTCTATATTTACTATTTTAACACTTAAAGTATAACACAGCTGAGGCTAGATTGGCAGCAATAGCTGCTTCTCCATTCCCACAGCTGAACCCTATTTCACGGGGGGGTTGGACTAGATGACCTTTAAAGGTCCCTTCCAACCCAAACTATTCTATGATTCTGTAAGTACAGTCATTCTTTGTGCACCCTTTACAGTATCCCTTTCTTAGGCCAAGCCTATGCCTTCCTCACCTCTCAAAGACTGAAATCACGTCCCTGAGCATTTCAGCTCTGTCTTCTTGCATTTTCTCCTCATCCCATCTACTCTGCTTCTACCGCCCAATTCCCATAGTGTTCAACTTCAACACATAGAAGAGAGAAAAAGACTGGCTTGCTACTGCCAGCCAGGAGTAAAAACTTCTGCAAACTTCTTAGACTCCTCTCTGAGAAAAAAGGACAGATAAAACTTCTGAACTGAACAACTAGAGTTGTAAGATATATGGAAAAATCCTAATACAAGTTTTGTGCAGCGTGACTAGCAATGGGTTTACAGACAGAAAAGGTGGAAGGCCCATTAGTTTAACGTAACAGCTTGAACTGGAGCAAGCTCTGTGACGCTAGCTGTGGCTGCAAGGAGGCCCACCAGAGAGGAGAAAGAAGAGTTGCCTGCTGCACCAGTGGGATAACTGATTAACCTAAGGACCTTACAGGAGAACAGGGAAGAGAACTGATAAACGAGGGGAAAAAAGGATGGATTCATCTCAAGTAGCTGATTAATTTGTGTGGGAGAAGAAAATGGATTAACTTTTGGAGAAGCAAGGAGGAAGCCTGAGAGTACAGGCTGACCACACAGTACTGCAGTAATGTCAAGGTCAAGGAAAGAGCACTGGGTATAAAGTTCCTGTTAGGTTCCTCATGACAAGTTTTCTTACAGAACGTTAAAAAGTGTTTTGTGCAGTATGACATCAGTGTGTAAATGAAGTAGCAGAGCAAACTGTTGGGGGGCAAGTAAAATGAGACCTGGCGAGACAGCACGTAAACAGCAATTCTAGCGAAATGTGAACTGATGACCATTGTTAGATTGCTCCTGAAGCAATTAAAAATAAATAATTTTAAATGGCTCTTACTACTGTACTTTCAATATCCTCAAGGCATGTCCTCACATTAAGTAAATGCCACTCTCCTAAGAAATTTTGCCAATTTTTCTTCCATCTAGTGATTTGAAACTTATTTGTCAGCCATTTAGGTAATCAGGCAAACCCATCTTCTATGCAGCTTCTAATATGCTGGAAAATGATTCATAGCACTATACAGCACTTGTGACAAACATATATGCACATATGCAAATTTAGCAACAGGAAAAATAAATTCTAATACATTTCTTCACAGCAAAATTTTTGAGAATTTTGCAGTCCATGTGCCAGTGTAATTGAATCAATTCTCAAGACACACCTTCCAGATTCAGTGTAAGTAAGTCTCTGTTTAGGTAAGTCAAACTCTGTTTCCTACTCAGGTAAAACAGATAATCTACCATCTTCTCAGGGTGATCTACATTTCATTCAATGAGGTGACAATTAGTAGCAATAACTTCATCAACAGGAAGGCTATTTGAAATTCCTATTGCAGTCCTTTTTGTATTAGTACTTGAAGACAGGCCAAGAAAGTTAACAATGTACTTAATTTGCAAGTGGAAATGTGGAGGTCAAGGTGGGTTTTTTTTTAACCAGAGTGTAATGCTATCATCTGCTAGCACTTCATGATCATAAAATACTAATGTGAAGAAAGTATGCATTTGCTTTTAAAAGAAATGCCCTTTGGAATCCAGTTAATTCTCCAGTTCACATGCTCAGCAAGAACCACTTCAATATTCAAATATTTTCTCCATGAAATGGAACAACTCATATGAAAACAGTATAATTCCACAGACATACTCAAAACTAATAGGTGATAAAAAAAATCTTGCCCTGAAATGAAAATCAGATAAATTTTTAAAAAGAAAATCAGCTAAAACATACCTACACAAGGGAGGGAATAGCCAAGCTCTGGGTCATGGATGAACTGACGGTCATTCAGCATAGTCACACAGTACAAATGGAAACAGTCTAGGCAAATGACATGGCGATGCACGCACTGGAACACAAGCACAGGACTCCTGTTAAAAACAAAACAGTGAAAATTATGAACAAGGACTGGACCGAACCCCACAAAAAGCTTTGTTTCAAACTTCTAATTTTATAATAATTTTTCATTAGTAGTATGCAAGATTATTACATACATAAAAACAGAACTTAACCTGGCATATTGCAGCACTTTTAAAAAGAGATGGTGTCGTGGTTTAACCTCAGTCAGCAACTGAGCACCACACAGCCACTCGCTCACTCTCCCCCTGACCCGGGTGGGATGGGGGAGAGAATTGGAAGAGTAGAAGCGAGAAAAACTCATGGGTTGAGATAAAAACCGTTTAATAATTGAAATAAAATAATAACAACAACAACAATAATAATGTAATAATAATAATAATAATAATAATAATAAAAAAAGCAAGTGAACCACAATGCAGCTGCTCATCACCCACT
>NW_008824413.1:2231026-2234461 GCF_000699105.1 Pygoscelis adeliae | reverse complement strand
CCCCGGCCAGCTTTCCCCCAGTTTCTGTACTGAGCATGACGTCACATGGTATGGAATGTCCCTTTGGCCAGTTTGGGTCAGCTGTCCTGGCTGTGCCCCCTCCCAGCTTCTTGGGCACCTCCAGCCTTCTCAGTCGGTAGAGCATGGGAAGCTGAAAAGTCCTTGACTAGTGTAAGCACTACCTAGCAACAACTAAAACATCGGTGTGTTATCAACATTGTTCTCATCCTAAATCCAAACCACAGCACTGTACCAGCTACTAGGAAGGAAATTAACTCTAGCCCTGCTGAAACCAGGGGTTTCTAACATGAATCGGATGCGAGGAAAAGGAAGCAACTTTTTACTGAAAGTTGAAACTTTACTGAAAACTGGAACCTAAAGCAAGAAAAGTGCTTTAGTAACAGAAATCCTCTGCATGAGGTGAGGTAAGATCACATATGGTAAAACATCAAATGGTGGTAGGTAGGATTAAATAGAAATGTTACCAGCTAGGAAAGCTAAATAGGACTTTCTGAAGACCACCCTGTGCCTTCAGGCTCTCAAGGCAGCCACTGGAACTCTACAGAGAGGGCATTCCCTTAGTAATAATGAGCAAAATAATTCAGCTTCTGGTCAGAGGTATGGTATTCAATTTGGGAACAAGACACCTAAACTTCAGTGCTATATATAAATACCTACCTGCATGCTAAGCGAGAAATTCTCACTATAGTCAATACACTCAGCGGAGGCTGGAGCTGATCAGCCTCAGGTATCTACATTAGGGTGAGCTGAATCACCCTCTTGGCTCCATTTTCCATATGGACTAAATCTCTGTGGACCATTACGGGAGTTCAGACACCCGCCACACATGCAGACACCTACATGGAGACAACTAAATATGGGTATCCCAAGCTTAACAGGATACTGCTTGTGGAGATGCGGAGAGGAAACACTTGGAATAAGTGAGGACAAACAGTTGTACTCCTGAGCTGGCCTGCACTAAGAAACCCTCCAGCGGTGGCCACAGCAAAGAGGGGCAGTGGCTCCCAAAATCCGGCTCAGGACCAGTACACTGGAGGTGAAAGAAAAAATGAGTAATATAGGAAATATTACATACACATGAAATGTGTCTTCACTGCAGGAACACAGTGATAAACCTAATGGGTTTGCTCTAATATAAGTTAACTTCCTCTAGCTCCTGATGGACATACCTTAACTGTCAATTCCAAAATAATGACTATGACCCCTTTGATAAAGTTATGTGCTCTGTAAGTGTTATACAATACTGCTTGCTTATCTCTTTTCCTTGAGGACTATTACCAACCTCAAGTATCAAAATTGGAAAAATAAAGAGAGATGCGTTAAGCTGAAAAGAACAGCGAGATTCCCATTCAAATGCTGAACTACTTTACTCCTTTTATTTGTCTGTTGGCAAACACAAGTAGAAATGGGTTATATCTTAAATTTTTTTAGTAACTAGGAAGAAAGAGAATTGTTTTTAAAAATAAAAGGAGGAATTCTCACATATTCACTGTACTCCAGGAGACAGGTATTAAATACAAGATCAAATACAGCAGGACGTGTGATAAAATCATTAGAGTTAGCAATACTGCTATTGCTAGATGATGCTTTGAAAACCTACTGAAACAGTAAATCACCAAGCCCTCAATGTGGGAATACAACTGCAAAATGTAATCAATAATAATTTCAGCTACTGTATATAAGCATTTAATCTTCCATGAAAATATGCTTTAGACTTGCACATACTATAGAATTCATGGCAGTGTGTTGGTATCTCCAGAAATATAATCTCTGTGTTTTAAGGATTTTGTTGGATAAAGCAGCTTAAAAACTGAATTAAATAAAACCTCCCCATTACTAATCCTTATTAGTTTCCCACTTGCTGTTCTGAATGTAACAAATAATAATTTTTAAAAGACAGCTGTAAGGCAAAATGAGAAGCTGATCTGTATCATTTTAACTCTGGATGGTCCCAAAATCATTATAGAGAGCTGGAGGACCAGTTATTTTGCCCCTACAGTGCAAAAGTCCCCATGGCTCACCAGTCATATGTAACCTTAAGAAAAACACCCCAAAGATTTCTTCCTGAAATGCAGATAGAATCAAATTTGCCTATAGCTTTAATGGATATCTCTCTTTTAGGGTTAATTGCTCGTTTTTATTGCTTCAGTATCTGAGTATCTTTTTAGTTTCATGGGAAGCTCCCTGGATCTAAATTCACACCTCTCTGACCTTCATTTCAAAGACAAAATATATCTTATGTGTGAGGAGAGATCCACAAGAGAAAGCCATCAAAAGTTGAGTATCTTAAAAAACCCAGGCCAGAAATGAAAATGGCATTATTAACACTTCCACCTAAACTTGTTTGAAACCAAGACTAACAGCACTTCATTATGCAAATGAACTACTACAATCAGTTACTAATGTAAATTATTTTCTGATAATCAATTTTGCTTCTTAATATATCACAGCTGTTTGAAATCAAACTACATTCTCCAGAAGGGGCACAGCCATATATGTACACATTTAAACTGTATCTTTAGGAAAAACATTAATGTTAAAATGTGCTCTTTTTTAACACTATCAGACTTGCAAGCAATGCATACAGACTATGTAAGTCTGGGTTCTGACTGTGTCACAAAACAAAAGCTTAGCTTTCACAGTTATTACGCTGTCCGCTAATTTTGCAGCCCACAGTATCTGTGTCATAAGGCTTTGAGAAACTCAATCTGTATGCAATGCAGATTTGTCCAAATTCATTTGGCATTGGAACAGTCACTGCATTCCAACATTTGCAGATTTTGTATCAAAAGAAAGTACTTCCAGTTTAAAAGAGAGATAAAAGTTTTGTTCCTGAGATCAGTAAAGACGAAAATGTAGACATTATGTTCATAATACCCGGATGAAGCTAGTAAATAGTCATTTAGGATAACCCCAAGAGTTATTAACAGAAGCCTTGCTTGAACCAAACACAATTTATTTTAGAAAGGAGTATTATGAAAGACAAAAAATTTGCCATATAGTGTAACAAGGGCCCTCATTCAATCTAACGTAACAGTCTAGTAATGTAAATCTGATGTATATTTTAGAAGGTATTTCACAGGTTCCATTTACATAATGTGTTTGGCTGAATTGGAGGCTTCATGAGAATAATATATAAGAAAAATGTTTCTCGCAGCAAGGGATAAATTGGTCCTTTTTGTTTGCCAATTAGGAATGTAACCACTTTTAAAAATTGAAAATCCAACATTACAATGCATCACAGAAAATTTCCATAATAAGTCACTCGCTCCTGTGCTCTGATTCCTTTTCATTAGAATTTTATCAGCATGCATTTACTTAAATGAAAAAGAAAGGAGAACCTAAATATTTCTGCTTCATGTTAATACTGTCGGATAACTGTGTGGCACAACAGCAGCACGGTTGGAAGCGCTT
>NW_008824413.1:2228033-2231006 GCF_000699105.1 Pygoscelis adeliae | reverse complement strand
CTTCCCTCCTTCTCCTAACTGAGAAGCAGCAAGACACCGGTAATTCTCAGATAGACTACAACAGTATACTGGCTAAAAAAAGATACGTGGACTTGATCTTGTTTAGATAAGAAGCCCACTGGGAAATAAATTGTTCTAGTGTATCCCAAAATCTCATGACGGTTATTAATTTACTGAGAGTGAGTCCAATGGCTATGAATGTGAGGGGCTACTTGGCATAAGGAATTATTTGCAGACATAACAGTGGATTAACTGATATATCTTTCAATGCCTACTGAAGAAAAATGTGGGGCAATTTGTGCCTTGCTTGGTCTTTCTCCTTCATATTTTGAAAAAAGCTTGACTGAGTAAAGGTTAAACAGCACACCACATATATCAGTCCATTATTTTTTAGAAAATGTGGGTAGCCACAGTCTGAGGCACTTTGGAGCAAGGAATATATCTAAGCCTGTAGAAATCTGTGAAAAACATGTTGGACAAATCTGTGAAACCCCCTCGAGGTCACTTCTAGGTGGCAGTTGGATTTTCTCACCTCAATCTCAAACTCTTAACCAAATAATAATAAAAAACCTTAGCAGATGTCTATAAGGCTGCCTTGCTGGGATTACAGTCAGTGAAGCAAAAATAGCCATTTGGGATTCATTTCTGTGCAGTAAATAAATCTGAATGCACACAGCTATATCACAGCCTTTAACCCCACCTATGAGTGCTATATTTATCATAACACACTTCCGCATTTCTAATACATTTTTTCATGTTGGCAATCTTCCTGTACTTCAAAAAGCTTTCTATATAAGCACCATGAAATCATTTCATTTATAAATGGATCTCTATGCCATTCCAAAATGAATCTTTGTTAACTTACAGGTCATATCGATAAGCACCATTCAAGAAAAGATGCGTCACTGCATAAAATGTGTTAAAAAAAAGGAATTATGGAAAACATAAACTTTGGTGACATAGACAGTACAGGCACTCTCCTACTTCATAAACAATCAAAGCAATTAAAGAGAAATACTGTCCTTGAGCAGCACTCAGTCAGTTTTGGCTCTACCCTTGTAGCAGAACAAAATTACAATGCCTAAATAAGCCAAATTATTCATCCATCACATGGCTTCCCATAGAACTGTATGTAGGAAGAATATAGTCTTCTAATTCATACAAAGCTGGTGTCACATCTGGTTTTCCTGTCTATTGCATACAGTCCACAGTCTTATTCAAAACTATTGAAAGACTTGCCTGTTTATGATGCTTTAAGTGCATGGTTTTCTTACCATGAAAATACTACCAAGTATTTCCAGTTAGAGTAGATTATTAAATTCCATTAGAAAGATGTTACTATTTATATGAAATATAAAAATATAAAATCTAGAAAAATGACCACAGTGATTCCTGGTTTAGAACTGAGGCAGTTTGGAGGAAAGTATAGCAACAAATCCTGCCTTTTAATGAGCAATATGCTATTATAGATAAATAGAAACAGTGACCTAGCAATTGCAGACAACCTGTAAGTAGCAATGCAGGCTCCTAAATATTTAGACAAGGGTAGGCATTTGAAATGGGTATCAAGACCTTACAAGAGAAAAGAAGCAATGATAAAGTACTAAGAAAGAAATCTCACTGATATGACTTTGCAGTCAAGAACCCATCTTTCATGGACTTTTAGGAACACACAAAAAGTACATCCCTGCTTTCCCCTTCCTAAGGCATGAAAAGAAATCTTTACATAGACTGTGCCAATTAAAAAACTCAGTATATAGAAATACAGTATTCTCAGAAAACTGACATATTAAATCCACTAAAACAACGAAAACAATTCAGGTTTTGTGTCTTTGATCACTTGCCACACAACACATCAAAGGTCATAAAGTGAAGGTTATGAACAGCATGAGCCATCGCTGTGCGAGCTTAAATTTTCTGGCTGTGTTTCTGTATAAAAATGTATTCTGACCCACAGCTGTTCACTTAAAGGGGCATTGGTGAGTGAAATCTGACCTACTTTCTCCTCTATTATGTTACATGTTTTCCTCTAAAATGTGCTTTCATGTTTCTTATTTCTATTGGAAAGCAGCACCAAGAGGCCAGAACCCAGGAACAGCCTGACAGTAATAAACCAGAATGTAAGAGGGAAGAACAGGAACACTTAAAATTAGTGCACGTGATGGCAAGTGCTCCTTTCAGCAGTGCTCCTGTTAACTCTGTTGTTAGGGTTTTTTTCATGCTACAGAAGTGACACACATTATTGCCTGTAAAATATGTGATCACTGTGGCAGGCAACAGCATGTGCCTCCCGAGGACACAGGCAAGGGAATTCTATGTTACATGTACTGGTACATTCATATTAGTACCTGGCATTAAATATGTTCTATGCCTGCTTGCTCAGACATGCCTTATCTGAGCTCCGTGTTCAGACACAATAACCACCCTTGGCACGAACAGCTGAATCTTATGATATCAAGGAATGGACAGTGATTAGGCTGGAGAAGAAACTTTTCCTGTAATCTATCAGACTAGCTGTCTACAGCGCTCCTCTGCACAGCGAATAACAGATAAATCGGTCATGCTTTGAAAGGAGATCAGTAGAAGCTGCTCCTTTTCCTTCATCTGTGCGTTTAAAACCTCATTAATGCTCCGAGGAAAAGACCTCTGTAATGGAAGCAAAAAATGACAAACGTGAACGAAGGAAGCAGGGTCCCTTCCGCCCTGACCCAAGCCCTGACCCAAGCCCTGATGCCAGTTGACAGTGGGATTATGAGAACGACCAACAGGACAGTATAAGTGTGCAATGCCTTTGCTTTTCACAGAGCATGGAGGACTTTGCATGGATGTGGTTTTTCAGAGCTCAGGGACCCTTGGATATCGATCTGCTGTATTCCTCCCAGCAATCCCCTGGGAGCTCAAAGACTGCCCTGGCATCAGGTTCACCATGATTTTTTACACGTGTATGCAACCGTGCTCAGTAGCACACCAGAA
>NW_008824413.1:2191785-2228001 GCF_000699105.1 Pygoscelis adeliae | reverse complement strand
CAGCCTCCTTAAATGTTAACTCAGAACCCTTGTAGCTTGCTGAGCACCAGCTTACTGTGAACCGATTCCTCCGTACTGGATCTTTTGCATGCAATGACCTCCTAGAGCCTATGTCACTTGCACCCTCAGCTTTTGCCACCAAAGGGTGGCAAATGCTTCTTTCACCCTCCCCTGGGTTTAAGCTGGCTCACAGCAGACCTTCCCCTCCTCCGAGGCAGCACCCAGCCTTCAGCAGCACAGGCAAAACTGCACATCGTGGGCATTCCACACCAGCCACACACTCCATTTTGCCCAAAGAGCCTCTCTTTCACAGGCTCCTAACTTTCTGACTAGTGATACTTGATTTGACAGACTAGAGACATACAGTCAGAAATCAGCCTAGTTAGGTTTTCAGAAAAAAAAATAAAAATCGGCAAGGTAACCGATGAAGTTGGCAGGATGATGGGTATCATGATAAGAGGAGGAAGGGCTAACTCCACCTGCACAAGCAGCACACATGCAATCCTTCAGCAATTAAAGATGAATAAATTTTAGAAAGCCAAAATGCCTTTGTACCCTACTGGCCTTTTATTCCCCTGACTGGTTGCTGAGGTTCCCATTGATTTCTTCCAAGGATTTAAACCTTATTTAGTCTTGCTCCCTACATCTATGCTAGTAAAATTAACATTGTCAGCAAATGTTCTTATGCCACTGGAATGCAACTGTCTATGCTGTTAAATTGTTATAATGTGCCCTGGCATGGTTTAAGGCTTGCCAAATAGCTAAGTCCCAAACAGTTCCTGGGCATAGTCCAGGCGTTACCATGTGCTGTCTCCAACAGGCAACAGCAATCTGCATGTGGCCACCCTGCTTTAAAAACTAAGAGAGTTTAATAGTACAGATTTATGGTAGACGAGCTTTATTCTGTGACCAAAGCTTACTGAATTATTCTCTGTTTTCTTATTTTTAGACTCACACCTCCATTCCCAAAACCAAACCTTTTGTGATAGCCTGTGACAATTCTGTTGTCTGTAAACACATTACATAGAATAAGTTTCCCATCACGAAAGACAAGACAGAATCACGACCTCTTTTTGCCTTCTTGTGGATGCTGAAATCCCTGGAAAGACACAGGAGGAAAAGAATATTGAATATCATCTTAAGGGATGCTGTCACACTACCCTCTTCATTCCCTGGGACTCCAGGAGGGACTAGGACTGTTGGATACAGCATGTTTCCACTGTGTAAATTTCAGTTATTCCTTTCCAGTTAGCTTTGAAAATACACCCTGGTGAATGAACTTTAAGATTGTGTCTCTCAACATGTATAGGAAAGAAGACTGGAAAACAAGGTAAGGTAGGGAAGGGGGGAACGGGGAGAGGAAAGAAAGATGTAAGAGGCAGCAGGAGGTAGAAATGATACATTAAGTGCATTTGCTCCTAGAGAATTATCTTTCACCACCTTAACATTATGTTTTATGCTTTTTCTCATCATTCTTTTCAAATATGAATATTCAATTTATATGTTCATCTAAACAATAACTTGAGGGTGCTTCCCATTAAATGAGTCTTCAGTCTCAACCAAAAGACGATTATTATCTTAGAAACAAAAACACCCTCAAGTTATTGTTATAATAAAGAGATTTCTTTATAGAAAGCCACTTTTTTTCAACTCCTCACTATAATTATAATTTACAGATAACATTTTACCCTTTTCTCCTCAAGGCAAATACCTTAGCATAAACGTCAAGGTGCAGTTGAGAACACCTTCTACATCAGCACCTCCACTCAAAGGCAAGAACAAGCCTTGGGCTAGCAAGTCTCACTGAATGCATTCTGACTTGGCAGATTTTGAGTTTACAAAGTAGGTAATTCCCCATAATAGTCTAAAGAAAACAGTTTGCAATGTCCACCAGAAAATTGTACTAGCAGTGAGAATGGCTTGTTTATGTCATTTTTCTACACTGCTTACAACCACTATCATAAGATATTCATATTGTGATTTTTTTCTGATCTTGTTATGGCCCTTGTCACAAGAACAAGTGTGGAATTTAAATGCCCAACATGAAAACAGCTCTATGGTTAAATTTCTTCATTTGCTTCCTCCATTACATGTCAACTTCCATTACATAGAAGAGTAAATGGAATCAACTTTCCAACCAGAAAAAAAAAACAAACCACAAATTAAGTACTAAAACCCAGACAAATCATTACAAAATTTGGGAAGTATCAATTCTGAATTTATAATTGGGCCAATAAAAAAAAATTGCAGAAAATTCTAAAGATTTGAAGAGATGAAACTCAACTTACAAGAGGATTCTGGAAGTTCAAATAATTTTACGTGTCTCCTGTTTAATCTGAGCATACATTTTCATTAGTTTTGTGCTGCCTACTTGGAGGTTGGCTAGTCCTCTTTGTGTCTGTTCTTTCAAGGAATTACAGTATATAATAGGACTCAGGTAATCTACTGCTCTTTATACAGGAGTACTCAGGAAAAATCTTCTGCCATTTTCTGCCTGACCTAATAATCTGTGTAACACTTAGGAAGACTGACATTCATCCAAATATCTTTGCATTTCTATAGGACCATTCAATTCCAGATCTTGATACCCAAATGATGCACGGAGTACAGTGAAAGACAATAACAAATAGGCATGTGTGAGATTTATGCCTTTCTAAATTTACTGAATATTGTAGGAATGGAAGCAAGGGTATTCACAATACTGCTTTAGAATATAATCTCTGACAATCCTGTGGAAGCTCTTTGTGATGCTAACATGGACTGACTTCTGAAAGAAGAGATATTGCAAGAAAAAAAATTGTGGTGGCCATTTCCTCTGTTCTTCAAGCAGACCAGGTTTTTACTTAATGAAATAGTGATATATTATTCATACAAATGTCACAGAACTTAATATGAAGACACTTACTGGAAAAAGAGTGTGCATGAAAGGGCACGTATCTTGGGAACCCTCACTAATACTTCATTTTTGCCCATCTTTCCCTTGTTTTGATGGTAGTTTACTTCCCACCTCACACTCAGCTAGTTACGTGGACTGACACATGGGGAGGGAAAGGAGTATGGATTTTTGATCTTATCCCCTCCTTGCCCTCACTGAGCAGTTGCTCGAAGAGAAGGACACAGCAAGCAAACTCTGCAGCTTTCTCGGAGGAGATATAACAGCCGTAATTGTCAGCACTAATGAATTGTTTTGACTTCTCATATTTATCTACAGCTTTCCCCGAACACATAGATCATTCCCACAGAGACTATTCATATTGACTCTTCTGTTACACTCCCTCTCTGTTAGAGGAAGTAACCTGGCCTCAGGAGAGAAGACATTATAGGTAGAAACTTGATACGTATCCCAGTAATTTCTGAGAAAAACGAAGACAAATAAATTCAGAAATATTAACAGGCATTTACTAAGGTAAGTTTTCCTCTGCCTTTAATTTCCTTTTGACAACTGCCTCAACACGCCATGCTTACTGCCTGTGAGCTAGGGTCTGGATTACAGTCTAGCTAACGGGAAAAAAAGGAGGACTAAAAAAAACAAGGAAACAGAATGGAAAACAAGCAAAACAAAAAATTAATGTAATCAATCAAACTCGTTTAACATGTGAAATAATATCCAGGAGATGTCTTGCAATCATCATGGATAACATCATTTCTTAGCTTCATGGTCCGCCTGTATTCATTCACAGGCTGATCAAATCATAAACTATATACAGAAATCTTTCATTACAAATGGTGGATTTCTTCCATTACAATGGCAAGGAGACTATATTTGTACAGGGGGTCTAAGAGCTGGCTCAGCCCTAAGAATTCGTACACCGCTAAAATGTGTCCAAGGAATACATTCGTACTCTGGGACAAAACCCTTCCTGCTCCTTCTTTTGTTCAGGGAACAGAGAGAGATACATTATTTCTCAAAACATATTGACAAAACAAACAAACAAGTGAGCATCACTTAATTCAAAACGTAGGACAAAATAACAAACATTTCCCAAAAGAAATGTTTCTGAAGCTTCTGCATTTTCTCTGTTTCAAATTATAGAACAGCGCCTGAAATAAATGGCAACCCCATCTTATTTAAAATGGTATTTACCAATGATCATTGGAAATAAGATCACTCATCAATCCCTACCTTTTGCTTTTAAGTGAAACATTCAAACTATTGTACTTCTTCTAATCAGTTGAAATATTTTATATGAAAGCTATACTCCAAGCTATATTTTTTACCCTTAAAATTTAAAGTTTTAAAGTTTTACTTAAAGTTTTTACACTCAAGTTTTTTAAAACTAATGTTGTTTAAAAGAGACAGGACATGTACCTACTTTCTTCCAAAAAAACCCCAGGACATAGGGGAATGGCTTGATCGGATTTTGGTTTTTAATTCAGATGCTAGTAGAAACAACCTCTGGGATTAAGATTGTGCATGGTAAAAAATAAATTTTTTTTTAGGATGTTAGTAATCAAGAGAAAAGTACATTAGCTAGACTGTATTCTGCAGATTCTGTCAGATAAAATAAGGAAAAAACTGGAACACAAAAATGCAGATTCCCTGCCTCATATCTCTGTACTGCATTCTCTTCAGAGAGAAAACCCTTAGAGGTGCTAAGGGAAAATGACCTTTTTAAATTAGGGAGTCTCACTTCTTTATTCTGTTTCAAAAAAATCTAAAAGGCCACATGGTATAAGGCTCCATTCACAGAGCAGACTGCAAGAACTTCTATGGGATATTAACTTCCACATCCTAAGTTATGACTCATAATGGCTCATGTAAAACATTATTCAATTACACTATTATCAAGTCTACATGTAACAATACTTGGAAAGGAAATGTCAATGGATGTTTGATATTTAATTTTTAAATAATTCTAATTCATCTGTTTTCTAGCATGTATATGACTTTCCCACCAAATTCTAGTCTCATGAAGACAGACACTTTTCTAGTAATAATGAAGAAAGCCTTGAAATTCAGTGATGAGAAATGGAGGGCACATAGAAAATGCAGCTGTGCAAATTACGTTAACAAGTAGGACTAGTAGGAGTACAAATTCATCTGAAGTCATACATCCTGCTCTCAGTGTCATTTCATGTCTTTGAAAGTAGTTCATACAAAGGATTTATGCTTTCTTCAAGAGAAAGAGTGCTGTATTGTGCTCAGCCCCACTCATTTCTATACAGATGGACACAGCATACACTTTGATTAGCACGAAAGCAATGACTGAATCTGGCAGGAATCTGATATTGCTTCTCTGAAGATACTACAGAAATGCACTTGGTTGCAGTCTGCAAAGGAGTAATTAATATCACAGCAACAAAAAACTACACAGGACACTGGCAGGGAAGTTACCAAAATGACTAACAGAAAAGCTAAGACTTGCCACTTCTTTCCTAGGTCTGATTCTGTTTTCATTACAATCAATAGCTAAATTGACTTTAGCTGACCACAATTTGGCCCTACACTTTTTTTAATAACTGCAAAGTTATAATTCAATGTGAAAAATAATAGTATCTTAAATTGACAGGGGCAGACCAGGTGTTTTAATCATATCTAAAAAATTCAATTGCACAGCAGCTGCATACAAAAAACATGTTTGCACCTGTACATCTGCTTAATTTACCTGGAAAACATTCTGCTTTAGCATTCATTGGACGTCTTTGTATTTTTAAGTGGAGGAAGACAGAAAGTTCAGTTCTGAAATAAAATTAACCGATAAAAGTTTTACCAGAACTTCTTTGTCTGTCAAAATAGTACCTTTCTCCCTCCATCCCAAATACTATAATCAACATCTTGCTCATATCACTTATTCAGGAGTTTGGGGGACAGGTTAAGGCCAGTGAATCTCACTGCTATGCTCTGCCTGACCTGATTTAGAGTCCAGAATCAGAGAGAACAAAAGGTCATCAGCCAAGTTAAAGCTGGAAGTGCAATAAGGCACCATTTTTAGGATGCTCATGCTACTAACTCCGCCAGGCTTCCTAGCAGTTACATCTTCGGCTGCACAGGTACTGGAGCTGACTCTGCCTCATTCCTCCTTTGTGGCAACTTCATAATCCCCTGGCAATGCGCAGACTGGGAAGGAAAAGGGAAAAAACAAACCAAAACAAATATAACCCTTGAAATGACAGCTACTAGGAATACTAGGAATACTCAGCAATCCAAGTGTATGGATTCAATTGAAAGCTCTTCCAGAAACTGCCAAACCCTGTGAGCATGATTGATCCCCCAAAGAAGGTTCAGGCCAATTCTTATCAAAACTGGCTCACATATTCCCAGTTATATAATGTACCAATTATGTTTCCCATTCTCTCTTACATTAGCTAGCCTGACAGTGATCTGTTCAGCCATGCGTGATTCATCAGGTTTGCCTTCTGTTTCTAAACACGAGCTATAGAAGAGAGCAGCCCTTGAACCCCAGCCTGCTTTGATGAAGTGTGAGAAGTCAATGACATTTCCTTGTCTTGTGCCATCAGAAACCCGGCAGCCTCCTGGTGCTCTGAATCACCACACTACATGTGCTCAGCAGAGCACTGGAGCTGCACAGGTTTTATAAATAGTGCCTACGCAGGGTTTCAGTGTACTTGAGCAAAGGACCTTTTTATTTGAGCGTTGGCCTCACTACAGACAGCCTTGTTACAAGGGGTGAAGTTTATCGGATTAGAAGCAACACTGTTAGTATTCAGGACACATTTCCAAGTGCATATGACATGTCAGCTGCTTACATATCTTCCAATTCTGCTTCACATATTCCTTTTAAAGTTAAACATGAAGTGACAGAAGTGTAGAAATATCTGTGTCCTGCACTCTGGGAACATAACAGCTAAAAAAACCACCTTGACATGTCAGCTGACAACAGAAAAAAAATCCCTGACCTCTGCTGAGGCATTCTAATTTTCCTAACATCAACTACTTGTAACAGAGAGGAGAACTGAAAATACATAATCATGAACTCCACAATTAACTATATACATAAAAAAAGCATGAGGAATTTTGTTTGCATAACCCCAGACACAGTTTCAGCCTTCACTCCTCTTTCTGTGTCTGTACGACTACCTATCTACTTTACAGAGACATCCCAGAGATCTAAAAATAGGGGTAGCTAGTTGTTTATTTCATCTATTTGTAGCTATTTTCTTTTAAAAGATATTTTCCTGCATCTTCCGTTGACAGATACAATGCTTTCAGCAGCTAGTTCTTCCATCGTTTAAATAAACAGAGTACTCCCTGCAGCAACTCCTTTTCCTCCCAAATTAATTCCCTATTACTTTGTTTTTCTCTCTCTGTCCTCGAAATTCCTCCTTCAACATCTCTCTAGTTCTACCTTCAGCTATCATTTCCAAATCAAGGCCAGCTTGGTCACCCTGGGTTCCTGTGGGGCCAGGAATCTAGTTCAACAAAAGAGGATGACCCCCCGGTGAAAGTGATGCTACATTACATTTTTCCTATTAGTCTGATTCTGCATTCTGTATTTACTGTACAAACTCCAATTTCTAGAAACACAGGAGCAACAGGTATAGTTTCATTTATGATAAACACAGCACGTTGTACATTGCCAAAGGATTTCTTAGCGTTATTCACATCTTAATTTTACGTTCAATTAACTACCAAGAAACTTTTGACCTTTTAATATTCAATATTTGAGAAGTTATATGATGAAATAAGACCTTTAATTTACCTAATAGTTGGATGATGGGGTTAGTTATGCTTTAAATGCACACTCTCGGGGAGGGGGGGAAAGCTGTAGCTCTTTAAAAGCCACATGTACCCACACGACCTTCAACATCCTGCACATGCCGTGAATTGCATGGGAGACATTTGTTATGTACCTTGAAAGGTGAAGAGCTTCAGCAACCTTGTCAAGATTCTTATCTGTACTCAGAGGATGGGGCCTAATTTTAATCTTGCTTAGTTCTACATTAATCAGAACTGACTACACACTGAGGACAGTAAAACTGGTCAACTGTAAAACCAGTGGGAGATCAAAATTTTGTGGCAAACCAGGTACTTGCAACTCTCTTGTAGTGTTTCTCAGACAATGGGTCATGAACCTGAGAGAGGTCACCATCAGAACAATTGGAAAATTGCAGCAAAAATGTCGCCTCATTATAATGCAAAGAAAATAAAACTAATGGAACACTTTTAAGGAGGCCAAGACCTTCTAAGTTGGGTGTCACAGGTAACAGCAGTGCACGTTTTTAAGGTAACACAGAAGAAGACCTATTACAAAAATACTTGTCTTCGAATTGGGCAAATGGGCCACCTGAAAAGTTTGAGAAACTCATTCCTAGCCATTTCATCCAATTTACTTATTTTTCATTTATTATCTCCTGCAGTTATTCACATAACCATCTTATATTCTAAAAGGTCACTATCCTTATCTGTCATGGATATTTCAGAAAAGTCTAGCTGAGATAAAGCTAATGCACCTCTTTCTGGGAAGAAAGTGCCTTCAAATGTTTTCTGATGATAATATTAATGCTCCACAGTAGAGGTGATACTTAATCACCCTGGAAACCAACCATGTGTAGTGCATTATATAGTTGCTAAGTGAAATGTATGAAGGTGTAACTTCCTGACCCAAGTGATAGAGGAGCCAACAAGGAGAGGTGCTCTGCTGGACCTCATGCTCGCAAACAATGAGAGGCTTGCTGGGGATGTGAGGGCTGAAGGCAGCCTTGGCTGCAGTGACCATGAGATAGTGGAATTCTGGATCCTGAGAGCAAGGAGCAGGGCAAAATGCAAGATTACAACCTGGGACTTCAGGAGAGCAGACATTGGCCTCTTCAAGGATCTGCTTGCAAGAGTCCCATGGGATAAGGCCCTGAAGGGAAGAGGGGTCCAAGAAAGCTGGTTAATATTCAAGGATCACTTTTTCCAAACTCAAGAGTTGTCCATCCCAATGCCGAAAGTCAGGCAAAAATGCCAGGAGGCCTGCATGGATGATCATGGAGCTCCCAGAAAAACTCAGACATAAAAAGGAAGTATACAGAAGGTGGAATCAGGGTCAGGTAACCTGGAAGGAATATAGAAGCACTGTCCAAGCATGCAGGGGCCCAGTTAGGAAAGCCAAAGACTACCTGGAACTGAATCTGTCAAGAGAGGTCAAAGGCAACAAGAAAGGCTTTTAAGTGGCAAAAGTACAAAGTCCTGCACTTGGGGAGGAATAACCCCGGCACCAGTATATGATGGGAGCCAACCAGCAGGAAAGCAGCTTTGCAGAAAAGGGCCTGGGGGTCCTGGTGGACACTGCGTTGAACATGAGCCAGCAATAAGCTCTTGCCACAGAGAAAGCTAACAGTATCGTGGGCTGCATTAGGAGGAGTGTTGCCAGCAGGTCAATGGAGGTGATCCTACGCCTCTGCTCAGCACTGATGAGACACACCTGGAGTGCTGGGTCTGGTTCTGTGCTCTCTAGCACAAGAGACACAGAGCTACTAGAGACATTCCAGCGAAGGGCCATTAAAACGATTAAGGGACTGGAGCATCTCTCATAGGAGGAAAGGCTGAGAGAGCTGGGACTGTTTAGCCTGGGGAAGAGAAGCTTCATGGGGAATCTCATCAATGTATGGATATGTGAAGAGAAGATGTAAAGAAGACAGAGCCCGGCTCTTTTCAGTGGTGCCCAATGACAGGACCAGAAGCAATGGGCACAAACAGAAGCACAGGTGTTTCAGTCTGAACATATGGAGAAACGTTTTTACTGTGAGGTTGACCAAGAACTGGCACAGGTTGCCCAGAGGGTTTGTGGAGTCTCCATCCTTGGAGATATTCCAAAGCCATCTGGAAATGGTCCGAGCAACCTGCTCTAGGTGATCCTGCTTGAGCAGGCTGGACCACATGACCTCCAGAGGTTCCTTCCAACCTCAACCATTCTTTGATTCTGTGATTCTGCGAATGAGATATTAGCATACAGTAGAACAAACAAACAAACAAAGCTAAAAATTACTATATTTCATAAAAAGAATGCAGAGTTGCACCATTTAATAACAGAAGGTGGCTAACTCTAACTAACTGAAGATTGCACCCCCAAACTGAAGAGTGTGCATGAGGGGTTCTGGGCAACATACTTTTTAAACAGAAGACAGTTATGGGAGAGGATTATTTTACTGTGTTCATGTCGGGATTGTATATACTAACTTTAGCAAGCACAATATCCTTTCCCTCCCATGAGAAACAAAACTGCTTGCAGGGCTCCTCTGTACCCTTGTTTAATCTGTGACACTGCAATTGGAATTTGTCACTCTAGGAGCTACATCTGATGTTACAGCCTGAAGCAGAGCTAAACCAAAATAAACAATCTGCTCCATTCTGCTTAGACTAATACGACAGTGATGTAAGCCCCAGCACAGTGGAAAATGCATAAATGGGCTGCCACATAGCACACGCACACATAAAAACAGCAACACAGCTCAGAAGTTTTATTACTAATACACATTGGGTGAAAGAAGCCTTGTTTGGACTTTGGCTTTGCTAGGCAACAGTATATTTTTTTGTGTGTGTTAATGTGAAAAATATGCTTATTATTTCAAAAGGCCCTAGGAACTTTGTGCTGCACTGAGACAATATCTTTTTCTAAAAAAAAGGAAAAAGTTCAGTCAAGTATTTGCTTCATCACAACTTGTGCAAAGTTATTAGGGTGGGAGAGGTGAACAGGATTATTTTATCACAAACATCCCACAGTGATACAGCTGTGTAAATATTTGTCCCAGTATCTTCTGTTTGAATACAGTATTCATCCCTCCCTCTCTGTCTCTTTCTCTCACTCTAGTTTTTGATTTAGGGTCTCTGGAGCTTTGCCAACGCTAGGCTGTTCGTTCCAGTTGCACATACATTTATGCAAATAGTCACGATGAAGCCCTAATCTGGTTATTCCTTCTACTCAGGATCACTTGATCAGAATGAGGATGGGGGGGGAAAATGCTGTACATAATTCTGTTAAATTCATCAGCTGGAATGGCTGACCTTAAATCTAAAGTCTTACATGCAGTCATTTTTCCTTTTCTTTCTCCCCAAACTAGAAAAGCCCTGCAAAGGCAACTGACTGAGCAGGTCACATTTTCTGTAAAGATACAAGGAGGTTATCTTGTTCAAATAATTTTATTTCAGGAAAAAAAGAGGATGGAGTGAAAAGGAAGGCAACAAGGTCACTTCAATAACATCACAGAATATTTTCTGTTCTCCTAACTGCCTTACTATTTATATGCTTTCAACTTCAAAGATGCATTTTTATATAAAAAAGGCAAGAAAAAACCGCAACAAAAAAAAAACCATTTTATGTGAATAAGGCAGCTCATGAAAGTCAAGGGCCTAAGAGCAAAAAACCTTCTCTCTCCACATCAGGCACAATTTATATGGCCCCAGCGCAAGCTTTCCCATATCATCCTGCCAGAGATCTCAGCCCTCATCTGTAAAATCATTTTCTCAAAGGAGGAGAGGTTATTTAGTCTGGGTGACAGCTCAGGTCCTGCGTTTCTTCTCGTCAGAGGCCCCTACATGAGCCCAGCTAAAGTGTAACAGCTAAAATTTAAAATCAATGCTAGGGAAGATACTTAGAAAGCAGCAGATACCCATTTGGATTTTGCAGAGAAACAGCTGGCCTTTTACAAACATCCTGCTCTGCTTTCTTGCTCCTGCCTTGCTGACAGCCCAAATTGCGAACTGCTTGTTTTCCTTGTTGCTGCAGATCCTGTGCTGGGCGCTGGCAAGGCAGGACTCAGCCCTCACTTGCCACTTTTGCTGTGCCATGGGACCACAGCACTGCAATATTAGCACGTTTAGAATTCCTCTTGACTTTTCAAATTCTTACTTTAAGCAGCTTCTTCCACCACATCCTACTAATAAAGGCATCATCCTTTGCGTGTACTTGTTTCTATTCTCAAGCTGTACCTCAGACTGGATCTGAGTATTTCTCAAAGCCTCCCTTCCCCCATCAGGCAGACTCCAGACAGCAGAAATATTCAGAGCTACCCCTAGATGGGGCTACTGTCCACAAATCGCTGCACTGGGATTACAAATTCAATTCTCTGAGCACAAGAAACTGAAATTAAGTACTGACTATTTATTAATCTCCAGCCCATTTATGTACCCCCTCATCCTTCATACATACATCTCTGGCCTGGGCTGGCACACGCCAGTGATCATATTAAAACCTTTAACTCCTTCTCATCCTTTTTCTACCCTGCAATAAGAGCTATTTTCCAATCACATAAAAATAGACAGAAAAAGGAAGAGCTAACAACTGCTCGGAGAAAGCTCTGGATGCTTCCTAGGTTAGCAGCAGCCAGCAAGTGATGTAGGGGCAATTCTGCCACGTGATCCTATACTGTGATATTTCAACAAGATATAATAATGTTGAAAACACCTAGGGGATGAATATATTAATTTTTCTGTTTAACTCATATGGCACATAATATCTTTCACATTTATTGCCATGCAAGTTATCCCCTTCATATTATTTTCTATTTTCAGCTTCATGCTTTTCTTAGTTGGTTGCAACTAACGAGCACTATATTGAAAAGCCAAAGCAAATCCCTAGAGAATGTGTTTAATACCTAAATAAAATCATGTCATGAATTCTTCATGATTTTAGCAAGATCTCAAGAGTGATTTCACATAGCAGAATAAACAGTGATGATATAAACAGATCAAACAAATTACTTTGCATATTTACAGGTCCCTTTCCACTTGATTGCTTTGGGAACCCGTCCCACGCTGACCTGCACCTCTTAAAGTCATTTCCACTTACACTGAGAATGCAGCTCACTGTCACATGAGTTGGAAATATTTTATATCCGCTGTGTACAAGTGTAAATGGACAAAGACAGGAAGCCAAGAATTCAGTCCTCTATGATGACTAGTCTCTGCCAAAGTGATTATTATGCTATTTCTTTCCACTCTAACTTGAAGACAGAGAGATTCTGCAGTTTGTTTCCTAGAACTACTTCTAGAAAGTTTGCATGTTCACCTTTATGTAAAAGAAATTTATAGAAGAGTTGTCGGTACTGCTGTATGCGAAGATGAAATGATTCCATGCTAAGTCAAAAAAAATGGAAAGAAAAAATGAAAAGGAATAAAGGCACGCATAGTGGAACAAAGCAGACAATCAAATAGAAGTAGACAGAATAATTATAGATGTCTGAATAACACTCCAGATGGCATTTTGGGCATCACAGTTAATAAGCAGGCTGTTTCAGGGGACCAGCATGTTAGCACATTATTGCAACAACTGGAAACCAGCAGCTGAAGCATGTCTGTCTGATTATCCAGGGAGCAGGCTACATGCAGCAGCCAAAACCAAGAAAAATACAGCATTTAGATGCTTACTGGTATGACAGGTTCAGGGACCCATTTTTCTTAACAGTAAGGACGTGCTTAAAAGAAGTTACCACAGCCATAACTACCAGTCACTTCACGAGGAAGTGGCCTTAGGTCAGTTAATCTGGCCTAAAGTTTGGGCATTTAGAAAAGGTACCTTTTTGGCATTAATTACCCCATCTATATATTCAAATTGAAATTTCTACACTTCTGATCTGATGAAAATCAAGCTGCTTCCTGTATTCTTCTCCCTCTGTGTAAATCTATTTTAGTAAAAGCAACAATAATAGCCGAAAGGGAGTTTACACTTGAAATAAGATTTCATTTTATTCTCTTTTCACCATTGGAATCTGCAAACTACTTTTGCAATTGCAACTGTTCAGGTTGAATGCTAAATTGTCTGCCAAAATAAGCTTGATATCTCGTCAGTTATCTTCTCAAATGAAATACATCATCTTCAGTACAGCAAAGAGTCCCATTGCTGATAGGCAGCCCTCAGGAAATGTATTTCAGGGATGGAAGGTCTGATATTTCCATCAAGTAGAAAGACACTTAGCAACACCCATCCCATAGTAAGCCCTAAATTTATTCTAAAACAGCAATTCTGTGAAAACATATGATATTCTCCCAAATGTCAAAAATAATGTGCCTTCTTACTTTCAATTTCAAATCAAGGTTACACCATAAAGCTCCTACAGATCTGAAATCAGAGACAAATGCCAGTTTCAGCTCTGGAATTAGTTTTAGTACTGAGTATCTTCATTCTTTTTCTTTGATTCCTGTCTTTAGGTTTTCCCATTAATGACTCTTCAGGTCTCTTTGTACCTGAACAGATCTACGTATAAATATCCCAACAAAACAAACAAAAAACCCCTTAACACTAATCCCTGAGATATTAGCAAAATAAATAAAGATATTTGAAATAATCTCTTTAGCTCATGGTATGGTTTTTAACTGTTTGCATTTAAAAAAATCACAGTTCTTTACTGCTCCTTGGTTCACAAAAAATCCCCTTATAAGTGCTGTAGAATGCATTTGTCAATTAAAGCATTTGCAGAGCCCTCCTACCTCCCCAAGGGTATTAGTTGCTTGTTCTGAAAATAGAAAATAAGTATGTTATGGTGGAGTTTTTTCTCCTGGGATTGTTATGCCACTGTATCAGAAAATATTTTTTAGAAGTTTGGTTTGGAAAAGATAGAAAAAATATGCATTTTCTAGCTCACTGTGATATAAAACATATTTATCTATGTACACACATTCCACCCTCACTGAAGGATTTCCTGTTGTAATACTGAACAATAGCAAGCTTGATGTACCTTAAGGTTCGCACACATACCTATTCCTAATATCTTTTATCCTCTGGGAAGAAAGAAAATATCAAATACTTCAGAAAAGAAGGGAATTTATGAATAATTCATAGTGGCTTCTTTGGTTCTTGCTTTCTTACTTAGTATCTATTTCAGCTTGTCTACATTTATGTTAAAAGAAAAGAACTACCAAAAAATTTAGAAAGACTGTCATGAAAAAAGTACAGGTAGGGGCTTCGCTTGGTAAATTATACTGGATATGATGTGCATCCTGATTTGACAGGGTACTGTGGTTGGCAAGGTCTTGCCTTTTTTTTTTTTCTTCCCGATAATGTTTAATGTTGATGCAGAGAAAAACAAACAAACAAACAAACAAATCCAAATCAAAGCAAAACATAACCTGAAATGCTAAGAAATTAAACACAAGTCAGAAAACAGCCAAAGGTATTTGTTCACAAAACATAAGCTCACATTACACACTTTAAAAATAATTAATTAAGATGTAAATTCAACAAGGAAAATCAGAGTACTGAGTATTATTTATGTCCAGCTTGATTAAGTATACTTTGTGGGAGAGGTTTTAGCATTTCTTGGACTAACTGAAACACTGCATGCCAGATAAGCCACAAGGGAAAGAAAAGGCATAAAAAGAGCTGGAAAATTTAAAGGTTGCCAAGTCCCCTATTGTCAGTTCAAGAGTTCCCATCCACCCTGTACATGGAAATCTCCTTGAGCAGCATCTAGACCACTGAAGTAAATTATGGAAACTTTAAAGAAACATAAAAGAAATGTAACAAAAGTTTGGTTTGCCAGCATAATAGCAACGTCTCACATGCTTGCCCTGGGGGAGACATTAATAAGAAATGGCCCACCTCTGCCAGACAGGATTTTAATGGAGTTTGGATGCTAATATTCTTTGGAATTTCTTTGACCTCCTTTGTATTATGTGCACCTTGTCCCTCTTCTCTGTATTTCCCTTTACATGCTGCTAAAACATTTGACAAAACTTCCGGAGACTTCTGCTGTTCTACTATTAACCTCACCATCAGTAAAAAAGGCTGTTCTGTGAATTAAATTAATTTCCTTTAAAAAATCACAACAGATAGACAAAACTCCTCCCCAAGCCTAAGAACTCAAAAAATGCACTCAGAATTATGGTTTCTATCTTGCCCAGATTACCTTCCTGTTTTTCCTCTCTTCTGTTACTTACCTTAAATATCTTTTTTTGAGTCCACAACACAATCTTTTGAACAGTGGTCAATTCAATGTAAAAAACATATAACAAAGAGGAGAAAGGAGAAGAAAGGTTGTCCTCATACAGGGTATTTTCACCTGGACTGCATCAGCAGTAAATCGCCACAATCCTGAAACAGTACATGAAGCCATATCATGCTCTCTGCTTAGGCGCAGTAATATAATGCGTTGGCTGTCTTCAGAGGAAGTCTGAGATTAAACTCAGAAATGTCTTTGAACGGATTCAGTGATCTTCAGTGTTAAGGCCACTGAGGAACCACCAGCAAAGATGGCTTCTGAGTTCCAATGCTTTTCAGGATTTTTCAGTTCTAAACGTATAAATCCCCTGCATTAAAAAAAATCAAACTCTTTGTTTACAACAGAAGGAAGATACTCATGAAGCTTCTCTGAATTCTCAGCTCATGAAAATGCCACTGATTTACAAGATGGTCAAAGATAAAGGTGATTACTAGTCATTATTTGAATTATAGTCATACCAGAAGACACAAGGAAGATTGATACCTCATTGTGCTGGGCACAATACAAAATACAGAATGAAAGACAGTTCCTGACATAAGAAAGATAGGAATCTAAATAAACAAAGGAGGTAAAAAGGCATGGAGAAATAAAACGACTTGTCTGGAACAATAGGCACTTTTTTACCAGGTGAAGAACAGAGACAGCACGTAGGTGTCCTGAATCAGGATGAGTGTCTGATGTCTGTGCTTCACAGCATCACAGTAGGAACAGAACGAGTGTCTTTCACAAACAATCTAAATCAAGACATTTAACTCAAATGGAGAAAAATAACCAGAGCTTACAATTACCATGATTGCCATGGTCACAGGTTCAGGGAATGGAATGTCCTTCTTACTTTCTCAGTAAAATTCAAACTGTGAAAAATTTACTCATTTCTTGGGAAGACAGACAAAAGGAAAGCTGATTAGGCAGTCACCTTTATCTGTAGGGAGATCTGCACCAATACCAGGCAGTGATGGTGGATGGAGGAAGGTGATCCTACAGAAGCTTCCTTTGAATGGTTTCTGGGACCAGCAATAGGAGAGCAGAATATCATAGACCAGAGGGAAACTGAATTCAGACACAAAATTTTGAATGAGTGTTTTGCTGAGAAAAGTAGCATTTACTAAATAGACAATCAGATTAATCATCTGTTAAAGTAAAAAAAAAATTAAAAAATGGTTGCGAAAGCTTTCAGAAAAACAGCTGTCAGCAGAAGGCATAAGATGGAGTGAAGCCATGATGTTAAACATCGTTTTAAACGTTTAAACCTTTGAGTGTTTTTCAGACAGTAGCTTAGGTCACTAATGTAAATATTTTATTAATGTTTAACCTGCTCCCTTGTGAGGCACAGCAAAAAAACCACACAGTTCATTATGATGAGAGGCCTTTTTTGTTTGTGTTCCACATCGAAGACCTGGATTTTGAATAGGTGGGAAGTTGATCAGGATAAAAGAGCCTGTCAGAGTGCAGTTGAAAACTTTTGAAGTTCACAACTGCTTTACATCTCACTTTGGGTTCTCAGTACCTCATTTTCAACATATTCATATTCTGTCATCAGGATTTTTGTTAACATAATGCTGTAGAAGAGTGAGCATGTAAAATGAGACTGCTAAATCCCAGCTTTATTCTCTAATGACTGCCTATCAAATACGTTCAGATTACCTGTCAAAGAGACGATGTTTTTCAATTTCTAATTCTTCAAGCCATGTGGGAACCCCAAAATCCCAGCACTGCTGCCTTTGACAATCACACCAGTAAGAAAAAATAAGCAATCAGAATGCAGCTGACAAT
The DNA here is from genome assembly GCF_000699105.1 of Pygoscelis adeliae. Lineage (NCBI taxonomy): Eukaryota > Metazoa > Chordata > Aves > Sphenisciformes > Spheniscidae > Pygoscelis > Pygoscelis adeliae. The sequence goes on along the minus strand of NW_008824413.1, from coordinate 2,210,349 downwards.
CACAGTAATTATGCCAGCAAAGTGCAATAACTTGCACTTTTATAGCTATTATGTGTTTCCCAGATAGAAAAACCCCCACACTTCTCAGTAAAATAAGTAAATATAAATATGTTAGGGTTACATATTTACTGTTTCTATAAAGCCTTCTTTTTGTCAAAGTACTGTAAGAACTCAAGAATTTGTAACGTGGATTTTCATGAAAGGATTGAGGTCCCTGCACCTAGGCAGAAGCTTAAGGTTTGGAAGAGGTATGCTGAGGTTCTTCTGTCAGAGATTTGCTGGGTATACATGGAGAGAGGTGTTTTCTACACGGGCAGCTAACTAGAACAGATATTCGGGAACAATTATCCCACAATGAATATCCTGATGTAGTTACCATGTTTGAAGTGACTATATTTTGCAGATATTCTGTTCCAGAATAATATGTTCTTGTTTAGAAATACAGCAAGCCACGCAGAGTGCAACAGTTATGAGAATAGCTTTTCCATTTAAATCCCTTGTTGCAAATAAGCCTTTAACATCACTTTTCCATGTTTTACAGATGAAGAGCTGAAGCAAATAATATTTCCCTACCTCAAAAAGGAGGGCAAATACATTAAAGAATGAAAAAGCCCAGTTGTGAATATGTGTTTTAATTCCCTTAGCACTGAACCCAATATAAAGAATTTTGAGCAATAAAGTCAATAGTGAAGTAAAGGATGTCATATATATAACATGCTGCTTACTTAGAACCAATGGAAAGGTAAAGCATAAAAAAACAGCATTTCACTCTCTAAAAATAAATCAATGCTTTAAACTGCATAAAATACAGTATACTTCATTATATCGCTGCACTATTTTAGAAGCTAAGGACTGAAAACTTCTAGGAGGGTGGGCATTATATCAAACATTTACTAATGGTATTTGCTGTAGCGATACAACGGTGATACTTATAAAACCTAAAAGAACGTCATCGTGACTTGTTTTGTTGAAACTCTTTTAGTTCCTAGTCTTTATGACAAAGATTTCTTTTTGTTTGTATAGGCATCCTTCTTCAGAGGGCATTTTACTGAATATGGCTTTCTGCTCAGAGGTAGAAGCTTCCAGGGCTCTGATATTCATAGTGCTAATAAACAGCCCGGTAGCACTGTCAGATGCATCAGAAATCTGACAGGAGGACGGAAGGGAAAGGGAAGGATTGATTCTAACCAGATCACACTTTGAAATTTTCTAATGCAGATTATTTTTCAATAGTATTATATTTTTACTAAAGCCATACAAAATAGACTATACACTTTTGCCAACGTTTGTCATCTTTCCTCTTATACGCTTCAATTCCACTTCACTAGTTCCTCTGAATTTGACTTTTTATACATGGCATTAAATTGCAGTTATAAAGGTATTTATGGCTGTAGTTCAGGTAGCCAAGAATACTGCCAATTTCCAAAGGCAAATGAACCTACATTTTTCTCTTTTTTCCCTTTTTCTGTTTCTTTTTTTGAGGGGATTATTTTTGTTTGTTTGGTTTTGAAGTAAAAGCTTCAATTACTTCCTCTGGAATAGTAATATTCTGAATAATAATGCAGATAATTTTCCAACACTTGTGCATTTCCCGATAGAATTAAAGAAAATTAAAAGGAAAGCTGATAACTGTATTAATAACATTACTCAGGTAGAGCTACAGGATGTCTTTTTTTCCCCAGAAAATAGAAAATAGAAGAGAGTCCTGGGCACTGAGGGGAATTTCTCTGACCTACACTGCATATCTGCTCTAGAGTTGAAAGAGTCAGACTGTTTTGAGGGACAGTCCTTCAGTATGTGTTAACTTAAAAAACACTGTAGGGTATCAAGAGTCACTCAAGGACATAAAATAAACTGTCTCCATCATGGCAGGCATGCCTTAGCCAAATATCCTTCTTTACACGCAATAAAAATTCAAAGAGCACCATATTTGCATACATAATAAAGATATCCAGTACAGTGCTGAAAATACACTGGAGACTAAGGACCACCCTGACGTTCAAGTTAAGTACATTGTATGTTTTACTGGACAGAATCCGGGAGCAGAGCTGTATAAGCAGCAGAGACTTTGTCTATATACAAGGCAATACAGAATTTGCCCATGGAAGGAACTCAGCTAGCTTTATCCCTCTTAGATACACGCTGGAAAACTAATGAATTGGGGTAAGACCACAGTCAGTATGCAAACAATTAAACTGTATTTATTATTGTTGCTTTTTTCAATTTCTCAACTTTTCAAAAAGCAGATCAATTTGAATATAGTCTAACAATGCCATTGAAAGTTTTAACCAAACAAATAAGCCCACACTTTTTTCTCTCTTAATCAATATTTCCAATCCAAAGGTGCAAAATACAATTAAATAAAATAAAAACTTTAGTAATCCAAACAGAACAGTACCTGTTGAGGAGCAGTGACATCTCTTAAATACTCCTCTTGACTATATTCATGTTCTGTATAATGATTTTGTTATGGTTGTTTTCTAAAAGATACTGTATATATCATATCAAGAACATGCAGATTATACTTGAGTCTGTTTACATGAAACAAGAACTGGCTTAAGGTTAACTTTACTGTTGTTACAGCATGAAGTTGTAAAGACAAGCCAGTGACTTTAAACTGTTCACGGTATTTATTATCTGAATGCTGCTGCAAAATGCATTTTTATAGCCTCAGCACTTGGAAGGCATTAAATAGCTGTCAGAGGAGATTTCAAGAGTAACCTTGTTAGGTTTTAACACAGGTTTCACAGCACAGCCAGCCTGACTCACCAAAATTGCCTATAAGCAGCTACATAGTACAGTCCTACATAAGTTACTGCATCCTTCCCCATCTTTACAGGACAGCAAAAATCCCCCTGCCGCCCCGCCACGTACCTAGAGGAGACACATATCACCTCATTCTTTGTGCTTCAGCACACTGAACTCCCCTTGCACCTCTATGCATATGAAGGAGTGAAGGAGGTCACTGGGTAACTACCAGACCTTGAGTGGTTTAGTTACCACCCTGGATACAAACTGTGCAGGTCATCACTCCAAGTGAATGAGAAACTATTCATCTGGCCATGCGACACTCCAAGCCGTATCGGCTAAAAGCATGATTTAATGGACAGATTTTGAACATGGACACGACACACTGTACCTGGGAAAAAGTCTAGTCTAATTCTTCACTTGAGGCATAATCTGACACTAAAAAAAAGGATATACTACTAGTATACTTCAGTGCTTTAATAATATAAATAGTAGATATGCGTAAATTAGAAAAAAAAAAAGAAAACAGCGAGAGAGAGTACATGTGCACTTTTCCCCCCTCTATCAATACTGTTATGTGTAACTGGCATGGAGGAAAATAAAAGAGTTTGAATCATGAAAATTCCATGTCTAGAGCTAACTGGTTTGCAGTTTACTGGAACTCACTACGTCTGCTTTTCAATGGCTATAATTCACCAGTATGAAGGACTCGATTGCAATGATCAATGATGCTTTAAATGACAAAATGAAACTCATAATAATAAGTATAATCAGAATTAAAGGGAAAATGAGCACAAATTCATACTATCTGGTCTTAACCGTATTTTGGGTTTGTAAACATACAGACAAGGCAAGTCTGCAGCACCTGCAATCAATCCTCATAATTACATCAATATATTGAGAACTGAAATGAAAACCATTTCCTTTCATCCCAAAACAACATAAGTTACTGTAAAATACTTGATCAAGCTCCTTCGACAGCTGTACATAGCCTAGGTTTCATTTTGAGACCCCAAACACATTGCACAACAGAATGATAGGAGAGACACTACTTATGAGCAATACTTTGGAAGTATTTGCTACGAAGAAAAGAGTAAGAAAATCAGAGAGAAGGAGATTACAGTTGCTAGCACTGGAAATATTTTCAACATGTCTCTGATTTAGACAGTAAAACAGAAAGGTGCTGACAGATGTTTTCACTAATGAGGAAGAATGAGAGACAGGACTGGATCTTAATTAGTGTGGAGTAATTTTAACAGAGAAAAACTAGAAATACTTGGAATTTAGAAAACACTAACAAAATCTCAATTTTTGTGTGTAATAGAATACAGAAAAAATCAGCAAACCTCAAGTTCTGCCTTGTGAGAAGAGCAGGGTAGGTAGAAAGCTGGGTGGTCTGGCTGCAGCTCACAAGACCTGGGAGCCAAGCAGACAATGTTCAGTGGGATTGTTCACTAAAATTAATTGAAAAAATAAAGCTACCTATGTGAAATGCTTCATTTTTCACAATACTGAATTTTCCTACTGTACACTGTTTCCTCAGTGAAACTTTTGACAACTTTGATTTTAACTCAAATTTTGGGCAAGTCCCACAGGCTGACTGATTCAGGCCCAGGGTGTTGGAGTGGAAGCATTGTCAGCAAAACTGGCGAATGCATACCAGGTGGACAATTTGGAAAGCAAAAATCTGGATTACTTTGGACCCATGTTATACATGAGAAAACAGAAAATTCCCAGGTGAGCTAGGGAGGACACTGTGGGCTTCTCCCATGGGAGAGAGATTTAGAATGAAGAAGCAGGTATGGAAGTAATTACCAAAGACCCCCACAGGTGAAAGTAGAAAATGAGGCAACAAAAGTGGTCGAAAGCAAAATCTTAAAGCATGCTAAGAAAGAGGACTTATACAGGAGAATCTTCAAGAACAGCCATTAAAGAAACGGGGGGGAGTGACAGCAGAGCCAAGAGAGGGCTCTTGTGAGAGCTAGAGGATAAAGGTGCCGAGGAAGAGGAAAAGGAAGTAGCCCAGAACAACAAAGCCAGCCAAAAGTTTGCATGAAGTTAGGGTAGACTGAAACAGTGACACTGAGCCAGAAAAAAGTAGTTGATGGCTTCATTGCGAGCAGGTTCTCTGGAGTGGAGAGCGTGGCATCTGTTGAAAACACATAGGGCAACATGGTCTAATCTGTTCTGTACAGGTACTTACACCATGCTCACAACCATAATGTGAATGCCCTCCAGCAGTGCATTAAGCTACATGATTAACATCTGCTAGCAGTTGTGCTAATTTCCATCATTCTATCAGGTACTGCAAAACCAGTGAGAGTTAAAGAAGCTCTTAAAAATGGGCCTTTTCAAGGCAGGAAGGTGGTTAATGGATTTTCACGTTAATGTACATCCCACTGAGTTCTGTCAAGACTGTAAATCACCATCCTAGGATAAATTTCTATTTATCCAGAGACTACAGTGTTCATTGCAGGTAGCATCATGACATAGTTCTTGAAAGGCTAAGAGTTTTCCAAATAGGCTGCCTACAGTTTACAGCAAAATTTTACACGACCCATTTTAAAGTGGCAAAGATTCCAGTTAAATCCCTGAGGCCTGATTCTTCTTTCATTTACAACCAGCTGATCCTTATGTGACACCCACTACTTTCAGTACTTTTTCCGGATTTAATTCTGTATAAGGAAGAAAAAGAAACAGATTTTCAACATCATGGCCAACTTCTCCCAAATTGTTCAAACTCACAAACCATAAGCAGTGATCCATGTATTTTGAACTATATGAAAGAATATTTCCATGAGATCAAGGAACTGAATAATGCAAACTCAGATTTGTCTTATCAATGCCACGCAGATTGGGCCATTCTAATGTGAAATAAGCCTATACTCTGTGCTGGCATTAAAAGGATGTGGCTCTATGTGCCTTGAGAACTCTGAAGATGACAAGAGGCACAGCAAAGTCATGAAGGCTATGCCTGCTTTTTTTCACTACAGCTCTAAAGGCAATATATCTAGGTCACACTCTGATTATATTTCTTTAGAATTGCCACAGCAAGATTTATGAAGGTACTCGGAGACTGACTGCCTACCACCCATGATGCATCTTCCTGTAGTTCAAAAACTGATTATAACCATTACATTGGGATGGAGACTCATATTCCTCTTAAGTTATCGTCATTGAAATGAAGATACATTCTGCTTTGACAAGTTTTATTAATTACTCAACATTACCATCTAAATCAAAATATTTTCAACAGGTAAGTACTTTCTAAATGCTTCCACTGTATGGCTTTACAGATGGAAAGATCCCTAATTTTAAGTTACAGCACTGACTTCTAAGCGTTCTGATATCTTCACTATCTGATCCCATAAACATGATTGCATTTCACCTGTTAAACTACTGGGCAACAAGATCCCCCCCTAATATTTAGTTTCAACTCAGAACAATAATCTGGACTTACTAAAAACACCTCAAACCCTGGATCCCAAACTGTGATAAGTATGCCAGTGCTGGTACGTTTACCCAATGTTCCACCCTTTGGCTTCACGATACATTTTTAAATGGCACCTGAACCTACCAGAAGTCTGGTGGCTACCAAAGTCGGCATACTTCTGCTTCCCATTTACTCGTAAGGTCAGATGAAATCCCTGCCTCAATTCATCTCCCAGTAGCAAGTTAGCACAGAAAAATATTAGCAGAGTGACCGTCCAGTATAAGAGCCAGCTACATCACTTACTGAACAGTTACTTAAACAGTGATGAGAATTTAAAACACATTGGCCATTCACTTTCTATCAAGTAATTGTTTAAGTATTGAAAAGAATTAAAAGTAACCACTGTAGTTTTCTTACAAGGTCCCTGCCTACTACATAAGATATAATTGTTCCTTTCCGTCACGATTCAGCTGGTGTTTTTATGATTCAAGGATCTTGACATAAGGTTTTATTGAGCAGGATATTATTTTCCTGATGGGGTGGGTGCCACGAAGTCATACTTCTAAAAGGCCTCTCTTTACTCCTTTCAAAAGGAGACAGAACAGCATTCTGATTGTCTTCGGGATCAGTAAAACGTGTGGGTGGCTGCATGGAAACAGTATTATACAGTGTGGGTAATTGCTTAGTCGTGCCTTTCGGTTAACTAAGCTCAGGCTTGTTTTTTGTCTTGATTAGCCACGCAAGTCAGCTTGAATGTTTCACTTCTGGGAGAAATTTCACAAGCACCTCAGTCTTCATTTTATTGTCTGAACAGAAAACTGGTATTGACAAAGAACCCTGTCCAGGTGAAAGGGATTAAAATAATCTCTGAAAGTCCCAGAACCACCAGCTTTATCACTTACGAAAAAGGAACCATTCCCAGAACTAGAATATTAATAGGCGGTTAGTGAAGGAAAAGTGTCAAAGATTTCTGTATCCTCCTATCATTGAAGGAAGCTTGTACCTCTCATTCTGGGTTGACAGCAGTTAAAATATTTTTACAGTACACAACTTCACTATAAAATCTTCTTCTGCTGGGGTTACATCCTAAAGAGAAGGAATTCAAAGAAAAACATTAGCAGTGTGCACACTGGTCTTTACAATAAATGTATTGTTGCAAACTAACTGGAGGCAAAAGTCTTCAGAAAAAAAAAAAATTCTGATAAAGTTTCTTTACATGAAGAAAAATCAGAAGGTTTGACAGTGTTCTATTCCATGGGATGATTGTAACATTTTTGGCACAGTATATCATAATACAGTAGGGGGAAAAAAAAAGAAAACAGTTGGGTTTCCAAAATAAAACCTGTTTCCAGCATTAAAATCTAGCTCTATTTCCCTCAGCTGTCACCTGTGATAAGGAAAAGAAAGACAAACTCTTTTTCTTTTCTTCCGACAGCTGCTATTCCACAACAAGCCAGCTATCCTGCCGTGGTTTGACACCTCTTTGTCAAGCAGGCTGTTTCCTCTGCATGAAGTCACCTGATGCTGCAAAGACCAGACAGAGGACTAGCTGCAACGGCAACACAGCCACAGCGATGACCGAGGATGGGATTTTCAAAAAGGCTCGAGTCATTTATGATCACAGATCCCGTTGAAAGTTAATGAAGTGTGGGCTCCAAAATTACTGTATTCTTTTAAAACCAAACAAAAGAAATCTACCTTCAAAAAATTCATTGTAAGATTTTCTCTAGCTTATAATGAATGTAAGGAGGAACATAGAATAGAAGATGGGGTAGTGTTTTGCAGCTGTGAAATGCAACTCTTTCCTAGTTTTTATTTCTTGCACCCTTTTTAAAAAAAGGTCTTTGTTTTATGCAACTCAGCTTCTTGTTGTAGATGGGCTTGTCCCTAAACACTCTAAAAGAAGACTTTTCATTCTGTAGAGCTCATATGAAGATTTAGAAATTATTTCAAAAAACTTGGAAGTTTGGATTATGTGTGATGATAGACATCTTTCTTTAGAAAATCCTAGCCTTGATTCCCAAGCCCAAGCCATACCAGGCACAAGAAATAAAATTGTCAAGAGGGGACTTGCTTTTATGGCGTGCGGGATGCTTCAGTCCTGTTGTTATAGGCATAGATTAAAGAAGCTGAAAGCTTTTTCAGAAGAATGCCAAAAAGCTGAGCGCCTCAGAAGACAGCTGGGAACTTCTGGACAGTTCAGCACTTCAGATGCATTCTGGCCATATCTCCTCTGATGGTAGCTTGACAAGGGGAGGCTAAAAAGGATGGTTAGCTCTAGGTTGCCCTTACATGAAAGAAGAAACCAAAAAGTCTAACTAAACCACTTGGCCACCTATTTTATGCTACTGAGACAACAAACGCAAATAGCAGAACATAACGTCAACCTGGACTCAGGATAAATTGTATAATTTTCCTTGCATTGAAAATGTTTGCTGTGCTGCTTTGTGTCTTCCTCTGGAATGTCAAATGCAGTAAAGAGCACAGCAAAAGGTCAGAAAGAGTTTGGGGCAAAAGTACTGAAGATTTAACCCTGCCCTGTTAGTCTAGTTTGGCAACACAAAACACTTAAAAAATATAGTATGTCCTGTGCAGTTCAACATGTCAGTCTGTATTTCTTGCCTCTGGTTAGCAAACAGTGCAACTTAACCACATCTCAATTTATGGCTGCGTGATAGCCAGCTTCAGTTGCTGTCAGTCATGCGTCCCCTAAGGAAATGAATCATAATCATAATTTTGCACAGTGACTCTGCAAAGACTTTGTCATTAAAAAGCTTGATTATCCTTGTTAGTAAGGTTTTTAAACTTTTACATATGACAGTTTGTTCTCAAAGCTTGGTATTGGGAAACACTTGCTAAAGATACCTAGCCAAAGTGCTAACTCACCCTTTTTTGTTTCCTCTGCTAGAATAGCTTCTTGATTCTAATTAATTAAAGTACACTTCATGTCATGTGAGGAGCCATTGCACCTGCCACAAGGATATTATATATTTTTGAATAGAGGGAAAAGCTCTGAATCATCTTGACATGAAGAAAGAGTTTTTCTATTTAGATGTCAGGACTACACAATCAGTTTCGAGACCTCCTTTTTTACTGTTTGGCATTTCGGATGAAGTGATCTGGAAAGGATAAAGTGATTTGTACCCTAAGGTGGCATTACTAGTAAATAGCTCAGACCAGGTTGTCAGAAAAGTAAGGTTAAAAGCAAAAAAATAGTCAGACAGCTGATGCACTACCTCAAGTGCAATGGAAGAGTCAGCTGGATGGCTCGGCTCCAGTCTCAGGCCAAACAGCATGAGGACGCTGCGGCCCCAGTGTGCAGACAGACCATGGCAAAGTGGCATGGGGCGAAGCAGCCACCAAAATCAGTCGTGCAAACACCTCCCTGGGGCCCTGCAGCCCACAAGTAAGGTACAAAAGCAAGAGGGTTTGTTATTCCTTGTTTCCAAGAAGTATTGAGCTTATCTTTTCACATCTAGGAGTCAACAAAGAGCAAGTAAAATCAGCTTCAAATTTTTCTGGTGATATAATGCAAACTGGGCTTGAGGGTCTGGAACACAGATAGATATACTGATCCAAACAAGATAGATGTGATAGCAAGGCAGTCCAGTCAAGCCCCACGCTGGAGAGAAACTAAATTCAAATGTCCTTTCTTTGATGGTGCATCCTTGTTGCTATTATATTTCTTAATTTATTAGGGTAGACAGATGCAAAAGTGCCAGAATGATGAAACCAAGGCAGTTGTATGGAAAATGTGAAGGAAATATTATCTGTGTGCCTCCTTTAAAGTTGTGATCTTGTGCAGAGCCATTTTACACTTAAGTGAAACTGTCCCTGATCAGAATTTCCTGCAATACCTTAGGGGAAAAAATTGCATGCAAAACCACTCCAACAAATATTTCTGAATGCAAAGGTCAGAGAAGAGCCAAACTGTTTTCAAGATTACATTATCAGGAAAGATTCCCAGAGTGAGTGAAACATCAATCAAAAAAAAAAGTCCCGAGAACACAAGCTGAAAATTGTTTGCTTGCAATTATTCCATTTATTTTTGTGATGTGCCTTTCTGTTGACACATTTATCCCAAAAGGATACTCAATTTTCACGGTAGAAATATCATACAAAAAATATGGAATTCTCTTTCAATGAAAAGTATGGAAGCACACTCTAAAAATACAGAAACTAATGTTCTGATGCCGATAACACTGAATATTTATTTATTTATTATTCCCTGCTTATCTCTGCTATTCAATGATCAAACAGCACAAGGACTAAGATACTGGTATTTCGAATAAATAGCGTAATTAGTAACCTAAGCAAGAACAAACAAAAAGTACAGAAGCCAATAAACCAATGGGAGGGGGGAACCTATTAAGAATTTACTTATGTTCAGCATTTATTATTTTAATATGCAGGTCTTTTATTTTGCAGTCTGTACAATTCTCTTCATTAAAAATTCCAAAATATACAAATATATATTCATGCCTTAGAGATATTTTCCTGAAAACATATTTGTACATATTTCATATACACATGGGCAAGCATTTAGGTTACTATTTAAACAGTCTAGTCCAAATGTGCACATATGTATTCATTTAGAATGTGTATCTACATATGCAGATCAGGTAACTCTATGACCTTTTTGCATATGTAATTACCCAATTTGCTCACCAAAATATGTATTTTTTATTTCTGGTGAAACAGATAATAGATAATTCTTCATAATTTAGTTATTTCAGCCGAAACCTAATAGTGCAAACATGAGCACCCATGAATTATTTCAAGCACAAGAGAAGTGCTTTCAACAAAGGAAATTACTCACACTGTAATGCTTTGCCAGGCATTCCTTTATAGAAGGAAAATGTGTCTAATCTAAAAAGGCATCGGACTCAAACTTTTCTCTCACACAGTCACACCCAGAATTTCAAAGAAATAAACTGCCAAATAGTTTATGAATACTGCATATTAAGATGATTATTTTATCACTTCTGCTGATTTTTAGACAAGGATAAGAAATCATAGATGAAGACAGATGCCTGTACTAATATGGAATCTATCAACTGTTTTCACTGCTGTCGATAATGAAAACCAATCTTTTTCAGAAGGCAGTTGATGATTTTGAATGTCCTAGTTTTGGCAGGGCCCAAACAAGCCCTTTTCAAGGATTTTCAGGGCTGAATTTGTGGCATTTCTTGCACAAGGTGAGTTTCTAGTATTTTCTAAGGATGCTCATGTCAGTCCCAAATTAAGGAACCCCTTCACCAGCCCCACGTTTCCAAATAGAAACTGTATATTGGGAGCAAATAGGGCTGCTCTATAAGAGACTGATCCTTCTGTACTTAGTACTGCCAAAGAGAACTGTCAGTGGTTTCTAAGAACATTATTTAACGAAATGCTACAAGACTTCTTTTTCCTCACTCTTGACAAATATCAAGGAATATCTGGGTGCTAAAAGATAAAGGATGCAAAGCTATTCGTGCTCTCTGCATACTGCTGAAAAGCAGCTGTATAGCCCCTTCTTCCATCTAACCCAGAAAATGCTGCCAAATATGTTACAGAGCAGCTGGTCAAGACTGAAGTGTATCGCTGAAGACTAGTTAGTAAAACTGAACCTCAGGGAAATGGATGTGATACCAGCAGAGTGGCAGAAGCTATCAGAGTTAATGTCAAGATTATACATGGCCCTTCTTCTGAGACTGTGCTTACTTATTACTCAAATTTGCAATTTGGGAATACTCTGTCTCCTGTTGCTACTAGAGAATCAAACTGCCATGGTGTTTTGGCAGGATTTTTCATTGCTGTGTGACCAGAAGACTGCAACCATCCTATTGCTTCCATTTAATTGCATCGAATTCCCATTCCTTTCCAGTGAGCTATCCCAGCCATGAGTTTATATATTCCTTTAGCTTTAACACTGCACCTGCCTTAGGTGCCTTTAAGATACTATATCAGGTAAATCCTGAATGATAAATGACTTCCATTAATAAACACTGGATGGCAATTATGACTTATTATTTGCATTACAGTTGTGCCTAATAGTTTGCACTACTATCAAGGCTCAGTTTTCCTAGGTAGCGAAGAAAACCACCGTAAGACATAATTCTTCCTCCAAAACCCATGTAATGGAAGAGATGGCTAAAAAAAAGAGAACCTTAGGGACATGACAGTGTTTATATGATAGCGTGCAGAAGAGGAATAGCAAGAAGCATTTTGCACCAGTCTTGTTCTCTTGCCTTGTAGACCAGTGCTTCATCCACTGGATTATGTTGCATTGCTGTGAATGATTCCCCTCATGCAGTTTGCAAGGTATAATTAATTTTGCATAAGCCATTTACAAATACTACCCTCAATCTTATAAAGCAGGGACTGCAAGGTAATGATTTGATCTGATTCTGCGATTTGATTCTTCTTTGAAAGCATACGGATTCTGTATTTAAGAACAAATCCTGAATTCCATCAATGATTTGTGGAACATGATTATCATATCTAAAATTTGAAACCACTAAAAGATAGAAAATGAAAGTAGAATATAAATTATCCAGCATCAGTGCCTCATTATAGGGAGAAAAAATATTTAGAAAGGAACTGATGATGCCTGAGATTCACACTGATTTAGCCTTTAACATGCTGGCATGTTGTATTTTATGGTGTAATATAATCACAGTTGCACTTTTTTATTGTCCAACACTTTTGTATCCTGTAAATGGCATTAGAGAAGTCTATAAATAATAATGTGGTAGCTAATTGGGCCACAGCCATATTTTTTTACTTCTTTAATGCATTCTATGCTATAAAAACAGTGTGAGGCTGGTGACACTAGGAAAAATAAGCACGATTAGCCTTCCCTATACGCAATTGTACATTGCAAGATCTGGCTAAGTGGGTTGGTATTACACTTCACTGCCACAAGTTCAGGAAAGTCAGATCATTGAATAAAGTCAAAATTAACCGTGGAAAAATCTTCACATAACACTACAGCATTTTGCATTACATACCTACGAGGAGACTTCCAGACATTTTAGTGGGACAGTTCTCCTTTACCCTTACTCTCCTCTATATGGACAAGTAGCTTATGTGCTCAAATTCAACTACAGAGGGAGGATGAGAAAAATCATATCAAATACAGTTAAGAAAAATTTGCAAAATCCTTTAAAAGTATAAAACTATAGAAATATGTATGATAAAAAATGTAGTCTCTCATAGTCTTCCAGGGCAGAAAGTAAGTGCTAATTACAGACTCTATTAGCTGGCATTCCCCTTTTAGCCCCAAGTCAAGAAGGACACCATTTCAGAAGGCATAAGATTAGGTACCGTGGTAGTAAGACCAAATGGCATGTTCTACTTTTAAGAAAAATACTAATAGGTTGAACATATATGGACTGCTCCAGGACTTTGAGAAGGACTCTCAAACTAACTACCCAACATATTATTTAACCAAACTTTCCCTCATGGTCTAGCTACAATTTTCTGAATTAGATGATGCAATGGAAATCTCAACCTATTAATGGGTACAGCCTTATAGGTTTATATGGGCTTAGAAGCAGAAACTGTATAGTGACCATGAAGTTACCCTGGTGATCTTTGCCCTTGCTTCTGATGATTTGTTTCTTTTACGGGATTTTGTTCTAACTACTGCTGATAGTAGTAGTTAGAAGGTATCAAGATTAATGGAAACTCAGGCCACAGTGGTTTTGAGATGTTAAAGTATCTTAAATTTTACACATGGATCTGTTGCATTCATTAAATGAACTTTGTTTAATAATGGTCTGATTTTTCTGGATTAGGCTTCCACTTTGTCCTCAGATGGACCAGACTCAATTTACCTGATGAAAAAGCCAACACTCTCCAAAATTTGATAGCAACTGATATCAACCTGAGAACCTCTTTTAAGAAAAATTAAAACCAACCAAAATCCCAAGAAAAAAATCAAACAAGAAAGATCGTCCCTTTTTTTTTTTTTTGTTCTCTTCCTCTGCATTTAATCAGTTTGATTTGAAAAAAGAACACGATTTTGTAAGTAAGCTCCAAATCTTTTGGTGGATATCATGAACAGGCCATCATTATCAAACAGAACAGGTTTTCTACTTTATATTTTTTTTCTTGCACAGTCAGACAAAGAAAGAAGCTTAGCATTCTCTGTGGGCTTGTCAAGAATATGAATCTTCAAGGATAAAACATTAAACACTGAATGCTAGGACACAGCCAGAACCAGGGGAAGCCAACAAGCCATCTAAACAATGCAGCAGCAGTGTTTCCTTGGTCTCATCTAGGATGGAATCTCAACAATCATTCTTTTGACTCTTACTCCTGCGATTTATTTTCTTTCCTTGCAAATAAATTATGTGGTTGCTTTTTCTGTGTTTTGTTTTGTATTTAGCCCAGAAGTCACATGCTGCTTAGCCATGGTAGCCTTCTAGTATTTCATACAGTTTAAAAATTAAGGATGTATGAACTTACTGCCAGAAAATCTTGCCTGTTGGATTCACAATCTAGTCTGGGTAGCTTAGAAATGAGGTCTTTTCTTGATAGTGTCCTCTACAACAGTATCACAAGCAAGCTGGGAAAACACAGTCCTGGTAAAACTATTATATGCACACATCAACTAATACTTGTGCCCAGAGCAATTATCGGTATCAGGCCTTGAATCTTTATCTATTCAAAGTTTTCAATAACAACTTGTAGGACTGAGTAGAGAATGTACCTTTCACCTCTAACACTGACCTTGGAAAGATTACAAATGCCAAAGGGATAGGATCAGAGTTGAAGAGAGAGCCCCCAGATTAACCAGATGAAGGAAAAAGAGCAATTTTAGAAAATCAAATGGGGACTAAAAATGCAGAGTAAGTTACTAGGCGGCAGAAAGGCATAAATAAAAAATTGAGTACCTCCTTAAATAAATACAAACTAACCATGAATTATACAGAGCAACGAGATCATGTTGAGACATAACTCAACATGGCATGTATATGACATATGTAATACACTGAGGGCAATTATTGTGCTCTATCTACTGCTGAAGAATACTCAGCTGGAATACTCCACCTAGTTTTGAGCATCACAATGTAAGGAAAATATGGCTAAACTTGAGCTATTTCAAAGGAAAACAACAGAACATTAAGTCTTTTGTTAAACATGAGCTATATAGAGAGACTGAAGGAATTAGCTTTGTTCAGATTAGAAAAGAGATAAAGGAGGCAGATATCATGGAGGGTTTCCAACAGGCAGACAGCCAGAAGAACACAGTGACCCTCTGCTCTTAATGTCCACAGGAGAAAAGACTTAAAAACATCAGCTTGCCTACCAGAGCAGAAGACACAAGACATCCTTTCTCATAGTAAAGAACAGATATTCCATGGAACAGACTGCTTGGAAGGTACAATATCTCCATCGTCAGAGGTTTTTAGGAGCAAGCGAGACAAATGCCAGTCTGGATTAATTTCAGCATATTTGATCATAGCAAGGATGAGAGGTTTGATTAGGTGGCCTCGTAAGGTATATGTACTTCTACATTTCTATGACAGTCTTCATTCTGACTTTTCTTAATCAAATGAAGTCTTAAGCTTTTCAGTTCTTCATCTCCCTGCAGACTCGCACAGGTTTTACTCTATTTTTCCATTTCTAACAGTGCTTACCACAAGTTAAACATCTTCTCTGGCATTCTCAGGTAATTTGAGCATCAAACTAGTTCTCTCTGAGTGTGGAATTAAATAACACAGTTGTTGGCAAATGTAAAATGAACAAATGCAATGTAGAGACAACTTCTATTATTATGGACAAATAGGTAATTCACCAAAAATGAAAGATTATAAACAACAACATAAACTCTACACCAACTGGGGGGAAAAGGTTTATATTACTTCACCTTGAAATCATGTTCCAGAAACTTGAAATTTCAACTCCTGAAAAATTAGATTTCTTAAAATAATGATGGAAAAATTAGATGAAGTTGCCTATGAAGAGATACTTCTTATAGCTACTTAATTATTTTGATTATTATTTCACTCGCTTCATGAAATATGCCTCATTTTTCACAAGAACTTGCGAAATAGTTAATATTGATGCAATTTGGAGGTAAACACTAGACAACTAGTTAAATAGAAATTGAGCTAGAAGCTCTGTTTTTTATGAAAGATTCTGTTCTAATAGTACTTTATATCAAATCTTTGATTATCATCTTTCTTTTGTTCTTCTGTCGTCCAGAGGTCTTCATTATATGATCACAATCTTTTCTATACTGTAAACAGTGTAGAACATTAACTGGAAGTGGAAACTTTAGCAACTAATGAAAAAGCACTAAAATTACTTTTTCAAAGCCGATCTCAATCATTTTCTCCAATCTCAATAATTAAGAACACTAAAAGTATTTCATTAATATATGATGCTTGGCAGTTACATTAAAAAAAAAACCTGAATAATTAGTATGAATCAGAATTGGTCTGTTTGAAACAAGACACACACACACCCTGTAACTCCTATTAAATTTGACCATGAAAACTTTTACAAGGATAATTAGAACCAAACCAAGTACATGAGGAATAATATCAAGGAGAAATGATAACAGCAGAAGTTTATCTAACCTTTTCAGCTATAAATTTGGTTTGGATTAAGTTTATAATCAGTATATTTTGATACTGTGTTTGCTCAGGCTTTGGCAAACTGTGACAGTTTGATACTAAAATATAAATGGAGAGGGGACAAGACTTTTTAATGTTATTAAACAATGATGTTTTGAGGATATTACCAAAGAAGATGCGCATAACATTGACTATGTAGACAAAAATTATTTAAATTATTTTTTACTTGTAAAGTTTAATAAGAATATTGACATGTTCAAATGACTGACTCAAAACTCCACTCCCCAGCCATACAGGTTGTAAACATTTTCAACTTTGTTAAACTCAGTTACTTATTTGAGTTATTAAAATGATGCATCCTGTGTTATTATGAGCGAACAGAGAAGTGCTATAACGTGTAACAAATTTATTTTAAATATAGGTAAAATTGAAAGTATGATTCTCATATGTATGATTCCTCTATATGGTTCCTGTAACAACTTCTTCTCCAGGCTGATTACAGTGGGCAGTAAAAATCAGGAGTTAACACAACACAAATGCTACATATTTACAGCTCGCTCATCCTTACTATACAATTACTCTTTTACTTCACTAACCTAAAACAACTCCTTTTATCTTCTCTTCATATTCCTTTCCAATATATGTGTACTCTAGCACCATCCAAAAAACTGAAGGCAATTATTCTCTGGACTCTCTCAAAGGGTGGAGGTGGAGAAATTCTGTCTCAATACAGAGACTGTTTCTTAACACAGTCCATGCACAGTAGGTTGTAGTAATCCTTTATGACTGTATCTCAGATAATTATCAATTTAAGGAATAACTAAAGTGCAATGGGTTGATTTTAGAAAAACAGGTTTCAAGTACATTTGGAAGCACACTTTTTTCTCATTACAGACTAAATATTTTACTGTTGCATTTAATGTCAGATGCTATAGAAGCTCTTGCTTGGGTTCATCTATGCTGGAGAACAAGCAGGAATTTCACTTCTCACAGCAGCAGAAGCCAAGAGACTCTGCTTCTGGAACTGTAAGTTCATGGACTTATCAATACCTTCATGTTGGTCAGAAGAGCACAAAGGAAGACGTAAAAGGATCTTTATCAACACAAACCTAACAAATAAGTCACACAATCTCTCCCTGCAGAGCATCTAATTTATTCATCTAGGCTTTCTATAAAGTCAAGATGACTTTAGAAGGCAGTCAAAATCCATCTTTTACCGCATAAAATACATTATATTATCCCACTAGTAATGAAGCTCCAGCTTAAAATTAGTTAAGGGTGGGGCAGGGCTCCCCAGCACCATTCTTACTTGGAAGCTCTCCTCTCATGGCTGGAGGCTTCTAATTTCTACTTTAAAACTTGGCCAGCCTATGTGAATTTGCTTTTTATTTCTGCCAATTAA
The DNA here is from genome assembly GCF_000699105.1 of Pygoscelis adeliae. Taxonomy (NCBI): domain Eukaryota; kingdom Metazoa; phylum Chordata; class Aves; order Sphenisciformes; family Spheniscidae; genus Pygoscelis; species Pygoscelis adeliae. The sequence continues at coordinate 2,192,195 of NW_008824413.1, read as the reverse complement.
TAACAGTTTAGATGTTTTTTCTTCAGAGTTATCAAAGTCATTTTTTTCTTATTTCCTAGAATGAATTTCAATAAAATTAATATACTGTAAATATGATTCCAGTGGAACACTGATCCTCTAGGAAATCTTGAAGATCAGTTCTAATTTAAATAAATTGCAAACAACTCATAGGGAACCAAGGAAAATGTCCACAGCAGACATGCAGTAGGTCTGTCATGAATGGTCCCAGACTAACTGAGGAAGCTCCTGTTGAAGATTGTATCTAAGACAGACTGAAGGATTTATTAGCAAAGAAAATATGCTATTTGTGCTTGTAACAAGGGCTAAAGAAGACACTGAGGATATCGTTGCCATTTAAAGCAACTCCTGGGGCTGCCTCAAGTTGAAGTGTGTTCATTTTTGGTTTTTCT
>NW_008824413.1:2188250-2191750 GCF_000699105.1 Pygoscelis adeliae | reverse complement strand
TGAAGTAAAAAAGGGTAGCACAAGTGATACAGATATCCACATGTTAACATGACTGGTGAGAGGATTAATGTGGAGAATTAATCTGGATATTAAGTAGGCATTACTTCATACTATCAGAAAATGAGAAATGTTACATGCGCATATCATATGTGACTGAGCAGGAAAAAAATGCTGTTGTCAAGCTAAAGACTGTTTTTTAAATGAAATTTAAAAGGGGATGGAAGTGGAATATAAAATGGGACACCTGCTCAAAGTTTATTATGATGGCTGTACCTCTGGATTATACTGGCCCATAGATGTAATGATGACACCAGGTATATCAGGATTTAATATCCTCAGTAAGTCCCCCAGAAACTTATAAAGGGGATTTCAACACTACTTCAAAAGTGGTGATAAAGTAGCAGAGGTAAACAATTCAAGGCTGGGATTTGAATTTCAGTGCAAGTAAAAGGGAGTTCAGACCAGGTGTCCTGGTCCAGGTTTACATCTGATTAAAAGATCACTGGGTGCATGGATGTAGACAGAAAACATAGACCCAGGTGCAAGATAATATGAAATGAGAATACTCAAAGTTCTTATTAAGTACACTCAGCTGCTTGCCTGAACAGGGCTCAATAGAAGTAATTTCTGAGTAATATTGTGACGAACTGAAGGAGGAGCGTAGGAGTGATAAGACAGCTTCCTTATTCAAGCAAACCTGCTCTTATCAAACTCTTCTGCTTGTTTATTTACTGCCAAGGTTGCCTGAAAGTATTTTGTTATGAATGAAGTATGGAAATCTGGGAAAGCAAGAAGAATCACTGGAAACAGGAAAGCTATAATAAAACATTAAATGATTCCCCAAATTTTACTTTAAATTGTGCTGTTGACTCCTAGGAATTGATATCCTTTTAAATAGAGCACAAAAAAATGGGCAACTATTGTACCGAATGCTCTGCAGATATATCCACAGAGGCAAACACAGCTGTGCATAGCTGGCACAGATGTTTTAGTTTCATTGTTGTTAGCTCTCAGTCAGATTTTAGGGGGAGATTACTCACAGCTGTTGCACACAGAAAAATAAGGTACTGGCACTAATCCTCATCTACAATGGGACTCATAGTACCAGTACTACATGTAGGGTTACTTGCTGCTCTAGGCAAAGAAGTGAATGCCCATTTCTCCTGGTCTTTAGTCTTTCAGACAATAGTCATTAACTGTTGTAGCCCTAGGTGAATGTTTGTACAGTACTATACTTGTCCCTGGGAGGTACTGCTGTGACACTTTAGATGAGCAAGAACAGTATCTGCAGTCACATTCAAGGGGATGAAAATTGTAAGTCAGAAAGAAATTTCTCCCTATGGTACAGTATTACACAACTAAGTGCCTTATAGGTTTTTACAACTTTCTTTCAAACATCTTCCACTGCTCATTTTTGAAAAATAACATTACATGTAACGTAAGAATTGTCACAAACAATTTTACATTTTTAAGGTGTTTTCACTACTCCTGTCTTCTTTTAGCTTGAGTTAATATCAGGTAATCAAAATTCTCAAAAACTAGAGAAAAAGAAGTTGTACTGGATTCAATTAAATTAGCATGTATAATCTCATGTATGTTTCTCCCTTGGTGTTCAGGACAGGCTATAATATTTCCCTGTCTGTGTTGTTTGCTGAATAAAAAAAGATGATAATGCATTATTACATTTTCAAAGACTACAATTTTTATTTTAAATTTAAAGCAAAACCAAGTAAAAATGTTCTGCAACAAGAATAACTGGTATCACTGCCTGTACAAAAACTTATCATGTAATATCTGCTATTTTATATGTTTGGGCAGAGTTCTTCATATGTACCATAACAATCCTACTAGAAGGAATTAATATGATTCGATTTTACTGGAATGAATATGGTTTAACATTAATTGGCATAGCACATAAATATAGAACTCAAGTATATGATTATTGCTGAACAGGTGAATTCTGATGTGTAAACCCACCCCAACTCCTTACCACTCTATCCCTGCCCTCTCCCCCCCAAAAAAAAATTATACATGTACTCCAAACAGGTACTGAAAGTCAAGCTGCAGTGGTCCAGACTGCAAGTTCAAGACTTTAACATAAAATGAACAGATGTGAGGGCCAAAATAGAGCCGCTATTGTCCCAAATTTTTGCAAGGAGTTTCCCAGTCTCCCCCTCTTATACACAGTTCCTAAGAACTTATCTGACTTGGCACCATGGCAGAAGTTCAGGAGAGAACAGACCTTGCAGACCAGGAGCTTGATCTTTGAACTAATTCGAGGGGTCTATGTTTGCAGTCAAACGATCTAATGGTAGGAGCAATCTTGATGAAACTTTTAAAACCCCCCACAGCCATGTCAAACAGTCAATCTGTTTTAGCATTTTATCTATGCCCCAATCCTTCAAAAGTTAACAAATGTATGCATAGTATGAGAGGTCACTAAGTTCCACATGTGCATATGTACTCTGAAATCAGGCACGCAATTCTCCACCTGCCTCTCCTACCATTCCACTACTTTGATATTCTTTTCATTAATGCCACTTTTGGAACGGCATCTCTGGCTTGTTAAAAGCCACCTAACAGTCACAATCCAAAATCCAAAAACATCTCCTCCCAGATGAACTGCATGTTCTCAGACCTTCCACTAACAAGCCATAAGGCCAATTGTCTTCACCTTACTGAGTCTTTGAGCCTTTGCAAATCTGCCTTCTCTTTCACTTGATCTGGTTCTTATGCAATACCATGACTTAGTGATTGAAATTTTGGGTGAGAAATAAAAACAACTGCATAATGCTAATATCTGCCCCTCTGTTCTACAGTGGGTTTCAAAGTACAGATGAGGTAATAGTGCCATAGCTATGTGGCAAACAAATACCTATTCCAGCTGTGTCCTTTCAGAGACTGTTAGCTGAACGCTCACTGCTAGCCACCAACCAGCGTAATACATTTGTTCTGCTGTTTCCTTGACAGAAACTGTTGTGAAGAAGCAACATGGTGCTCATGAGAGGAAGCAGCTTCATAAAATCCAGTGTGCAACACGAGAAACCACCACCAGTGCATACGATTCCTACAAAGATCATATAGGGAAAAACAAAAAGGCAACTCTAGAGGGAAAAGGAAGTGAAGCTGAAGTCCAACAGGCACATTTGGCCACATACAAGAACTACAGATTTGCCAGCAGAGCAGCAAGGAATGAAGCTGCTGAAACCCACCTGGAAAAATCATCTTTGTCTTCCTACAAACTCACAAGAAAGAGTAAATCTCATGACTGCGTTATTAAAAAAAATCCCAACGTATTCCAAACAAACTTGTCTTCCACAATGTCATTTCCAGAAGTTGCTGAGTTATGCTTGTGAGATTGCTGTCAAAGAGACTGAAATGAAAAACTGCAATTTTTATATGGACAAAGCCTGGCAAACATTACAATTCTGGACTACCTGAATGCATTGTTTGTAAAGAAAGTCACACAATAGCAACAAGAGTGAAGGTTTAAGCATGGG
>NW_008824413.1:2173517-2188207 GCF_000699105.1 Pygoscelis adeliae | reverse complement strand
AAGAACTGTATTTCTATAGCATTGTCATGATAATAAAAAAAAAATGTAACAGGAATTAGGACATCAAAAAATGTATTAATTATCATTTTAAGTTTCCACATATATTAAGAATAACATCCAAAATTTCAAATTATATTAACTGCAAAAATTGAAAATCAAACATCTTTAAATCAAATTTATGTTAGAAGTGGTAATTTTTCTATATCATCCAGGCTAAGATCCCAAGGCTAAGATCCCACTCTTGCATAAATAGGTATTTCCATTCATATTGTTTTTTCAAGCAGAATTCCTGAAAATAGATGAGACTTAAGTATCATGGTTTACTTCTTCCATTTGAGACCTTCCTGAAAATCTTCCTAATGATGATTAGCTTTCTGTGGCTAGGCAAGATGTATGGAATACTGATGTCTACTTTTCCTTTTACAGAGTAGTCTGCAAAGCAGCAAGGTCTAGGAACAGCTTAAATCATTGTATTTCCTTTAGCGGTTTAGTGGAAACTGAACTTGAAAGGAGACATAAAATTTACAGCTCCTGAACTCACAGGTGCAAACAAAAATACACCACGACGGTCCTGTCTTTACTTTGTTATTTTCTCAAGTCAATCCTCTATAATTTCACTTGAAAGGAGTTAGACTGTAGTTTCTTCAGTCACCTCAGTGGCTAGTAAAAGATCTTTTGGACTTACTTACTTGATTGTCAGATGCAGTGGTTATCTACATAGGGAGCCATATATGATGAAAATAATGCCTAAAGATTGAATTCCTCAATTCTATCTCAAGGACACACTGCTTTTATAAGATACTCTTTCCAGTAAGGCAAATTGCTCATCATTAAGTCCCCTTTCATTTTCCAAAACCCTGGATCTGACCACACAAGACAATGATGCATTTTTATTCCCTGTTATTTTTATTCTGTTATTTTATTCCCTGCTTAATCATGAGGACTCAATCTTTTCCTTATTAAATCAATGGAAGAATACGTATTGAACTCAATGGGAGAGAGACTGAGTTTGCAGCCCTGCCACCAATACAGGTATTACTTCTGATTTACCATTCACAGGGAAGCCACTTACAACACGCTGCCTGGTAACACATATATATAAAAATAGGAATCATTGCCTTAGTGAAGACAGCAAAGCCAAAATTTGTTCTGTGATACTTATTCATTCAAAAAGATGCATATTAAGTAAAAATATGCTTAACAAGTTCTTAGAACAGCAAGCCTATTTTCTGGTGATTTGAGCTTTTACCTGAGAGAAATCCTGGAGGCATTCCTTTACAATTCCTGAATGGACTATCCATTGTAATAGAAGAATTTTTGGAGAGTTTAGGAGGAAAAATGTTACTGGATTTCTTTCCCTGTATCCTGACACTGACTGACAATCTCTGTCCAGACTCATATGTATAACCCTACCATATGACTATAGGCTGGTCCGCCACAGAAGGAATATTCCTTTTGTATGTATGAAAACTTTCCTGTAGATTCTTATTGAGTCGTACAGATTTAATTGTATTTTAGGATTCAAAAAGAAGTAACAAGGCAGCAGCTGCAGGGCCTTTTCTCTTGCAGTAAGAGGAACAGAGTTTTTTTAATTAGTATATTCACAAATCACAGTTTTAGATGTGGTAATATTTATTTCTATCCAATCCCAATCACCTTTGCTGACTAGAGAGACCAGATCACTGTTACTACAACAAAGTCACCAGAAGTGCTGCAAGGATACATTTGTTTCTAGGTGTTACTCATTTGTCATCTGCTCTGAAGTATCTCTTTAGAAAAATTAGCTTATCCAATCAAGGAAGGGAAAGAAAACGTAAGCAGGCCAAACTGAATAGTCAAGGTCAGTTGATCTGCAAGCATGCTGAGCAGCTCAGATCAGTTTGGGGTAGACAGCTGAATCAGTCCATGTTCAAACCGAATATTTTTATGGAATTTGGGAAATGCTTATATATGTTTCAGACACAGACAGGAGTCCTAAAGATACGACAGGAAATGCAAACCAGCAGGTACTTCACTTCCTACACTGAGATAGGATTCCAATGCCAAAGCTGGATCAGAAATATATGATTGAAATGATGCTTATATTGTATACGTTTCATATAAAATGAAATACGAAATACATTTTAAATTTTTGTGGCTGTTACTGTTACATCAGAATGAAATTCACCTCCATTTTAGAGAAATATTGCCACTCTAAGAATTTTAAATGGAAGAATTTTTCAGGGGAGGATATTTTTACAATGCAAAACAAGCACTGCTGTTGATTGGCCAAAAGGGTCTGAATCAAATCTCTGACAGTAATGAAATGCTTTTCATTTATTTGTTGAACAGTTTACCACAAAGGGCATCAGAATATGACTGGGCCTTCCTTACTTTGAAATAAAACAGACTTCATCCATATCTGACATCCAGTTCACGTATTTTCTAACAACAATATAATTGGTGTAGGTAGGTGTTAAGATTAATTTATGAGAGACAGGTCATTCAGGGATGACTAGGATTTTTAACACAGATCTATTATGCAAGATTTTAGGTGAATGCAGTTCAAAATAATGAAATGTATTGTGGGCAGTAATCACAATGGAAAGGCTTTATCTGAGATGTCTAATATTCAAGAAATCAATCACATGAAAGATTTAGTTATGTGAGACATATTGAACAGGTAAAACCTGGATGTGGGAAGGAAACTGTTAAAAAGAACGAGTGATACTCTTGACTAAAATATTTTACAATCTTTGCTGAGAAAATTACTTGCTTAATTTGTACAGAATAATCACGCTAAGACAATAGATATTCATAGCTGCTCTAATTGAAGTGGAATAGGCTGCATACTTGTCCCAGATGACTTGCTATGAGTAAACTACATTTAGATAAAGGAAAATCTTTGAAGATATTTTAAAGCATTTGAAACTAGATACACACAAACTAGATAAACCTCTCTAGAAGCTCCTGTACTGTAATATTGTGTTCGTATGCAAGTTTAAGGTGAAGTTTCATCTTACAAATTGTTTTTCTTAGTTACAATTTATTTTCAATTTCATTTTTTGCAGTTTGAAATTCACTGTGAGTTCATTGAGGCAAGCATAAAGTGTCCAGCTATTAGTAACTCCACGACTCTTAAAATGCATGCAAATACAGAAAGCGTAAAGTACTATCATTATGTTGTGCAGCTAAACAGCTGTTCACTTTTTTCTCCTACACCAACTTTTCCATTTCTAGCAGAGTGCCAAATGCAATTGCAAGGGTTCATGCAAGACAGAGGTTTATTTGTTGTTTCTTTCCTGGAGACAGCATTTTTGCTTTCCCTTTTTGTTTTTCAGTATTTTTCTGTATTTTTCTAAGATATATGCCACTCAGAATACAAATACATATTTGCTTTTAGTATTTAAAAAATAGAAGTTTTCAATATTAAGGCTGGTACCAGCATTATTGGGTCTTATGCTTACAAATTAACTTTGTACCTTCACTAATCCCTCCCATTTAAGAAGTAAAATAACAGAGGTAGCAAAAAAGCTACTTCAAGTAGAGCTCAAAGAGAAGACCATGTGTCAATTAAGCAAGAACGAAGTCTAATACTTTCATCCAGACCAAATATGCCAAATACATCTGCTTGATTACACTGTAAATAATAGTCAGTTTTGCTACCTGTCCTGGTTTCATTTGGGATAGAGTTAATTTCCTTCCTAGCAGCTGGTATAGTGCTGTGTTTTGGATTTAGGATGAGAACAATGTTGATAACACACCGAAGTTTTAGTTGTTGCTAAGCAGTGCTTACACTAGTCAAGGACTTTTCAGCTTCCCATGCTCTGCCGACTGAGAAGGCTGGAGGTGCCCAAGAAGCTGGGAGGGGGCACAGCCAGGACAGCTGACCCAAACTGGCCAAAGGGACATTCCATACCATGGGACGTCATGCTCAGTACATAAACCGGGGGAAGCTGGCCGGGGGGGCCGCTGCTTGTGGACTGGCTGGGCATCGGTCGGCGGGTGGTAAGCAACTGCATTGTGCATCACTTGCTTTGTATATTCTATTATTATTATTATTATTATTATACTTTATTTCAATTCTTAAACTGTTCTTATCTCAACCTACAAGTTTTCTCACTTTTACCCTTCTGATTCTCTCCCCCATCCCACCAGGGTGGGGGGATTGAACAAGCAGCTGTGTGGTGCTCAGTTGCCGGCTGGGGTTAAACCACGACACTACCACAACACATTCAACTGTTATTGTCCAGAAAAGCATTCATAGGCTTCATGATTACACCGATTCTTCCATGATGGACCACAGCCCCTTGTCCTAGTGATAGAAAATGTGTGTGAAATACAGCACTAAACCAATAGAGAACAACAGGGATATTAGAAGTAACTTCCTGCTCCCACAAGACATTGCATCAGCATTTCTTAATAGATTTTTTAAAATTTATCAGATAAAATATTTTGGAACCCTCATTTTCAATGAGAACAAGAAACTTACAGATAACAGTTACTTTAAACTTTTTGAAAATTGAAATTATTTTTGAAAGGGTTTTGATGGAAAAAACTGTGGTCAGTCTGCTTTCAGTTTTGGTATTTTCCAGTGTTGGAGTGCTTGACTTTTCTACCATCGTAATCTTTTGATGAAAACAAAAAGACATCATCTATACAGTACCTCTTTTAAATTGTGTGGTATCTCAGGATATTCTTTGTGACATAGACTTCAATTACAGTAATTTGTATACTGATGTGAACATGTGATTCACCTCCTTAATTATCTGGAATTATGTACACATATGTATTTATATATAATATTGAAATTATATATATTATAATTATATTAAATTCTACAACTTTTCTAGGACGATGATTTCAAGTATTAAATATATATATATTTATAAAAATAACTTGAATTCATATATATATATTTAATACCTGAAATCATCGTCCTAGAAAAGTTGTAGAATTCAACAGCTCCAGCCAGGCACTAAAAACCAGAGAAACAGCTAACTTTTGCACTCAGTGAAGCTGCTGATCATTATTGAGACATCCAGAAATCTGCAGCTGTTGAAGTGATATTTGAGTTAAGTCTGCTTCTAAGATAGATGGCAGGTGAGAAAGATCTGGAAGATTACAATAATTGCTGAGGCCAGTCCTCATACACCAATATGAAGAGATGTATCAAGTAGCAAAAGCACCTCTGCTTGCAAAAGCAGTCACCCAGAATGGCCACTGTAGCTTCTACAGCTGAGTGCAAATCTGGGAAATTAATGGAGCTAGAGCAGCCAGTGCTACACTGAAGTGCCAGGTCCTGCACTTTGGCCACAACAACCCCATGCAGCGCTACAGGCTTGGGGAAGAGTGGCTGGAAAGCTGCCTGGCGGAAAAGGACCTGGGGGTGTTGGTCGACAGCCGGCTGAACATGAGCCGGCAGTGTGCCCAGGCGGCCAAGAAGGCCAATGGCATCCTGGCCTGCACTGGTGCGGCCGCCCCTCGAATACTGTGTTCAGTTTTGGGCCCCTCACTACAAGAAGGATGTTGAGATGTTGGAACGTGTCCAGAGAAGGGCAACGAGGCTGGTGAGGGGTCTGGAGAACAAGTCTTATGAGGAGCGGCTGAGGGAACTGGGGTTGTTTAGCCTGGAGAAAAGGAGGCTGAGGGGAGACCTCATCGCTCTCTACAACTACCTGAAAGGAGGTTGTAGCGAGGTGGGTGTCGGTCTCTTCTCCCAAGTAACTGGCGAAAGGACGAGAGGAAATGGCCTCAAGTTGCGCCAGGGGAGGTTTAGATTGGACGTGAGGAAAAATGTCTTTACTGAAAGAGTGGTTAAACATTGGAACAGGCTGCCCAGGGAAGTGGTTGAGTCCCCATCCCTGGAAATATTTAAAACACATGTAGATGAGGCGCTTAGGGACATGGTTTAGTGGGCATGGTGGTGTTGGGTTGACGGTTGGACTCGATGATCTTGGAGGTCTCTTCCAACCTTAATGATTCTATGATTCTACTGGCATAGTCCTGGGAATGCAACAGCTACGCAAAAGCAAGGGCAGAGTTGGCAAGTACTAAAATAATTTACTTCTTGAAGTGATGTTGAACCTCTGCAGCCTGCCATAACAAAATACCTCTCCCCATCCTTGTTTTTTAACAGCTTTAGCTCATTCATGCTACCTTCTGAATATATGTATGCATTTATTTTTAATTCTCCACATGAATCCAATCACTGTTTCTGAAAATTTGCCCTCTGTTTTCTGCCAAATCTCAGGGGTAAGCTAATTGCTACATGTGACAATGAGGAAAATATTTGTCTGCAGTGGCAGGTAAATATGCTTTATCTGAAGAGCAGCACTATGAAGAGAAGTTGTGACAGATTCTTGCCTTTGTTGGTTAAATATTTATTTTAATTGGCAATAAACTAAGTACATTTTCCCCAAGTTGAGTCCATTTCGCCCATGACAGTAATTGGTAAGGGATCTTCCTGTCTTTATCTTGACCCATGAGCTTTCTTCCTCCTGTTCTTCCTGTTTTCTCTCCCGTCCTGCTGGGGGGCGGGATTAAGCAAGCAGCTGGGTGGGAGTTTGGCTGTTAACCGAGTCTAACCCACCACATGGGGATATCTACAGGGAAGACTTTGCACTACTCTAATATGGCCTGGGTATATCATAGGGGCCACAGCAAAACACAAAGTCATTTTCCCAAGCCCAAGCAGAGTTGCAGCTGGGGAAAGTTAGAGGTATGTTTTATACTAAGCCACACAAATAGAGTTACTCACTCTTTATGGATTTGGAGAACTTACAGAATAATTATCCAGCATCTCTAGTTTTGAATATCTCTTTTTCTTTATGTTCTCCCTATTATTGTAACCATCTTTGTGTTTTTCTGAAGCCCACAACATATGGAAACCTGATTATCTGTATCTTTTTTCCACAACTTAAATGAAACTTAACGTTTCTCCTCATTCTCTGTTGCCACATCTTTCTGCCCTAAGTTCATTCATTAGCTCATGACCACAAGTTTGGCCAAGATATCAAGCAGCAGGTCAGCTTGACCACATGTCAGGAAGTCAAACAGAAATCATTTTCTGGAACAGAAATCTCATTATACTTCCCAGCCCAAACTCACCTGGACTCTAGGGTGCTTACAGTTTAACACTAATAATAAATAAAGATCCATTGGTTTACTTTTAAACGATGCTGTTCTTTAAAGGGATAACAAGGGAGTTTCATGGCTACCCCACACTCAGAAGCACAGAACTCACTGCTGGGAAAAGGCAGCAGCTGCTGCTCCAACGCTGCATCAGTCCGGGCACAGATGAGCAAGAGCACTGCATTCGCTTTGCTATGCTACTTTTCCTTTGTTGACAACATCACAACTGTGTTCCTGGAAGCCCTAAGGGACTACTAGGAGCTGCTTCAGCTGCTCAAAAGAATAATGTAAAAGTCGGGTTTTCTTCCTTTTTTTTTGTTTACTGAAAGACAGTTTATTTGTGTTAAAAGAGCCAGGCGCAAAGGGACCAGGATGCATTGCCAGCGGCTCTTTACTCCCACCTATCTCCCATCATTCAGTGTGTACAGTCTGAAAAATAGGCATAAAAACAATTTTAGAAGTGGCAAGGACGAGATCAGACATCACGATGCCAGAAAAGATCTTCCCTCGCAGACTGAAATAGATGCTAAAGACTCCTGGTAAAGGAAAGGTCCAGAAAGTCTCAGCAGGCCTTTCTCTTTTTTGTACCCTAACCTTATCTTCTACTAGCAATGCACCACTTCAGTTCAGCGCCCTGCATTCAAATACTAGGTCCAAGGTATCACGTTGCCAGCTGTGCCAGCCTGTCATGACTGCGATGCAGTTACCCATAAGAACTATACATATAAAAAGTATACATACTCTGCAATGTAGACTAATATAAAAACACGGTTTTCCAGTGCTTAAACAATAATGGTAGCCTAATATCTCTGAAGAAAAATTCTATAATATAGACCTTTATTTTTCAGTTTAGGTTGCAGTACCAGCCTTTCATATTAGTGCCAGTTTATTTACCCTAATAAGCTGCTACTTCAGTAAATAGTTAAAATTTATATTGATGACTGCTATAATTTCTCTTCAGTTTTAAAGGGTTCACAGGGCTGGCATTAAAAATATGGTACAATATGTCTGTAGGCTAAATAGATATTACCAGTGACCTAATTTTTTTTTTTAATCTCTAAAAGGATAGTTTAATATTTAGTATTGTGATTTTAAAATGTTTTGTCTTCTTGAACTTTAGCTTTCAAGATTTTTTCTTTTTTTAGTCACTCTGACAGGTATTTTGGAAGTAAATTAATACATTAAAATTACATTAACATGCAATCTGATTCTTAACAGAGCAGAAGACAAAATATTTCTTCTCCTGCAGATTATTTTTATTTTCTTCTTTTAGAAAACTATACAGCAGTCATACAAATCATTATATCCAGCAGTAGTAAAGCTACAGTGATTTTATGTTACTATACATAGTGATGAGATCTGTTTTTAATAGAACTGTATTTTGATTACTTTTCCCCCCAAGTGATCTTCTTGATCACAAACATTTCTACAATTCACAGTTGTTTCCAAATAATGGCTCAAAAGATTTTCCTGTATATATAGCCATGATAACAATTGGATATTGTTTTGGGGAAAAACTTCTAAGGATTAATGCATTTACTTCTAAGGAAGTAAACCAGTGAATGCAAAGAAGGTGTTACAAATTTCCCTTCCTAATCCACTAGCTATTTTATTTAGGGTATATGATTGGAGCCTTTCTTGGAAACAAAACTAGGAAAGAGAACTTCTAGCTGAGTCTTGCTTGATACAAGTTGTAAATAATTAAAGTCAGTCTGCTCTTTGCACATTGCTGCTGAAGAAGCTGAACAGATGTTTTGCTGCTACACACAAAATAGGCGAAGTACAGATTCAGCTAAAGATGCTTTTTGGGAAACTGGCTTCAAACACATTGTGCCAGAAAGTATATAAAGATGGCTTTTTCCAGCAAAGTTTGATCTAATTACAAGAATGGAGAGCTAATTTAGAATAAAGCACAAGATTACAAAGAACAATGAATAGCAGAGTTAGGTTTTTTTTAAAACAATTGTAAAAACCATACTCAACTGATACATTCCCTTAGAAAGCATAAAATAAGTGCTAAGTGTCCACCTGAGGACACAACCTTACTTTTTTCTGTGGAAGAATCCACTTTCCTCACTGCAGGTCCTTGCATGAATACCCACCATTTTGGCATGGTAAAAAAAATAGCCAATTAGTTTTCAAATTACCTTTTTTCAGTTCCATTCAATGGATATGGAAAAAAACTTGGAAAAATCCCATTTTGAGAATGATCTCTTGCTTTTGCTAGGTGTGTGGAAGTGCTGGCAAACATTTCACAGTTGTGAAGCAGACCTTTACAAAGCGTTTCCAATTGACAGTTGTTTTGATTTTTTTTAAACTATTCTGTCTACTCATATGTCATTATAGAAGTAGTACAGAAAACAAAGAAAACCTGCTTGCCTAGCCCTAACTTCTATCAGAAATGTTTTCTCAGAATTTGTAGAGCACCTATCTTCACAACACTGTTACAGATTGGCAGTACTATTCTGCTCATGGGGACCTTAGCCTTAGATGAGACTATGCAACTTTTCTAAGGTCACAGAGGAAGTCTATATCAGAAAGGGAACATGAATACAGGTTTTTCTAGATTTAGACTGATGACTTAGGTATCATCCTTCTCTTACCTCTCCTTGCTGACATTGTTTATAACACCTGTGGCAGTGGGCCACAGATGGGCTCTAGTTTACACAGACATTTGTGATAAAGAGAGGGGCTGAAGTCACAGTTCTCTATTTCCAGACTGAGAGAATCATCTTTTCTCAGTAAATGTAAAAAAAAATGAATCTGTAAATGACTTGGAGATTCATTCTGATAGCATGCATATAAAATAAATAACTGTGAAAAAACAAAAGGAGATAAATCATTCCTACTTTGCTATTGATAAGGGATTACAGTGTCTCTAAAGTCTATTTGGTTTTATCCACTTCCTTTCTCTTGATTTTTGTGCTTTGTCCCTGTTCTTAACCTCTGCCCCAGAGAAAGAGTAAACAGCTGCTAACGGTGCCAGTAACATTCAATAGTTCGTGTTCCTTTACTCTTTACCCAGGCTGAAGTAACCACATTTGGTATGCATTCCACTCTGCAGCATCCTGGAAACCTGCAGTCTGGACCCGTTTTTCAATTTAGCAGCAATGCACTCTGAACAGCAATATGTTACGGAGCCAGCTGGTCTTCCTTAGCCTTTTACCCTCTTTTAATCTTTCAGTGTTCTATGGCCACCCTCATCTACTCTTGCCTGCTGTAACCTTCGATCATGTATCATATTTGTTGTATTCTTTTACATTGCCTTAACCTTCTTGTTGTAAAGGGCGAAGGCACTGTGATTAGCATTAGAAAACTAAGTAATCTAATATTCCAATTAATTCAGAGTTTGGAAGGAAATCTGCAGGTAAAAGAATGTGAACCATCTTTGGTGTGTATTTAAAAACAAAACAAAAATGAACAAATCTAGCCAGTTTAAATGTATAGCTCCTTATTACAGAATTTCATTCGTAAGTGTATATCTATGCATATATGTATATACAAGTATATACATCTATACATCCACCCACCTGCACAGATGTGCAAATGCACATGCATGCATTCACAAACACAGACACACACTCATACTCTGTTTGCATATGCAGTCACAGAAGAACAAAACGTGTGGTTTTTACACAATGATTTAGTTAGAATGATCATCATAGGAAGAAATGAACAGTAAAAATAGACAGGGAAGCAAAGACTCTATTTAGAAGTTTAGGCAAACTGGCCTCAAAGTATACAAATAAAAATGGCTGACTTCACAGTTAATGAACAGAATTCAGAGAAAAATATGGTTAAAGTACTTAAATTAGATGTGCATTAAAAATCTCAAACTTTTCAGGTCTTAGGACACAGAACACATTCAATCTTCATTCTGTAAAGTCTCTTTGCTGTTCTTTTGGTCTAGTGATGATGCGGAATCATATGGATTTCTCTACAGACATTAAGAATTTTAGCAATATACGATGTGGTATCAGCAGTGGTCATATATCTGGCTTTACTTAGTAGGACAATTCTAATGCAGTTCTCCTAACCCTTGTGTTCCCAGCGATACATCCAACGGAAGGCGTTTCCAAAGAAAGAAGCATTTGTACTGTTGTACTGAACTAAGCATATTAATTACACTGTAAGGTAGTCTAGTATGGTTAGACTGCAGCAAAGAAGGCATAAAATATGATTTCATGTAAGCTTGTTTTTGATTTGCTGGAGAAAGAATAAGTTGTGAATAAACACAAATGTTTGCTTTTTTTAATTTCAATTTTCTAGAGAGCAATATGAATCAGGAATGCTTGCCAAATATAATTTACATTTTAAAAATTCAGACGTTGGTCCTTTTTCTCCTAAGGATTAAAATTATCAAAACTTATTTGCAGCTTTCACGTCATTACATTTTGGAGCTACTTGTGAGGATTCAAGAAGCACAACGAGCATGTACGAAATGAGGTGAATGTGTGTCTCTTCAGCATCTGCTTAATTGGTAAAAGAAGTGACCAGAACCTCTCCCATAAATCAAGAATCAGTTGACACTGTTTAAGTTTTAGCATTGTTAGTTTATACTCTTAGACAAAGTTCTCAACCTTTCAGAAATAGAGCACAAACACAAACATGGGTACATGTAACATAGAACAGTTTTAAGCCTGAAAATCTTAAGTATAAAATTTAAAATTCTAATATACACTCTGGAATCTCAGAGATAAGCCTACATAGTGTATTTTGAATTAAATGCTAGCAGTAAAAAAGAAGCAATTTGTGTCCTAATAATGTCTCTCTCTATTTCTTATTTTAGCCTGACATCTGGTATCACAGCAGATTTCTGCCACCTGCAAGGTCAGGAAAACGCAGACATCTCAACACTTACTGACTATAGCAAGCATTATTGCAAAGATTTTTGTATGGGTCGGACAGCTTCTATTTCTTCCCAAGAGTTTCACATATATAAAATAATAGCTATGAAAAAGGCAATCTTAAAAAGGTACAAAACTGGAAACCAGCATTAAAATGATCCTCCTGGTTAATGAAAGAAACAATTATGGCATACAACCCTCTAAATGCAACTAAGTCAGAAAGCCAACATAAAGTCAGACATGATGGCTTCATGTTATTCCGCCATGGTATAGATTAGCCTATACCTGCAGAGGATGCTGTGTGCCAAGTATAGCTGTAGTAGCTCGGCAGTATATTGTACACAACGTCTGCATCATGCACACATCCCATCAGCCTAAAGCCTCACATGCAGATTCACCTCCCCAGCTTCTAATGAAACACAACATCATTGTGCTGCAAGGTATCTCAAAAAAACCAACAAACTCCCACACTTCTTGAGCAAATAAGCTTCTGAGTTCATTAAGCTTAAGAAGCCAATTGTTTCCCTTGCCATCTGCTAACTTATTACATCCTGAAGACTTGCCTCAATGTCACGGACCATGGTTATTGGAATATCATCTGTCTACCTGCAATACTGATTGGTTGGAGTAAGAATATTTTTAGACACTAATTAGTAAAAAGACATTTATAAAAGAACTCTCCTATCCTTGTGCTGCTGTTTATAACTCTTCAGCTGTGGACTACCTGAGAACTCAGCCCCACTGAAGCAGCAGAGACAGGAACAACCATGATAATGGGGTAGGCAGCCAAGCCTAACCTGGCACATTAACTGATGTATCAGACCATACACCGCAGTCACACGAGACTTCTCTTCAGAATATTGTTTTCTTTCCTGTTAGGCTAGTGAATTCCCCGACCTCCATTTCAGGATGATTCTCTTTCAAAGAATATAAACAACAGAAATAATTCTTCTTGTTCTTTTAAAAATGCTATTGTCTTCCCAATGTCATCTAATAAACATATACTTTAAAAGTGTATTAAAATCTCCTTTCCAGTATCAAAGTAAGTAATTTTTCAACTGGTATAGCCACTTTTTTTGTTTTCTCACAGAAAACTGACTTCTAGCTCATATAGACTCAATGGGCCAAACTAATTCTTGCCTAATCACTGGAGCTTGGCAAAATTACACCGGGGAAGAATTTGGACCAAACAGATACACCAGCAGGAAGATGCCCAAACACTGTCTATCCCATATTTTGCTCTTAAGCTGAAATCCCAAAATGTTTCTACACAACCAGTTTGACTCTAAATATATATAAGCTTGTAACAATTATGAAAACAGTATCACCTTTTGGAAAGCAAGCAATTTTTTATACTACTGGAGTGAAAGACACTGAAGAATATTGCCCATGATCCATCCTGGCTGTGCTGCTTTTGGCTGGGACAGAGTTAATTTTCTTCACAGTAGCTAGTATGGGGCTGTGTTTCAGACGTGAGCTGGAAACAGTGTTGATAACACAGGGATGTTTTCGTTACTGCTGAGCAGTGCTTACACAGAGTCAAGGCTTTTTCTGCTTCTCACCCCACCCCACCAGCGAGTAGGCTGGGGGTGCACAAGAAGCTGGGAGGGGACACAGCCAGGACAACTGACCCCAACCGACCAAAGGGATATTCCTTACCATATGACGTCATGCTCAGCATATGAAGCTGCGGGAAGAAGAAGGAAGGGGGGGACGTTCGGAGTGATGGCGTTTGTCTTCCCAAATCACTGTTATGTGTGATGGAGCCCTGCTTTCCTGGAGATGGCTGAACATCTGCCTGCTGGTGGGAAGTAGTGAATGAATTCCTTGTTTTGCTTTGCTTGCGTGCACAGCTTTTGCTTTACCTATTAAACTGTCTTTATCTCAACCCATGAGTTTTCTCACTTTTACCCTTCCAATTCTCTCCCCCATCCCATTGTGGGGGGAGTGAGTGAGCGGCTGTGTGGGGCTTAGTTGCTGGCTAGGTTAAACCACGGCACTGGCCAAAGCCTGACAAAGGTAACTCAGCCACAGAAAATATATCTGAAGTAAACATAATTTAATTAATGAGTTATTCTGAGTTGCAGTTTTTCCATTCTCTGTTCCTGCTGCTTGATATTTAGCTGTAGTCGGAACTTCTGTACATTAAGATCGACTAAACAGCCTTAGTTTTTGGGTTTTTTTTTTAAATTCATGTTACTCCTTGCTTGGCCACAAGAGGCGTATAAGAAAACCACAGCACGCCTTCTATGTTAATATCATTTGTTATTCATAGTATTGTAGTAACCAGATGCCTCAGTCAGGGAGGTACACTGCTGTTCTAGATAAAATCAAAGGCAGAGGCACAGATGAAAAAATTTCTCTTGAGGAGCTGAAGAGCCAAACTAAAGCAGGATGACAGAAATGAACATCCTGAGGTTCGCCCGGAGCTCGGGTTGGATCTCTTTGCCATCTGCTGCCTGCAGGAGCTGCCCTGCAGCTGCCTGCCAGCACACTGCCACAGAAGCCCCACACTGCACCGTGGCAGGACGTGTTCCTGAATCCTGCTGCCAGCAGAAGCAGCAGTGCAGAGAAAACTTTTGTCCCTACTCTGCAATTCACTGCGTCAGTTGGAGAAGTTCTCTAGACTAGTAGTTTTAAACATAAATTCCTGAAGATTACCAGTTTGTTAACTTGACAAATAATCTGACTGATAAAGGTTGTGAAGATATCTAAGTCCCTTGAGAGGAA
>NW_008824413.1:2140565-2173483 GCF_000699105.1 Pygoscelis adeliae | reverse complement strand
GTATCAAACACACGCTGCTTACTTCAGCGTTCCCTTGCTAGCCCATAGCTTTGGATGTGTTGGTTCTGGCTCCTCTGTTTCACAGTCATCTTACCTATAAAATGGATGCATTAAATACTCAGTTGGCATGGTAGTTTGGTTTGCATCAATTATTACAAAGCATTTGAAAAAACTAAAGACAGTGTAACACAACATAGCATACTCTTTAACTACTAACTCTTGCCATTGTTTACTTTGCAGGTAGTGAAAGCAAGCATGCCTTCCACATCTAAAATACAAAGTGGGGCATATGACTGAGGATGGTTACAGCTGTTCTGAAAAAGCTAATAATTCATCAGAGACTGGATCTGGAAAAATATCTACAGAGGACATAATTGTGCACCTTTCTATAGCAGAGATAAGCAGCTACCCAGTTAAAGCCGCTGGAGACTGCTTGCACTAATGTTACTAACATATGCTTGTAGAATCAGGATCTAATTTCTCACAATATCAATGTTCCAGTATCTTAGGCTTCTACTCTGTGGGAACATGATTGTTTTGGGCAGGACTTCCCCTTGGGGTGTGTGTCCTTAATTTATTGCTGCAGGGTTGAGTAATGTACCCATCACAGAGCCGTTCATGTTTTATTAAAATTAATTTCAAGGGAATGTTGTTTTTAGGAAGCGTGTACAGGACTATTTAAATGCTTTGGCAAAGCAATACCAGCAATAAAGAATGATGAAAATGTTTCCTTTTTTCATTCCTTTTATCTTAAGACAAATGAATTCTAGCCTCAGAGTATGCTAAGAAAAAGGAAAAAAGCAATGGGAAATTCTTGCTATTTTGTCCCAGTTCCTCTGATTTCTCCAGTCTGACTGTCTTACATCGCTTCTACTGGAAGGAGTCCCCCTTTGCTAACAGAGATGTTTAGGATCTATCTGCAGATCTGGGTTAGCAAAATAAAAAAGTTGTTTGTGAGACATGGCTCTCCCTACCAAATGTAGATGGGTTTTCTACAGTCTCATCTGATCTTCACAGGAATATTTCTTTTAAAGTGCCTGTTTTCAGGTCTTTGCTAGGCATGTGGGAACAGCAGAAAATAATTGCTTTGTCTGGTAGATCATTTATTGTCTGAGACCATTTTAGGGTGAAGAGATGCCACCTGCTATGAAATTGTCTCATTTGGTAAGTGATAATTAAAGGCTGAAAGTGGAAATGGCAAGAAAGAAATGTCGATGGTTTCTCGGAATATTTCAGCCACTTTAAAGCGAGGCTGATCGAGAAATTGCCATTTTACAAGGGAGAGAGAAAAGGAGGTGGGGGAGAGGCAGCGTGCACGTGTGTGTGTATGTACACTGGGTGTGGGTATACTCAGGGAAATATTCAGAAATATGACAGTGACTGTGACTACAGGCACAAAAGGCCTAACAATTTGTATAACATGAAGCACACACACACACAAAAAGCAGTCCTATCACAAGAACTAGAAGAGATCAGACACTTTCTGTAACACAGATAGCACTGTTTCACATGTACGCAACAAGACAGAGTTCATACATCACCATGTACAAGAGTACACCACCGCTCTGGGAACTTTGCATATGCACCAGGTGTGGTATCAAGCTGGTCTACATAGAAGAATCTTTCATTTGTGAACGCAGCATTTTCTGAAAACAATATTTAGTGTGGTCAACAGCCTTTGCTATAAGGAGAGCAAAACTGTTAATTTTGTTATTGTGTCACAATACAGAGAAAAAGGAATAAAATTAAAGTACAAAATGACCTATCAAATTTGCTTGACAGGTACTAATTCACTTTGATCTACCCCTCACCATAATTTCATTGGCAGGGAAACCATACATATTTATAAAAGTGGGAGCCGGCTGCTGTTGTTCTGTTTGTAATTACAGCAACAAAGAATTCATTTAGATTACCATACTTGAAGTCCCAAGGTGACTCTGCCGTGGTTACAGGCCCCCTGCTGTGCAGGATACCTAACATAATAAAGAACAAAGCAAAACAATGCTACACTGAGACCAAGGCTCCTGGGTAATCAATTCAGGTATTTACAGCTGAAACAATAGCTCTGTGCAAATCAGCATCATTACTACAATTTGCTGATAGAAACCCCAGGGAACTCAGGAAGTGTCTGCCTGCAAAGCAGCTGATTAATCTGAGTTACTTACGTTTTGTTAAAGCATTATTGTTTCCCATCATAATTAACAGTAAATGATTGTTTAAGAAAAGGGCAAGGGAAGTGCAACCAAATGTGCAAAATACACACCTCTTCTACCATTTTGGCCTTCCATATTGGTCAGCAAACATATCTGTCATGAAAAGGAATGAGGCCAGTTTCAACCTTGCGTACTGTGAAGCACCATTACCAGACTCACCTGATTTTTTTTTTTTTTTAATGCTTGCTTCTAATCTTACAGACTTTTGAAAAAACGCAAGCATGGACTCAGGGAGAGTCAATTTAATCAATCTACTGCTTCTTCTCTTTTTGGCATGTATACAGGGCTTGCTGTCTCCTCAGTTTGCTTTTCCTATTGGAAAAGCAAAGCAAAGAAAAAGCAACTTCAATGGCACTGTCTCTCCTCCAGTGCTTTGTCTGATAAAGGCAAGGTGTCCCACAAGACCTCATCTTTCATACATAGTGAAGAGACCCTAATTCTGCCTATTCATATATTTCCTTAATGTTCTACTAATATAAAGAAAATGGCATTTAGGCACACCTCAGAATGTTCCTGCTCAGAACTAGCAATTCATCTTTAAGAGAGGATGAGGCAGGCTGACTTACCTCGCCTGTCCATGAAAACCCCTGCCATGAAACGGAGGTGTATGACTATTCACGTCAAGTGTGAAATGCACCTTACATTGATTTGCAAGCTGTTTAGAAAAAATCGGAAGCAGAAATTACTTCTTCAGTGAGGGATGTTTTCAACACTTCCCATAATAAAATCCTACACAAGCTTGTTTTAAGAATGTTTCTACCTATAGAGAAATTAGATGGTCTAGCTGATAACACCATTGCCTGTAGCACCATCAGAGTAATAGTTGTTTAAACCGGCTTTTGCCTCAGCAACTGAATAGTCACTATCCAACTGTTCCTATGCCTGCTGTAGGCTGCTCCTAAAACACCTACACAAAGAGCAGACAGTTGTACAGTATCCAAAAATTTCTGAATGTCATGTTAGCTATGAATAAATTGCCTTTTAAACTGAGACACATCATATACCTCAGTCACGAATTTGTTTTCATAATGAATATCTGAGCTTCTTCTGCTACACTTACATTTTTTCAAAATCCATGTTAATTTGCTGACTGATAAAGAGTATGAGACCAAAACAACAGAGAAAACCATATTCTGAGCATAAACCAAAATTCTTATAACAGCATTTTCAGTATGGATCCATTCCCTCGCAGCAAGCAGGACTCTAAGGCAAGGAGAGAAAGTCTGGAAATGTCACTGCAAACTAGGCAGTTCTGTTTCCTTCCAAAGATGATGCCAGGCCCAATTTATACGGACTTGGGATTTGAGGAATCTCTAGATACTGGATGGAACTGAAGAACACTGCAAAGTGCATGGGGAACCTCTTCACATCTGAGTAGTCAGGTTCCTTAGTGAGAAGCTGAAACATTTTTCCTTTATATTGGAAAAGTATATGCTGAAACTCTTACTGCTGTGTTTATGGGATGCCCATATGCACACGCCCAACAACTTTGGCACCACACAGAGTAACACAGAAATGATCTTCAGACACTGCCAGCAGCAGCAAAGTTCCTTAGTCAGTGACACTGTCTCACTCCACTTAATGGCATCATAACATATCATGGACTGATAATGAACTGAAGTGTGATTGTAAGTTTCTGCGAGAACACATATCTGAAAAGTATTTTAGAAAAGAACAATAGGAAGAATGCATCCCTAACAATAATCTAAGTTAAGAAACAAAATGAGATTTTTTTTTTTTAAAGCTTAACTATAACTTAGCAAGAAACCAATGACTGAAGCAAGTAAGACACCCAACTTCTAAAATACAGGTGACAGCATGTATCCCCATTTTTGGGGATACTACTGTTGTTTGAGCCCAAACTTCAAATGGGGTTGGAAATTAAGTATCATGGCTGCTGATTTCTAAGTATACATTAAGGGTAAAAAAAACCCAAAAAAGTCTCCTGTTTGTAGAAAGGGGAAGAAATAGGTACTGCTGTGGGATGTACAATAAAAAAGTGAAAAAAGAAAAAAAGAGATACACAGTGGCTTTGTCTCCATGTCCAGTCAGTCCTCTCCTGTCTACTAAACTAAAAGTGCACACATTCAGCTCAATCACCCAAAAAATTACAATGCTTAGGAAGTCCTTTGTATTTTAATTTTGGAACATTATAACTAAACAGGCTGAAAAAGAACTATCTAGTTTGTTCCTTATATAAGTGGGATAACCTCAGGAAAAGGGTGTTCAGGCCATAGCAAAGCTTTTTTTCTACTGTGTTATTTGCTTATGCTTTGAATAGCTTTTCTGATATGTTCCCGTTGTGACAGATTATCCATCCAAAGCAACCACCCTTCTTTCAAAGAGGTACAGATAACTCAATTATATCCCTCATGATTCAACCCGCACTTTCCGTGTCTTACTTTGACTCACTGTGCATAGTATTTTCCCACAGAATTATAGAGAGATGAAAGCTCCTGCCATTCACTGCTCAAGCATAAAACTATGCTATCTCTTTTGGTCGCACTTCTAATACAAAATTGTCATAGAACTGAGCTTTCAGAATTGGTATCCAATGCTTAGAAGTATCAACTATTTAAAGAAACAGATTCATGTAGAAACTTGGAAGCAGTAAAGAACAGAACTCAGTTCAGGTCAGATAGGACATATGGTAATCTTAATTTTGTTAGTAAATTTTTCAAATGAATGGCCAGTCTCTGCAATGAATTTCAAATGAATATGGGGCAGAAGAAATCTGTCAAAGAAGGAAAATAAAAAAAAGATGGAATGAGGTATCAAAAAGTGAGTAGAAGCCAGACTGCGCACAATCTCCAAGAAGGTATTTATTGAAGAGAATTAAACCATTTTTGTGGATCTAACAAATGAAATATGAACAAATTTTTTGTCAAAAGTTGTTACCTTGCAGTTGGTCAGATTTAGCCCCAAACCCAAATGCTACGTGTCAAAGGAGATTCATGTGGAAATAATTTCCATGCAGTCAGGGTAAATAGAGCTACAGGCAGTAAATAAAACACAACTGGGATTCAATTCTAGATTCAAAGCATTATACTTTTAGTTCCAATCACTTCAAACAACATAAGTTTCACACAAAATACAGACAAACAAGAGAACAAAATAAATAGAGAAAACAAGTCTAGGGTGACAATAAATAAAAAGAAGTCAATTCAGCCCAGAGAAGTAGAGTAAATGAGAGAGAGAAAGGATGATAAATTAACAGGTCATAGTTTAAAAAGAAAGCGTGCCTATTGTTTGGAAAATGGGACTGAGAATCACCAACTATAAAATATATTCCTCTGCAGCCAACTGATATTGGGAGACACTTAAATTGCATATCGTTTTGGTTTCCCTCCCCCCCTAGAATGTCTACATCACATAGATATGGCCTGTAAAACACATTGAAGTCCAACTGCTACCTCCTTCCCCAACATTTAATGAATTCAGAAGAACTAAAATACCATCATCTTCAGTGATGGGCTTGACACTTGTTCCCTGCTTTACACGATAGTGGAACTTCAAGTACTGAGTGGAAAGAAGATTAGAGTGTTTTTGAAATACTAAAGTTTTAAAGCACACAAGAAAAAAATAATTAAGAATGGTCAGAGACTACATAATAACTAAGAAACAATTAGGTAAAATGGAGTATATGCAAATTTAGCATAAACAATGAAAAAATCTCTCGAGATGAAACCTATGAAGATGTAGACTATAAACTTCAATAGGATATTCTGCAAGTCCTGTTCTCAAACATCATTTAATCTAGACAAAACCTCAAGGGCTTTCTCACAGAACAATCTTACACTGGAAAGATAACCTTGATAACTTTAACAGTTTCGGGGTTTTTTTTCCTTTTCTGTGCAAGATGTAGCTAAGCTTAGTATATGTGACATTATGGAAAGGTCAAGTTTGGGATATAAAAATGGCCACAAAGTAAGCAGTACAATTCTGTAATTGGCACCAACCTGGCTGCAATTATGGTCAGGAGAATGATCCGTCGGGATAAAATGTAAAGAAGTACAAAAATGATTGCAGGGGATCAATCTAATTTAGTTCTGCTTTTTGGTGGTACCTTGTCAAGCATTACCCACACTACTTAGCAGCATTCAAGACCTATGAGAACATCAGGTTTATATTTGACTCAATATTAAGCATTTATGTCCTGGTTTCAGCTGGGATAGAGTTAATTTTCCTCCTAGTAGCTGGTACAGTGCTGTGGTTTGGATTTAGGTTGAGAATAACGTTGATAACACACCGATGTTTTAGTTGTTGCTCAGTAGTGCTTTCACTAAATCAAAGACTTGTCAGCTTCTGATGCCCTGCCAGGGAGAAGCTGGGAGGGGGCACAGCCAGGACAGCTGACCCAAACTGGCCAAAGGGAAATTCCATACCATATGATGTCATGCTCAGTATATAAGTTGTGGGGCAGTTGGTCTGGGGGGGTGGTGACCGCTGCTTGGGAACTGGCTGGGTATCAGTCGGTGGGTGGTGAGCAATTGCATTGTGCATCACTTATTTTGTATATTATTTTATCATTATTATTATTATTATTATTATTATTTTCCCTTCCTTTTCTGTCCTGTTAAACTGTCTTTATCTCAACCCACGAATTTCACCTTTTTTTTCCTGATTCTCTCCCCCATCCCACTGGGGGCAGGGGGAGTGAGCAAACAGCTGTGTGGTGTTTAGCTGCCTTTACATTCCAAGGTAACTACCTCTCTATTTTGGTATTTGGTTAAAATAAGCTTTGCGAATTATTTATTTTACCCTCTTGAAAGGCAAAAGTATTTCAACAGTCATGAAACATCCTTCATTGTCAAAATATACATGTAGGTCACAAAGTAAGCAAAGCTTCAGCCGCAAAGCTGTGTTTTCAGAAGTTCCCATGAAATTATCTCTTTACCTAGCAGGCATCATTAAAAGAGATTTAGAAAAATAGAATAAAATAATAAAAAAAAAAGATTATTCTGAAGGCAGGAGTTGAGAAGTTTTTAATAACTCACCCAGCACAGAAAATTCATGTCATTGCCATTTAAAATCATGACAACAATAAAGCTATACTCATAAAATCAGCACATAAAATATTTCACTCTATAAACTTTTCTAATTGCATTTTTTTAAAAATCAAACAAACAAAACTGAAGGTTGCCAATCAAATACAAATAAGCTAGAGCTCTGGAGTGCCGAAAAAAAGGAAAATCTTGCAGACCTCAGTCAGGACTTTCAGGGTAGCATGAGTTGGAGAGGTACTTGGTACAGAGAGGGTGAACATACTTCGGCAACAAAGCATCAAGAGTTTGACAACAGTGAAGCAAGCTAAGGGAAATAATATCACTTGAACCAAAACTGTTATGAAGGTCTGAAATTCTCCATGGCAAGAATATAACATCACAGTGACAAAGACAACACCATGGTTCCCTGGACAGACAACTATTATTCTGCCATTTTTTCATGGTAATAACCTCAAAACTTTAAACCACTCACTTTAAAAAAGGAAAAATAAACACTGGGGGAAATACTGGAACTCATAAATTTTAACAGAATTAAATAGAAATAGGTAGAAAAGATGTAAGTTAATAAGGGAGAAATGAAGTAGTTCAGTTGCAATTTTAATCCGATCAGGGTGGCCTTCATAAAGGTTTCTATGGAGGTGTCTTAGAAGACATAGCTGGTAGCACAGCTTGCTGTCACCATAAATACAGCAATGTCTTTTGGAAGTTTATATATCAAAACCAGGTTTACAGATAGGACTTATTTTTTGTAAGTTGCATAGATGACAAAACTGAAGGCCAAGGTCAGAACATATAGTTGCTTCTGGAGAGGAGAAAATACACAGGTTTGATTCTAAATTAATAGAAATATAAAACAGGCTTGCTGAAGGGCAATGTTAGGTACCTCAACCCACACAAACCCCTTTGTTTCTGCACCAGTCGTGTGAGACAGAATGAATCCTAAGCAAATCTGCTGGTGGTGACTGGGAGGATAACCTCCCCAGCATTCAACCAGCACGTGAGAGCAACACTGGTCAACTTCAAAAGATAACAGGATTTTGTCTGCCACCTCATATAATTGGTCTAATTCTAGAAAAACATTTGTTTGGGTACAAATTGTACCACTGCTATGCAGAAACCACTTGTAAATTCCCTGCTGTAGGGAAGGGGGAAAAAATTAATGCTGTCCAAAGAACAGCTATGAGATTATCAACAATAATTTCAGACAGTAAGCACATTTTCAAAGGTGGCATTGTTATAACAGCCTAATAAAATACTTAGACGCTATCAACATGCAGGCAATGTTGTAGTTTTAAGATTCAACGGTGATATGAAGTCTAAATGATCCCCAAAGTAGGTATTAGGTTTTCTACTTCCCACGCTAAAATACAGTCATACAAACATGTTCTAACTAAACGTCTGTGCTGACTTTCCAGGAGACTAACTCCATATCCACACCACAAGTACGCTAGCACGTCTTAAAGATCTGCAGAGGCAAAATGGATGCACATTTATGCAGAACTAAATCATCACTTTAAACATCTCATTAGGATTAACCATACCTCCTCAAAGCATGAGGTCACATAACGCAATTGCCCCTTCACATTCTAAACTAACTAAAGATGAATTATTTATTAAAAAAATTCAATTTTTTTTAGTTGCTCAACAAATCAAATAAATTTATTCATTAGATACTGTCATTGTAACATCCTGTTACCAGAGATAATGGATTTTGACTATTGATATGTGTTCAAAATCGATTTCATAACTAACAAATTTATTTTTCTTTAGGTTGCTCAACTTTGCATCCATGAACTGTCAATTGTGTATGAAAATATAATTGAAAACAAATCTTTCCACTGTCTTAAAAATCTTTTGTCTTGGCATGCACAAGGATACTGGTCTTGATTTTTTTTTTTATTTCCTTGTCTGAATTGTAAGCAATTTTGTCCAAGCAACCAGAGTTTTTCTGACAAATATTTTCTGAGTACTTCCTATTAAAATATATCAAAATACCACATGGATCAATCTCTTTTTATAGAAAAAATAATATACAAACTCTCTGCACTGGATCTCAGACCCAGAATCAAAATCCTACCTATGGCAGCAGGTAACAACCTCACCTGAAACTGATGCTTAATCCCCAGTCTCACGGGGGGAGACAGCCCTTAGATATTTTAAAGCCAGAGAGAAAAACACTTTTATTTGCAACCTGCTCCATGGATGCTTTGTTTGATTTACTATCTTGTAACCAGAGATTCCTTTTCTCTATGAAGTAATTCTAATAGTGACAACTCTTATTTGAAAAAGTTACAATTTTTCTGGAACCTGAACATATACCATATCGTTGGCTACGCTACAGGGCTTGCTGGTTGCTTGCCTTTTCCAACAACAATTTGCAAGCAGCAAGCCAGCTCTGTTAGCTGATTCAGTGCAGTCATGCCAATTTTATGCCAGCCCCACTAGCAGCTGAGCAAAACAACAAGGTTGTTTAAACAAAAAAAAAAAAGTATAAGGACTGCAACCATTCATACAAACTTCTCTAGTTCCACTTACATCTACAAAGCCTTCTAAACACAACAAGCTGTTCTGCACAGGTAAAATTATCGTTTACCAAGGACCTGCAGTTAAGAAAAAGTAGGCTTCCTCACTTGTTGCAAGTCACACCTGCAAGAAGGCAAGCAAACAAATCCTCCAGTGTTTCAGCACAAGAAGGAAGCAGCTGGCATAATCAGACCCAAACTGGATAGTATCACATTCCTCAATAAAAAAGATCAGGATATTTATAGTGTCAGAGTCAAACCACAGTGTATGGCAACCTGCACAAAATGCTCAAACTACTCATTCCATCTCGCAGTATTCAACAACACTTAACCACTGAATGACTCGGTTTTAACAAAAGGTGTCAAAGACTCTGAAGAAACCCCACGCAGGTGTAGTGATTCCAGACATTTGTGTTCTCCAACACTGTTGAAAAATTATTTTTTTTTCTTTGTAGTTGTTGTTGCCAAAATTTCTTCTCTGACAAGCACTGAACACTCAAACTAAGAAAATGATAGTATAGGTCTGGATTTGCAAAGTATTTATTTATTTATTTTACTTTGAACGGGCAGCTATTGCAATGCCAGTTACACAAGTGGTGTTTCAGAAATCCAAGGCACAAAAGTGGACTGTGTATCAAGGCTTATAGAATATTTAACCTATAGGCAACTAGGCCAAGCTGTTACTTCTCTGGTTTCTGTTGTTAGTTACATGACCACACCTTTTTACAAATCATTGACTTCATGCTTACTGTACTAACTGGCATAGTTACCCAAAACTAATTAAACTTAAGAAAAGTATACTGTTATGAAAGTAGCAAAGAAGGTTTAAATATCAAAGAAACGTGACATTGCATGACCAAGAGTAATTTTTAAGAAAAGGAACAACAAAAAAAATGTCCCAACAAGGCAGGAAGGTTCTGACCTTTAGTTCCCAAAATAATTTTGCCTTTTAAGTTTCCTTATTCCCCCTAACAAAGTAATTCTTGATTGTTCTTCTGCCTCAGGTCCTGAAATCCATCCACCAGGAGACCGATAGTTACCCCAGTGAGATTTTGCAAGTACCTGCTTCTGTGGTATCTGTGCACCTTTGTTCCTGGCTCTCAAAATTCAGATATTCTGACCTAACCTTGACAAGGCAAGCCACTAGAGAAGAAAAAATCAGTAAGGGGCAAGTGAAAAAAAAGTTAACGGAATAAACCTTTGTTCTTCTGTTGGTGTATTTAGCCACTACTCACATGTTTAAATGACGTGCTATACTAGCACTTGAGTACTCAGAGCTTTGCAGAATCAATCTTTCATTGGCATCTGATTATGTGCGTGGTAAGAAAAGCCAAGCTAAATTGTGAAATGCAATGTTAAAAATGCAATTTTAAAAAATAACTGAAATAGATCCTTTTACCTGTATGATATTTTTCACTCTTGCACATAGTAAACAATAAGACAGATGTCAGTAAATATTAAGCGGAAAATTTTCTTTTGAGATTACCATTTTTGTGGAATACTCTGCCCAAGTGACAAAACCTACTATTTAACATTGGTATTTAAAATTGAGGACAATACAATACTAACCAATCCACTTCATACTGGATTTTTTTAAAATCTTCTTATAGTACAATTCAACTACACTGCACATATAAAACATCTAATGAAAGATTTTTCTTTTAAAATGAAAAAATTAAATAAAGATGCTTGCTGGTATCAAAAATGTCCTCCTGCACATTCTTGACAGATCTAATGTAAAGCCTTCTTTCTCTTTTTCCTCCCCTTTTCTTTTTTCTTTCAATTTAAAAAAAAAATCTAAAATTCTTTGCAGAATCTAATAAACATAGCAGGGAGAAGGAGAGGGACAAGGGAAGAAAGGATTTCAAAGGATGTTCTCTTGGCTTCCTTAGGAGCTTAATACGATCTTACGAATAGTGTGGAAAAGGAAGAAATAACATATCCATACATTTGGAAAAGAACAAGCAAACTAAAAAAGGAAAGGAACATGAACACAGAGTAACAATATCCTATTTCTTGATCAGCAACTAGAATCTGAAGGAATGCTCACTTTTCTGTAACACATTTTGAAATGCCAAAAATATTGCCCACCGTGCTGAGAAAAATATTCATTTTCATCAGAAATATTTTTAACATGTTTTAATAGTAGTGTTAATACTTCAACCCTTAGATAAGTACCATCTGAATTGCAAATATGTATAATGTATTTTCTAGAAAACAGGAAGCTCTGATATGGTATGAACAAAAAATAGCAATATCTCCCTGAAAACAAGGAGTCATTACAAGGCATCAGGATAAACAGCAAAGTGAAGGATAAAGCATATATAATACATCTTTTTGTGTGCATACAGACTAGCACAGATTATCAGAAAAGATGGCAAATGGTAGAGGAAAGAGTCTTCTCTAGTGATACTCTGATTCTTATGACTCCAGACATTTCCAGGAACAACTGTCTTATTCTCACCAAAAAAACCCTGAATATTCACTATTAGATCAGCTTCCTGTGACAAAAAACAGTATAAATCCCACCTCGCACAGACTCATTAAAGATATTCCATGACTACTTTTTGGATGTGAGGATATAATTCAGAAAAAGTAGAAGGATTAGACTGGATGAGTCTAGGCCCTCACTAAGCAAAGCACATAACACCTGCATTTAAATCCTGTTGACTTTGATGGGATTATTCAAATGCAGTAAGCTAAACACAGGTTCAGCTGCTTACTGAGCTGAGGCCACAATTCAGGCCTGAATGTTCTGCAGAACCTCAAACAACCATAGGGACACTATCAGCATAATAAGGACGCCTCTATAAAAATATTTTATTCCCTGCTATTACAAGTAACACTAAACATTGTATTAAATGAAAGACATCAGAGAAAAGAAAATGATTTCTCAGTAGATTCAATTTCTGTTCTTTTTCCCGGGATAGGAAAACGCACTACAACCAGAGCAGAAGTTGCCAAGTGGCCACATTGCCCCAGTGGCATGTGAAGAAATCACCTCTCATAGGTGCACAGCACTTCTAACACACTAATGTGCTAATTTCTGTATTTTCTCCCCATCCCTTCTAGCTCCAGGAACACTGGAATACCGTAACTTTGACAGACAAAAACCCTACAAAAATGTCTGAGTTTTGGGTACTTGGGCTTTTTAACGACAAGGAATACAAACGCGGGGATGGGGGGGAGTGCTCCATTTAACACTTCCTGTACCTTGGCACATTACGGTGTCTTCAAGACCAGCTACTATTCAGCCTTGCCTTCTGTTTTCATTTTGTCACTTACACAAAAACTCTTTCAATGTCCTCTGCTATTCTAATGATTTCTTACAACAATAGCTTACTTCCCTCTTTGTGTAATAGGAATTTGACTTTAAAGACACAAAAATTGACAGCAAGATTGAGAGGGATGTGTAGAATGCTTTAAATCGTTATTTTAAATTGCGCAGATTTCTAGAAGGTGGCGTTTCATTAACCAAAACATAATTCAACTACAAACGTGGAGAGTTAGAAAGTCAAAGGTACAATAATTTACGAGCCTCTAAATAATGGAAGTTAATTTTGGAACAAGATTTTCACAGCTTGCTGATGTCACTAAATAACAATAAATGTACTACCTTTTGCATGTAGCAAATGGTGTACTTTCAAATAGTACTCCGTATTGTGTGAAAGAAATGAGGTGTTAAATTCAAAATAAGGTACACTGTTAAAATAGCTATCCTGATAATTTAGCTAACTGAATCATAGAATCATTAAGGTTGGAAGAGACCTCCAAGATCATCGAGTCCAACCGTCAACCCACCACCACCATGCCCACTAAACCATGTCCCTAAGCGCCTCATCTACATGTCTTTTAAATACTTCCAGGGATGGGGACTCAACCACTGCCCTGGGCAGCCTGTTCCAATAATAATCAATCTCAAATGATGACCATGGCACGCTAAAGCTAGGAGGGAGAAAGGTGAACACGAACATGTAGAATATAGTTATCTGGATGTTACCAATGTCTTAAATAACTTTCTTTGAACTCATACCCCAAAATGTTTTGAAATAAGTCTTGATATTTGAACATGATTGAATGATAATTACTCCTTTTTTTTGACAGTCTCATCCTTTTTCTTTTGTGGCCCGAAAGTGAAAGTCCTAAAAAGAGAGTCTTTAAGTGAGACTCTTTTCAGAGTTTCTTGAAAGTATAGGCTATGAGTGAGAATTTGTAATACAAAGGACAGGATAATGTATTAGAAGACAATGATGCAACCATACAATAAAGCAGATAGTAGAACAAGTACTGTCCATAGATTACCCCTTACTAAGACTTGCGGTATCTAAGTACTTGAGGGGAATTTGAATGTATATATTTCCATGCCTAAATACACAGGTAGTTGATGAAATTCATAGAAAACCACCTAAAATCCAGAGATGACAAACTCCCACCAACTTCCACTGAAAATTAAGAGCATACACTACTTAATGAGCGCTAAGCAGGTGCTCCAGTCTGCATCTGTGGGCTCCCCAGAATCTCTATAGATACAGCAACCCATATTTGGCTACCTTGTATGACACAATTCTATCTACCTTAACAGAATAAAGCATATACACAAAACCAGAAACCTATGCAGCTAATCATAGTTGTCTTGAAATTTTTTTACAAGTCCTACTATGGGTTCCTGAAATGGATGAAAGATGTTTGAATAACATTTCTCAATACCAAAAAAATAAATAAATATAATTTTAAGGCAAGTTTAACAAACTGCATATAGCTTGCATAATAGAGCTATTTGACATGAGTTTAGCAATATTAAATTCATACTTTCCTTATTATATATTTAAAATAGTATACTTAAATCTTCTCATTCAACTTTTCCCTTTGTAATAAGGCAAGGAAAAAGACCAGCAGACACTAATAGTAATTCAGTTATAAGTCCTGCCTCTTAGATCATTAAAACTTTCTTGGCCAGACCTCCTAATATGACTTCATTTCTGAATGGCTCATACTTCATGAAGGAATGGTCAATACATGTTGCAATCACACTGCAGATGTGCAATGAATCGCACAGAGATCACAGATCTACCAAAGTATATGCCAGTCCACCTACTGACTTGTTGGACCCTGGTACAGATTTTCATACTGACTAATAATTTATTCAAATGTCTATTGAATATTTCTCAGTTCTCTCAGTACTTTCTATGAATTGAAATTTAAAATAAAAGTGTGAGCCTTTTATTTGAGGCATCACACACCCTAAAGAATGCAAAGGAAAGAATAAACCATCATCTAGTTTTTCTCTAAGGAAAATTATTATAGATTTGCATGAAAGATTAAATCTCTCTTACAGGGTACTAACATGTCCTTCACTGACATTTAACTCTGCAAGGGTTAAAAACATGAGCAATACTTTGAGAGGGGTCCTGTTCAAGTATATTTTGAGTGAATGGGTCATTGACTCAGCAATGATCTTGTATTGCTGAAGTGTCAGGGGAGTTTTGTCAATGACCCCGATGGGAACAATATCATATTCTCAATGTTAAGGTTAATATTTTTTCCTGTCTTCTGTGATCCATTTAATATTGTGATGATCTACCAATATCTAAAATATTTACTAAGTTTCAAGGGGTTTATATGTTTTGCAGGACTCCAAAGAAATCCTGAAAATTCTCATGTAAATTTTGACCTTTCATCCTGATGTTAAAAATGAAAAAAAAAAATTTGTATCTCTATATCCAGTATAATCCATTCTAGTTTTAAAGACCTACTTGCAAAAAAAAAATCAGGGCTGATACTAACATCTAGAAAATATGAAAAAATCTGCATTGATTCTGAGGATTTAAACAAACTTCACCATTAAAAGTTACATACTCCTTCTGAAAGCACTGAATATAATTTTCTGATGTTCCTCAGTACCATGGCCTCATGTGTCAGCTTTGGTCAATTTGGCAAAAGGGAAATAGAGGATAGTGTCTTGGGGGTTTACTGTAGCTCTAGCGACATACACATATATATACACACACACATATATAGCATGTGTATATATATACACACGTACACAATATAGATCTGTACCTATATACACATGACATATGCATCATATATGTATCTATATGTGTGTATATATGTTTATCTAGATTGTGTGTGTATCTATATCACAACTCATCTGCAATATTATGCAACAACTGTTGATATTCCAGACTGAAGGATGTTAGCATTCTGCTATCCCTGACAATGATGATACTAAGATAACCACCTCTTCCAAGAAGTTTAGGGATGTAACCCAGAACCTATGCTGTTTTCCCTCTGTTGTATTTGTTATTCCTTAAACTTGACATCTCTTTTGCTGTTTCTGTAAGGTGAAGAAAAATCTTAAAGTTGTCCCTATTCTGTTTTATCTTTAGCCTCTTGTAGCTTTTTATCTTCTAACATTTTGAGTTGCATTATGTAGGGTATATTGTAGATTTCTCAAATGATGACCATGGCACGCTAGAGCTAGGAGGGAGGGAGGTGAACACAAACACGTAGATTTCTCAGGTTTTTCCCCCAGAACCCATGATTGTCTCTCTCCCCGCTAAATAAAAATTTGCATTAGAAGATTTTGCAAGTACCATGCTCTCTGACCTCAGCCACTAACACTGCAATATTGTTGGAGTACGCTTCACATCTTTTGCCAGTATTCCATGTCCTCGCCAGGACAGACTGAATTGGCAAAAGACATGATGCTCTTCAGATAAACACTCCTCTCTTTCCTTTGCTACTGTGTGATGTGTTGCCTTATATGATATTTTTGTAGCATACACAGTCTCTGAACTACGCTTAAGAAATTTTAGGAACATGAGAGACAACAAAGAAGCATTGGCTGATGGATGCAGAGTACATGAAATCATCCGGCATCATGAACACTGACTTATCGGATGTACACAGCAGTGCTGAGCATTCATTCAGTAAAACACTGAATGGTCAAATCAGATGAAGCTGGGACAATCAGTGATGCCTGTAAACATTTGTATGCAGAAACCTACAGGTGGAACTTAACTCCTCACTCGAACAAAAATAAACTAGCGAGAGCACACTCAGACAGTTTTCAGCCATGAAAATAAACACCATCTCATAATCAGATGGTGTTTCACTTCTAAATGGTTCAACTCTAGAGGATGAATTCAACAGATAAAGGGAGAATTAGGAATTTTTTGATACATCCTCGAAATTGACATATCATTTGCTACCACTATTTTGAAGTCGGCCAAAGATAAGGAATATTTAGAAAACATTAAGAAAAAATAGCTAGACATTTGGGGCAGTAATGGCAGAGTAATTGGGCTTACAGAAAGGAAGAGGGAGAGAGATGAAAAGGTTGCTGTAAGCAAAGCACAAGATGATCAAGGAGCCAGTAAAGACTTTTAATGTGGAGACTGAAGATTACAGTACTATGACAGAAAGAAAAAAAAAAAGAGAAGGATCTCGGGATGGCCTAGAGAAAAGGTGCTTTAGAAGTTATGCACTAGGAGCAGCTGGAAGAGAGATTCTGGTATTGTGCTCATTTCAAGAATTGTCAGACCTCAATTAAATTCCAGACAAACCAGGAGATGGAGTCTAAAGGGTGGTTTTAGAATGTACATTATGGTACTTTCAAGACTGCAGACAGCTGCCAGAAACACTGTATTAGACGCTTATGATGAATTCCTTGACCTATTTGCCAGCACACAAAGGGTTTCTTTTTCTAGGGACAATAACATTCATTTTTTAAGAAACAGAACAGTAAAGGACAGTCATCTCCCTTACTGAGAACTGACTGCTTAGGCTAGCAGCTAGATTTCAGATTGCTTGCCGTATAACATAGGTGATAGCAAAGGAAGTAAATTAATCACAAGATCTACATCAGGATTTACAACCCACTTGTGAACTAATTTATCAGGTTAAATTCAACCAAGGGTTAAAACAAACAAACAAACCAAAAAATACCCCAACAAGAAAACATACAACATGCCTCCTCCCCCCACCCCCAGTTTTCATTGTGGGATAAACTACTACCATTAAAAAAAAAAAAAAACCCACTCTACAAGATAACAGCCTTATTGGGGAATTATTCATCTAGAAGTCCATCACTTTCAGGGTGGGGTTCATATAAGCAAACTTTAGCAAACAATTTTATAGTTTGCAATGAAATAGTTAACTGTGGTTTGTTAGATGAGGGGAGTGCAGTGGATATTGTATACCTTGACTTCAGTTAGGCTTTCAACACTGTCTCCCAAAAGATCCTCATAGAGAAGCTGATGAAGTATGGGCAGGATAAGCAAGCAATGAGGCGGACTCAAAACCAGTTGAATAGCCAGGCTCAGGGGGCAGTGATCAGTGGCATGAAGTCTAGTTGGAGGTTAGTGACTAGTGGTGTACCCCAAGGGGCAATATTGGGTCCAGTCCTGCTCAACAGCTTCATTAATGATCTGGATAATGGAGCAGAGTGTACCCTCAGCAGGTTTGCTGATACAAAGCTGGGAGGAGTGGCTGATACACCAGAAAGTCACGCTGCCATTCTGAGGGACCTCAACAGGCTGGGAAAATGAGCTGACAGGAACCCCTTGAAGTTCAACAAAGGGAAGTACGAAGTCCTGCACCTGGGGAAGAAAAATCCCAGGCACCCTGATCAGACAGGGCTGATCAGCTGGAAAGCAGCTTTGCAGAAAAGGACCTGGGGGTTGTGGGAGACACCAAGTCAAACATGAGCCAGCAATGTGCCTTTGTGGCACTGTGAGGGTGACCGAGCACTGGCACAGGTTGCGGAATTGCCATCCTTGGAGATATTCCAAAGCTATCTGGAAATGGTCCAGGCAACCTACTCTAGGTGACCCTGCTTGAGCAGGGGGGCTGGGCTGGATCAGATGACCTCCAGAGGTCCCTTCCAACCTCAACCAATTGGCAATTTTGTGATTCTGTGAAATGCAGGCACATCCAGGAAAATTCATCCCACGTCAGAGATTATACCAGTGGCTCAAACTGTTGAGATGAGTCAAGTTGTTAGATGAATGCCACTCATTTCAGATATCTACAATTTCCCTTTTTTTAAAAATTCAATATAGAAACAGCATTTTTCTGGTTTTATTATGAGATATTTTAGCATGGAATAGAAAGCTCTAACCCTTTTGCTCTCTACAAATATTTTCTGGATTGCCACGAATGACAATCAGTTTACTTGCCTGCTTAAAAATAATTAAAATAACAAAATAATAATTTTATTTAAATGAAACATTGGAAGGAAGAGCATAAAATAGAACTTAAAAACTTCAGTGTTTTGAAGGTCATGTTATTGAATTCAGATATCCAGGTTCTGAGGCAAATTTTTTGAACACAGACACTATTGTAAGCTGAAGACACTGTTTTTGACACAGCCATAATGGAATATCTAAATTCAGAAACAAGAAATAAATTATTCTGCCTCTGACCAAGGAACTCCTTGAGGTCTTGCAGAGGACAGTATCAGAAGGTTACATATTTTGTTGCTTATGTAGGCCAATCTGAACATCTCATACTGGGAGGAAGCCTATTAAGGTGCTGCCTGACTTATGTATAGCCAGCACATCAACTGGAAGAAAATTCCTGTGCCTGTATTACCAAGCAGGCACACTGCAGTCTTGATTTTCTTCTCATCTGCACCTGTGAAAAAAGCGAGACTTCAGCAGTATTCTAATTTTCATCAAAAGCTATACAAATGATGCCTAGAATAGTTCCTGAGTTGTTGGGTTTTTTTTAGTATTAGATGCAGCATCTAAAAGTTATTCCATTAAAATGGAAGAAGTGCCAATGAGTTGAATGTAGGGTGTTTTTCCTTTTAGTATTCTGTACTTGGAGCACTCCATATGCTTTTCACAAGCACTACTTAGTTTTCAAGTTTAGCTAATCATAACTCTCCTTTTCATCTTCCTACTGTGCCAAAGTTTATGACATTGTAAAACCAATAAAACAAACCAAAATATCTGAGTAGCTGGAGAAGGTACGAAGCATACGAGACATATAGAGCACTTTGTCTTTAAAACACGGAATAAGGTTTGTAATAGGATAATTCATAAAATCTGTAGCACAGAAATTAAAGAGAAAAGTACTACAGATTGCCATAAGCCAGAATCACCTAATAGCATTAAAGAGAAAGGAATGACCATTAGAGTCTATGAGATACTCTAAGTACCCCTCAAGGGCCTGTATATGCTTCACTGCTTTATGTGAAGACTTGCGTCCTTTAGAGTATGATCTTGTTATTCAATTCTCAAGGTCACAGCTGAATGCAAGAGAGCCAGGCTGTGCATCTGTAGAAGATACTTATTTCTGGAAAAATTATAGTTCTATTTATGTGAAAATGATACACGGTTATGCAGTACATAAGTCCAAACCTGCAAACACTTATCCCCATTGACATCACTTAAAAAAACCCAAACCCACAAAATTGTTTGCGGAATCAAAGTCTGAAGGGTCAGAAGAGAGTTGCCCAAGGTGCCTCCACACCCATCACAGGGTTTCCAGCTGGCAGAAGAAAATGCTGAAGGTGAGAGGAAGTGCACCCACCACGGGAATGTGTCATTCCCATTCGAATCTGGGTAACTATGGGATAGGCAGGATGGGATGAAGAATGGTAGTAGATTTAGCTTTGTTCTCCTCTTCCTCCCTTAGGTTGCTCAGTGCAGCTTCCTCTTCCATTAAAGGAGGAGGTGGGAGAAGGAAGAGAGACTGGCCAAGAGGGCGTAGCAGGAAGCAAACTGCAGTTCTGAGCAGTCCTTCTGTTTCTCCATTGATCCCAGGAGAGCACAGCTACGCAGAGTCTTTGAGTAGACTTATATTTTGCTAAGTGAACAATAACAAATTACTAGGTATCAATATATGGCCAGACAGTACTAAAATTAGATTTCTGAAAGTAAAGTTCCAATAAGACAATATAGGCATTATAAAAATTGTGGAATAATTATAACCCAATTAAAAAGTGGACAAAATACCCTATCCAAGAAAAAAACCAAACAAACAAAAAAACCCACAAAAAACCCCCACAAAATCCAAACACCTTTCCTGGCTTTGTTTAAAGAAATCTGCCAGCCAAAGAAATGTAATAAAGCAAGTACCTGAAATAAAAATGGATCACATAGTTAAGCTGCTAAAGAAAGGAGGGAGAGAGTTACCCTAGTTTGACATTACTTGAGGATCAGTTGTCTCCCAAGAGTGATTCAAATGAGGAAATCTTACTGATGGAAAGGAGCTTGAAATGGCTGTTAATACCATCCCGACCTGTAATTCCTAACAACGATCATGGAATTTCCACTGGAGGGCAATTTAGGGGAGAAAGAGTCCAAAGGATTCAGGCGACTCAAAAAAGAGATGACTGGTTCTGATGCAAGATGGTAACCACCAGAGCGACTGAGGCACAAGAAGGTAACCAGTTCTTCCTGAGAAGCAGCTTAACAACCTTGCCATTCACACCTGTAGGTCCTGGTAGGGACCAGTTTATCCAGCTGCATTATGACCATTCTTCACTAGCCATAGAGACCACGACTACTTAGAGTCAGAATGCTTACTTGAAAGTTACTCTACTCCTAGGGACCATTATACTGACCTTTGAAGGATGGTGAAGAAATAAAAGGTTTTAAGAAAAATCAGTTTGATTTAGTACCTACTGCAGGATTTTTATTTCTTTTTAAAATGAGTCGTTTTGAACACGATTACTTTAGCAGATACACACAAAAAACTATGCCCCCACAAAACTATAACAACTATTTTGTCTGTAATTATGGATATATTTGAAGAACAAGACAGAAGAAGAGCTATTTCTTGAAAACTCAATGACGGAAGTCTTTAAGATGCTTTTTCTCTCTCCTTACTTTGGTATTTTACTTTAAACACAAGATTGAATTACAAATGCATTGAACTGAATAAATGACTTTCTGAAGCTGTTTTATCTTTAAGTAACCAGACTGAACCATATTGCAGCTTCGCTTTCACCACATGCTTCCTGATCAGGACGTGGTCTGATTCTTTTTGAGGCATATATACCAAAAGTGAATAAATATAACTTCTTTTGTCAGAAAATCCAATACAAGTCAGCCAGTTTGGAGGCTCTGTAGGGAGCAAAGGCATAGTTTTGCTCACGAGTATAGTTCAAGATTGACATCAGCACTGTCAATCTGTTTGCATGAACAGGTTGGCCAGATTCATAGAGGTACCATCTCTGGGAGCAGTCAGCTTTGCTGTACAGTGTTTCTCAAAAGGCTGGTCCTGGGTTTCTTGGCAGCGGTTTGTATGATACTGGCTTTAGGGATCACAGAGAATGTACCTTATAGGAAGAGGTTTGACTGTTCTTTTTGTTGCTGTGAACAAAATAATAAGAAGAAAGAGGACCTGAATTTGCAATTTGAAAAATGCAAATGGCATTTGCATGCCAAAAGAGCACTGCCTCTGGTTCCTACTTTTACCAGAAATATGGGCAGATTTGTCTCCTGTGCAAAGTGAAGTAAGAATAGTGTAATTACTGGAGAGAAAAAAACATTTAAAAAAAGGTAATGCACTTCAAATAACTAAAGATTGCTTATAGAGAAAAAAGCAAGACAAAGGAAGAAACAAGTACATAACATATGTATTCATATGTGTATATATGCACATATATACATATGTATTATATATAAATATATATGAAGAAATTAATCAAAGCTCCATTTTGCTTAACAAACATGTAGGAGTACATACACTTAAAGTGACACAGAACTGAAACTGAATCAGAGGAGGGTTTTTTTAAGGTTTATAGCTGTAGAAAAACTCTAAGGAGGCTCCGAAAACTTTGCACAAAGAAGCAGCATTTACGCTAACTCATGTATTCAGCAGAGTGGCCATCATTTTTCTCTTATCCTGCTATCTAGCAATGCACACTTTCGCTACTATTTTAATTGCTATTCACTAACACTGAACTCTTCCATTAGCATTTCCAACCACAGTCACAGCTGATCTCCAGAGATCACCTGTAAGATAGGTCTTCTCTGCAAAAGAAAGTTGTATCAGTGTAATTGGAAAAATGATATTAAAAAAATTGAAAACCTTTTGATGGATAACTGTACTTATTTTCATCCTACTTACTGCATTTCAGTGTACCCTGATAAGGAATTACTTGAAAATAAACTAAAATAAACATTTCAAGTGAAAATAAAAGACTAAGCATAGGAGTTTCTACCAATATAAAAATGTGTTTTAATTGGTGCCCTTTTTTTTGTCGTATTCTTACATTGACTTGCTAGTGCAACTATCACTACCATTTATGAACTTGTACTGGGAAAATGATCATTCCCTTAATGGTCTCCATCTTCATCAGTCTTCAGATGTCTGCAGGCAGCTCTCTTAATGTGTCACAGACATTGCCTGAACTTAACAAGAAAACCTCTATGATTTATTTCTTGTCATTTTCAAACCACATTGCGAATCAGCATCTTTTTGCACCAAGTTCATAACAGTTATTTATAAACAATTTTAACTTGACTCTGTCTATGTTTCAAGTTCCACCAGGGGACTGAATTAATTTTCATTGTCCCTGCCTGACCTTGCCCTGGAATTTTCCTTTCTAAGGAAAATTTAGTTGTGTTGATATCTCAGTTGATCAACACAGTTTAGTTGTGCTGATATCTCTAAGTTCATATCACTAATGAACTTAGTCTGTCACATCACAATTTACACTAAAATGTTTACTATCGTTTATCATTATACAATAATGATACTGTTATTAAAATAATTTAGTAGTACAAAATTGATATGTTTCAAAGTAAACGTATTTAAGTTTATTAAATGAAGTTTTATGCAAATACATTCATTTGGAGGAAGAAGGAATTTCTCTGCAGAAGATCTAAGTTAGAACCCTACGTGGTTTCTCTTACAGAAGAAAATAAAGAACAGACTCTTTGTGAGACTGGCTTCAGAAATTGTCTCGTCTTCAGAGTCAACCTTTAACAACATCCAAAAAATGAGGGAGAGGAAGAGCTATGAATGATCATGAGCTGCTAAGAAAAAAAAAAGTATTTCTAGCTAATAAATTCCATTAAAGTTCCATCAACTGCTTTCGAATGATTACAAGACTATAATGCACCGAGAGCTGTGCATGCTCAGTTGTTTATAACAGTCAATAGAAAATGTGTGAACTGTTTGCCTTACACCGATGTCAGCTCAGTACAGTGCTATGCCAGTTTATTCTACACCATGGTTTATAGAGAAATAAAACAATAATTGTGCCCATTTATTACACATATATAAACGAACACATTTCTTGAACATATTTCTCAATCTCTCCTTGTTCTCCCAGGCAAAATTTTGTACCCATATGCCCCTGAAATTGATACACATCAAAAATATGATTCTAGAATTTGGGATTAGTACCTTGCCCCAGACATCTATTGAAAGCAGTATGTATACACTTGCCCTCAAATTTCATACACGTTATTATTTTCCTAAAATGTTTATTTGAATTAGGCATTTACGGAATCTGATAACAATCCCTACTGAGCTATTACACTGAGGAATCGAATGGCTATTAAAGACATTACCTAGGACAATAGTTACTGTTCTATATTAGATCATTAAGTGACTCTATGAAGTATCAAGCAACACGTAATAAATTTCCCTGCATATTATGACAGGTTCTCTATCTTATGAATAGTCCTTCATGTGTTTGATTTCAGAAATTACATCCTGATACTTTTGCCTGATACAGCTATTTCCAATTTTTGCTAAGTTTCTGCGAATTAAAATTATTCTGCCATGTGCATATTTAGGTTTTTGCTGTTGGGCTGCTTCATTCATTCTCTAATATTTTCACTCTTATTTCTCTATGCTGTAAATGCCAGCCACATCTTCCACAAGCAATCTTTTTTTCCTTTCCAATTTTTGCTAAATTACAATAAGAGTTTGACTATACTGCTATAGCAGATGTCAATGATCTTGCTATGATTTTATGACTCAAAAATAACCTAGAAAAAATGAACCATAGTGGAAAGCAAATGTTCATATTACTTTTTTCTATGTGGAGCTTTATAAAGCTAAATATA
The DNA here is from genome assembly GCF_000699105.1 of Pygoscelis adeliae. Lineage (NCBI taxonomy): Eukaryota > Metazoa > Chordata > Aves > Sphenisciformes > Spheniscidae > Pygoscelis > Pygoscelis adeliae. The sequence goes on along the minus strand of NW_008824413.1, from coordinate 2,148,701 downwards.
CAGAATATTTACTCTTCTGTGTATCTAAAGCTACAGTTACATTCACTCATGTAGATTTTATCCAAGACACAGGTTTATTCAATTATCAGTGCAAATGCTAACAAATTACTAACTCTCTATGACTTTGTCAGAAATAGATTTAATAGCTCTGTTTCTTCCATGTTAAACAATTGTCTTACAAAGTCATCTTCCAAAAATTAGGCTTTAATGGACTTAGTGTTCACCATTTTTCAATGCCCTTTATAGGGGTGTTTAGGAACTTACTTATTTTTATTTGACTTCTGTTTCAATAACAGCCTACAGTCTCTACATTTTTTTCAGTTCACTGAGTTGTCTATATCTTTCTTTCTTTTGTCCTAGTGGAATGCACTTCTTTCCTAATCAACAGTTGATGATAATGGACTAAAAATTTCTCAAAACTAAACTCAATTAAATACTCATTAGTAGCAACTAAAATAATTTCTGTTCTACATATGTTCTTTCTCTCTAGGACATTGAAAATAAAGAATAAAACAAAAAGGAGAGTTGGATAAAACTGAAATAGGAAAATGAAATTGAGATGTACTGTATCTCATATGAAGCTAGAAATGCACGTTACAGAAATCAATTCACAACAGAAATAAAATTCAGTTGTGATAGCTTCAAATACTCCTAGCAGTGGCTGTTTCAAAAGCACTTAAACATATCAAAAGTCATATATACCTATACGTACAAACATATGTATAAGTGTAAAAAAAAATCAGCAGTAAGTCAAGACATTCCCTTCCATGACTCCTTACTACCTGTGATAAGTTCTTTGAGTTAAGCAGAAAATGAATGCAATTTTCTGCCTTTACTTTTTCTGCTGATGTTGAGTTAATCAGGACAGAGTAGTTCTACCTCCAAGTAGTTGGACAGTGGCTGAGAAGAGGTCATGGCTGGGAAAGTCAGAAAGATATAACAATAAGTACACTCCTCATTTGATACTGTGGACTGTCTCTCAGGGATGTGTTAGATTTCCAGTCTGTCCCAATACAGTAGGAACAATACATTACTATGAGTAAAATGGGAAGCAGATCAACATTCTTCACAAAATCAGCTTCTTAGAGAAATAAATTACTATATGTAAGTTTAAAAGACGTTAGGTTTTTTTCATATATGCTATCGATCCATAGATGTACCTATACATTTTTGTGTATATACACAGCTAAAATACAGTGCTTTATCCGAACTGTATTTGAAAACAATTTTCACACAATAAAGACACGTTATTTCTCTATACTTAACTTCGTTTCCAAAGAACATTTACCTGTCTCCCATCTTCCACCAATGATTAATTAATGACACGCTGAATGTTAGTTACTAAATGTCAATTCATTAAAAACATTAAAGCAGTGACTTTTTTTTTTAAAAGGGCAGACTTCTCATTGTTCCACTTGATTTTAAAAAATCTTCTTCAGCTGTCACATATTCACATTCAATTCCTTGTTGCTGCCTATTTTTAAAATATTACAAAAGAAAGTCAGAGACAGTAAGAGGTGATGGTCCAACAGCTCTCAGCTTATTAAAGTGCAAGATTAGCCAAATGGCCAGCTGCTCAGCAGACAGCAACAGCTGAAGTTCCTCCACAAAACTTTTCCATAATAGTTCAGCTGAGACCTGAAAGGAACATCTGTCTGCATTTTGTTCACCTTGTTCCTTCAGGCCTCAGGTCTCTGCTGAGATTATTAGGCTTGCTAATTAGTATCACTTGTGATGGTGAGTTTTTGAAATATGGATATCTCTCCAAAGACAACTGGATTGTTGTCTCCAAAAACAATGTAGTGGTTTAACCTCAGCTGGCAACTAAGCACCACACAACCGCTCGCTCACTCCCCCCCGGTGGGATGGGGGAGAGCATGGGAAGAGTAAAAGTGAGAAAACTCGTGGGTTGAGATAAAGACAGTTTAATGGTAAAGCAAAAGCTGCACATGCAAGCAAAGCAAACCAAGGAATTCTTTCCCTGCTTCCCACCAGCAGGCAGGTGTTCAGCCATCTCCAAGAAAGCAGGGCTCCATCACGCATAACAGTTACTTGGGAAGACAAACGCCGTCACTCGGAACGTCCCCCCCTTCCTTCTTCTTCCCCCAGCTTTATATGCTGAGCATGACATCATATGGTATGGAATGTCCCTTTGGCCAGTTTGGCTGTGCCCCCTCCCAGCTTCTTGTGCACCTCCAGCCTTCTCAGTCGGTAGAGCATGGGAAGCTGAAAAGTCCTTGACTAGTGTAAGCACTACGTAGCAACAACTAAAACATCGGTGCCTTATCAACTTTGTTCTCACCCTAAATCCAAAACACAGCACTGTACCTGCTGCTAGGAAGGAAATTAACTCTATCCCAGCCGAAACCAGGACAGACAACAACTCTAATAGCAGTATAGTGACCTATGAGAAATGTTATCAGATGGTGATAATAATCAACTATTACTAACCTTGCCCTGGAGCAAAACCAACCAGAGATGAAAACTTTTGTCTTCCACATTAAGGAATTAATTTTAAAAAGAAATAAAGTCACAAACATGTGAACCTGCAAACATCTATGACAGAACAGGCATTCTGTGGGCTTGCAAGTTTCAAAAATGTCTCTTTGAACAACATTTCACAAACATCTGCTACTCTGCTTTTCTTAGACATTGCAAATGAATTCTAACTTTTCTATTTAAACTTACAGCACTTGCACCAAAAATATATTCATTAGCTATAATTTTTCATTGATTGCTCATATGCAAGTAGTCATAGTCTTAGGCTTCCTCAAAATATTTTGGAAGTGAGGTCCACCAAATTTTGCACGTGGTATACTTGGATACCTGACACATTTTAGTTTTAAAACTACTAATTCATCCAAATACATTTAAATTATTAAGTCTTTGTGTCTTGCAACATGCATTGAAATACGTAAGCAAAGAAATCTGCAAAAACAGCTCACTGTATTAATCATGCCATAAATAAGAATGGCAGAGAAGATACAACATCTAATATAGAGACTATTGATAATATTCTGCAATCTGCAGGCTTTAGGTGAAACCATAAAGAAGGGAAAGTAGGCAGGTTTTGTTCTCTCAGATGGAGAGAAAAGAAGTTCATGCTTTATGTTTAGCAAAGGAGACGAGTGAGGTTGCATAAAATCCTCCTCACTTGTCCCCTGCCAGCAAAGGACACGTACAATAGCTTCACCAATCTATTCTTTTCTTCACAAATCTGTAGAAGCTGGAAGCTGTCTCACTGAGATGCAGTTGCAGTGCAGATCTTAATAGATTCAGAGGCAAAACAGTAAGAATTGCAATGCTGTCCTGTCATTGCCATAGGTGGCTGCTGTATATTAGTGGTTACAGTTCAATGGAAAGGTTAAGGCAACTGAATTTCATGCATGAGGCACGTCTTCCAGAAGCCCACGGTACAAGTGTTTGAGTCTAAAACCCACTGTGTGCGCCAGTAAAGAAATGAAGGTCACTTACTGGCATTATTAGATTTTGTTCACATTTCAAATACCAACAAAGGTGCCAACAAAATGTTTTCTCTGCACAATTTTGCTTGTATCAGAACTCAAATATTACAGCTGTAACAATCAGTATTCTATAGGCTACCTTATTGGGGAAAAGAAAAAGCTCTAAACCAATTAGTAACAGTACTTAGTTTGATATTTGATTAATTTCATACTTTAAATAAGTGATTCTTAAGAAAACCCATTAATTTCAGGAGCATTAGGAGAGAAAGCAGTAGACATTGTCCCTGATAGACATAGTACTTAGACAAAGTAGATTTAATTCTTAACATAATCTTCTCCCACTCCTCTTTGAACTACTCAAGGTATATAAAGACAACAGAATGTAACAAGGAGAGATTTGGAGCAGAGACCACATTATCAACACAGGTCACAGAGAGGGAAAACGTACTTTAAAAAAGGTGAGCTAAATATAGATCTAATAACTTGCTTGGATTATAATGGCCCAAGGGTAATTTTAGGATCCTATACCCCACAAGTGAAATAGCAATTATAAGTTTAGAATAAGGTGCTATTTACCCTTCTGAAAAACATTACATGGGCAATGTCTTTTAATGGACACAGTCTGCATTTTGATCTCGGAAGGGAACAGAAGGTCCCTGGTAAACCTCTCTTCAATAACAGGAAAATTGACCTGCATCAAATCTGTAGGACAGCTTCTTCACTTTGAAAATGTTTACAGTTCCGATATGGATCCTTATCAGAAGCTGACTTTTGCAAATTTTCACTTCATCTGTAACATTTGTTTCAAATCATGAAACTAAAGATTCTGGAATTATTTGTATTTTAAAGGTTTTGAATACCATGGCAGACCTGCTACCTCATATACTTTTTGACATATTCACTGCTATATTCTTCTTCTGATATTCTTTCCCATTTTTTTTTTTAAATCCAGACTGCATTAATACCAGCTATTTATAGAAAGAAAGAAAGAAAGAAAGGTAAGGCAAATGATTTCAGACATTTCCAAACAATCTTTTAAACCATAATAAAATAAATATTTTACTTCAAAGCAATGTAGAACGCTAATGCACAACATGGGACAGCATGTAGTGGTCAATAGGCAACTTGGAACACCTTCTATATCAACAGTAATGTCATAAAAATAAAAATCCAAAATATTACATTACAAAAACCCTAATCTCCATAATAACCTGGGGGAGTTGGTCTTTCCTTGGCAGGTAAAATCCACAACTGAAAATCATTCACATATATATTTATCAAGAAGCAAATTATTCTATCCCTTACCAATCTGGAAATACTACCCCATGAAAATGAAGCTCATGAGTCTCAGTCCTGACTCTACAGTAACGAAAATGAGTGAGTAGGAGTGATAGGGGATGGCACAAACTGCTGCTGGAAAGAAAAATTTTATAAATTGTACTTTTTCTTCAGAAAAAAAAATAGACTGAAAAAAAAGATGGCTTATTAAGAGCTAGTGAGAAGCTTAGGAGGCTCAAAGTAGTCCCACCAGAACCAGATTAACACACAGTTATCCCGAATGACATGCAGTCATTCATTCTTTATTGACTGAAGAAGAGAGCTTCAGAGTCTACTGAATCTCTAACAGGACTTCCTATAGTACATTCCCTCTGAGTTCTTCCCTCTAAGCACTGACCTCCAATACTCTCCTGCCCATGGAGTCTAATGTGATCACAGTCTGAATTGATTTGGCTGAAAAGAATTATGACAAAGACCTTACATCGTGGTTACCCTTGAAGAACATCTAGCATATGCACTTCTAACTCTTACCGCTAGCAAAAGGAAGCTCTCACTTCAACTCTAGTATTAGGAAGTCTGAATAGTAGAAAAACATATTACAAGATTCCATTGTCTAAACAAAACAAAACATTTTTTTGTCCAAGATTATGAAGTAGAGATTTATTTGATTAAAAAATTCCGATGACACAACAGCAAATACTTCTCCTTCTGGAGAATGTTTTCTACCTATTAAGTGACAGCAAGCCCTATATATCATTTACACTTCCCTGTATCTGTTGGAAGCTAAAAATAATGGTGCCTTTAGGAATTGTACCCTACCTAGTTTGTTAAAGATGACATGAGGCACTTCTGTTCTGCACATTTTATTTTTACACTGCTTAACACTGCTGTTATTCCTGAGCCTGATTTATGGGTACCCTGGGGTACTCCTAACCGCTTTTGATGTTATTTCTACTGGAAACAGTTGACAAAAGCAGATCTCCCCTTGAGGATTGCACAGTTTTAGTATTTGTTTCAACTTTCAGCCATTTGCTCAACCTATTAAGAGCTTCTTCAAAGACATAAAACAGCAACCCATCAACCCTTGAATGCTACAGAAAAAAATAAATGCATAAAGGCTGCCAATTCACACTAACTCTGCCGTAGATAGGCAGAATACATTGAAAGGCATTACACTACCTGGAATACTGCCTATGGATTTAGCATAGCCCTACAAGGGTATGTGGCTCTGAAGTATTTCACTCTGTTGGTCAGAGCTGCATGAAAATATTCATATCAAATATAAAGCCAAGGCAAACAGAAAGTGTGCCTAATGTAAACTTGAGAATAAAAATTGGCAATAGGCTTAAACATTACTTCCACTTTGTATTTTTTCTATATACCATAGAGTACACTACTGCTTTAAATACAATTTTTATGAGCTTTACAAACCTTGCTAAAACCATACATATGCTGTGCCAAGAATCTTGGAGCCTGACTGCTCTGCCTGTGGTGGACTAACTGTCCATGATAAATGGATGGAAACAACTAGAGAAATGGTGTATCTTGCTGTGAACAATAATATTTAAGAAATACATAAATAGTACCTGGTTGTTATCTTTTCCTGTTTAATTTTTTTCAGCAAAAAGGAAGAAAAATGTATTTTGAAGAACAAATTATTTTTTTTACTGTAGTGTAGCTAATACAAAGTAATAGTTAATGTACCAAATACAGTTATTCCTCTTTTCCACCTGAATGCTATAGAATTATGAAGGAGGGTTTCACAAAATACTGCAAACTGCAGAGTGCCCTGGATGCTACTTTTCAACTGCACAGGAGTATTAGAAAGTAATTGCCAGCACAAATACATATAGTCACCTAAACGTTTAACGAAAGTAAAAAAGTTATGGGTATTTGTGTAATTTCTTTGAGTTATATATAAATATTCCAGGAACGTTTGGTTGGAGAAAAGAATTACAAACTCAAAAAACTGAGCAGAGATTTCATAAGTAGCCCAAGAAATTACTATGACCTTTGTGCAACACGAATAATTTATTTCATTGTCCTATCTCTAGCTCTTTGCAAAATGGGCTTACCTTTGACCATCCTTGCAACTGGAAAAAAAGAAAATCAGAAACAGAAACTAAATTTCTTTCACAGCTTTAATTGGAAAATTATTTCATTCACTCAAAGATACATGTGAAATTATATTTTAACAACTCACAAGATTGGCCATGCAAAAAATGAAGTAGAGTAAGTTATTCTTGGTACCTCAGTTCTTGGTATCACCTACAAATGTTTAATATTAGACAAAACTGCATAATTCTGAAAGATAATCAGCGTTTAATGTATGGATACATTCTCAAAACTTTAGAGTTATCACAGAAATGTGTATCAATATTTTGACATGATGAGACAGAACAATTTTCTTCCATTTTAGTTCCTCTAACGTTGCCTAGAGAAGGGGCTTTTAGACAAGGTTTTTTTTCTTATTTGTTTTCTTCTTTTTTCTTGTTTCTTTTTTTTTTTTTTTTAATAGAGTGGAGAGCTTAACAAAAACACAGGAAGTTGTCAGGAACAGACAACTTTTCCTGAAGTCTAGAAATACTTAGAGTTCTTGAGAACCCAGTGGACACAGGTCCTGGAGATAGGTACTGTTTATCCCACGAAGCTCAGTTGTTAGTTCAGCAATTTTACCCCTTCATTGCACTTCATGGTGTTTGGTGACCTCTTTTGATGTTTCCTGAGCCCTACACAGAGAATACTAGGACATGAACAACCCTTTTCCACGCTACCTTACCGCTAGGATAAAAAGTATGCTTTCATTGCAGATCTAGTTTCAGCAATGAGTCTTTGGGTTTCAGCTTCAAGATTATCCCAAACTGGCTGTGATGAAGACTAGGCTACCTATCATCGTGTAGAATATCTGTCAGCCATTGCCATTTGGCTTGGGATCAGGGATCAGCCGTTGTCCCTCTTTTATTTAGCAGTACAGACACATACTAGGGCTCTGCACTGCAGTAAGCCAAATTGTTCCTCTTGCCCAGTGAATTGTTAGAAGGGACAGGAGAACTAGCCACTTTCAAGTAGTTTAGTCTGCATTCTTGCTGCAAAATGCTGAGGTACCAATTTGACAGAGATTGATATCTGGCCTTTAGCCTGTACCTAGGAGCCAGTTCTGTAAATACACCACAGAGGATGCTGCCAAAATCAGCTCGTTTCCAGAAGACATACCATATGAATCAGTACAGAGTTCAAGCATCCCTTGCAACTTCTCTCTTTTGACCAACAACTATCATTTCACAATTCTCTTTCGTATATGTTTTCATGTAAAGAACGGTGCTACCTGCAGAGTCAAGGTACAATAGTTTCATGTTAGTTAACCATGAAAGAGAGAAGGAACTGAAATAATATT
>NW_008824413.1:2123928-2140363 GCF_000699105.1 Pygoscelis adeliae | reverse complement strand
TTCCACAGGCCAGTGCTTATGGGTGGGAGGAAATTAGGAGGTGTGCAGGAGAACAGAGGTCACTTATGAAATAATATGAAATATACAATATGGCAGAAGAGAGAATATCCTGTTCATCATTTCACTGCATCACTTGAGGAACAAAGAGGAAACCTACATCTATAGCTCTAGGAAGTATGAGAAGACAAATTCTGGCTACATAAATTTATTAGCGCATTTACAGCCTTTAAAACTGCAAGAAGGCTTCTGGAGTACTTTCCTGCTCACTCTTGGGATAACTGATTTCACTGCCTCCTACCAAACAATTAATTCCATGGCCTACAAGACATACTGGGTCAGAAGAGTATTCCCCTGACTTTTTCGAGATTAAAGGGGATACAACTGCTCTGTAGGCTGTTTTTATAATATCTGCCATCTAATCCTCTTCTCATGCTACAGTCTTCAGAGATCTTGCTATGATCAAATAAAATCTGTCAGCCATTCAGAAAACTAAACTGAACTTTCGTTATCTAAAAAGTTACCTCTATGCTCCATAACAGAAGACAAACCTGTTTATGAACAACTGGATCTGCTACGCAAAATAAAGAGAAGACTGAAAGATTTATTACGTGTATGAGTAACTTCAAAGAACATGTTGTCCCCATCGTGGATAGATAACTAGGAATTGCTAGTGCCTTGTCAGGTGTTCAGGCACTCAAATCCTACCCTGTTTCTTAGGATACTCAGTCAGAACTCCTACGAACTTTTAGAAATAAAATACTTTAAGATCACCTAATGGCATCTCAGAAGGGGTCCTGTAAGCTAGAAAGAATCTGAACGGCATGTGGCCAACAGGAAGATGTGTCTTCCTTCCCTGTTTAGTGTATAAATCCAATAAGCTTATTGATAAACAAACATTCCCAGATTGTGTGCTGAGCTAAAAGTCTACTGAAACTTAGGTCTCCCATAGTTATTTGATGCCTTAATTTAAATTAATGAGAATTGATATGCTTTTGTGACATGTCAATAAACAGTCCCACTAAACTTTACTAGTAAAGTTTAGGAAGCCAATAGTTACTCCTGGGAACAGTTCAGCTAAGCAAATCCAGAAAATGAAGTCTTACCTCTTTCTTTCCTTTGGGATTTTGCCACAAAACAGAGGAAAAAATTACAACTTCATGAATATGTTTGAATAGGTCTGTACTAAATATACCAATTCAGAAAAATGTCAACATACCCATTTAAAATTTGATTGAAATAATTATAACCAGTTCTCAAACCTAAGTAATCATATTTATGTCTGATAGTCTTCCCTCTTGTTCTTGGGAAAAGGAGAAAGCTGGGATCAGAATGGAAACTTCATATTATCCTTAATTACAGAGAAGTTAATACTGCTGCATACCTAACCATTGGGGGCAAACTAAGTAATTCAGCATGGACTGCCTGCAAGGTAGTCTCTGAAAGAGACACATGGCAACACTGTAAATGCTGTGTATATGGGAAGTGATGGACACCACACTTCTCTTCAATGCACAATTATCTTTTAATCTCTAAGACTGATTTTTTTGAGCCAAATACTGTCAACAACCAATCAGCTGCTATCAACGCAGCAGCATGCAAGCACAACATAATATAATTATACTAGGTCTGGGATAGAATCAGAAAGACCACCTATTATTTTCAATAGGAATTTTACTTCCAGGAATCCAGCTTTTCTTCCCCAAAAAGATATGTCTTAACAGTTTCACTCACACCTCCTCCTATCCTGTAAGATTTTTCTAAGTTCCTTCTTCTATTGCAAAATGCAGACCAATCAATAGCAACACTTAGAGTGTATAACATGATGTCCTTAGTTTTGAGGTTCCACCTCAAAACATCTCCTAATCAGTAGATAAATGTGTTTCAGGTAGTTCTTCACAACAATGGTAGCTGTCTTTCTCGGGCAATTGGTTTTTAATCCATGCATTTGCATGTAATGGTATTCTTGAATATAGTGCCCAAATACCGTACGGTAAGATGGATTACAGTATTTAAAACTGCAATAAACAAGAACATGAGAACAGATGCATCTTAAGAAATTTTGCTTTAATTTATAAAGCAAAGACCAAAAAGTTCCTTTCTGCAGGAACAGTTTGTTCCCCTCAAAGTTGTGCTTTCATTCACTGGTTCTTAAACACGGATTAGCAGCAAAGATCTACGCACTTATGCCACTATCTTGGGCACTTGATGTTGTAGTTAGAACTTAAGCAGTCAGATTTCCACCTGCAACTCAACAAAGCTAGAAAAATATAAATTGTAATCATACTGCAAAACAAAGAACACACCTGAAAATGTGGCCCGTTTTCCACTATGATACCAGGGGAAAAAAATGTTTAAAAAGGAAAACCAGCAGAGGAAAAAAAGCGCTTTGAAAGTAATAAGTACTCTGAAGCACTGAGACTGCATCTCTGACACTTTTCGTTGTACTTACCTAATATCTGTGCATGTTATACATGTGATACAGCGACTGTTTGTTGTAACGAGATTCAAAGCCACAGATGTTTCACTGTCAGTGGTTGGGTGTGCTCCACATTTAAAGTAAAACTCCTGAAATATTGAAGGAGAGATAAAGAGAAGATTATATACCTGCCGCTCATGTCCTCCCTTTATCTTAGACTAACTGACATTTGAGACAACAGACAAATCACCACTGCCAACAGAAAAGGAGGATAATCATTAGGAAAGGTTTACAAGGAATCCCTTGCAAAAATACCAGTCTAGGTGTGTATTTTGTTCAGTGATTTCCCTAGCGAAGAAGATATCTACTTGTGTACTAATTTGATATCGGTGCCAATACATTCTGTGAGTTTCTGGATTTATAGAAAAAAAATTACTTCTTCTTGACTTCATCTAAGTATAGTCATCAAAGGCAGAATACTAAGCATTGTCACTATGTATTAGTATTTTCACATTTTTTTGTTACAGATGTTACCATTTTCTGAACTCTAGAATACAGAATTTTAGCTATAAATTAGTAAAGTCTGGCCTTGCTTTTGTGATGTTGGAAATCTATATGATACAATTTTACCATCACATTAAAGGGAAGCTCTAGCTCTCTTGGGACACGTATCGCATTTGCAATTATATATTATATTGTGTTTGAATTCAGTTGCTTTAGTCCATACCACTCTATATAGCTTCTTAGACTGCTTTCATTAGCATAACACTTTTTACACAACTGTGTGCTTTGTTCTCTTTCCCATTGCACCCCAGGGAAAGCCATACCAATCATGCTGTGCTTTGATAAGGTTTTGTTATAAGAGATTGTTTTTAATGTCCAAATAGCTCTACGCATATGTAAATAAAGGCAGTCTGAAGACATATGCTTTGCAATAGGAGCCACAGATGACAGTTTGCAGTTTCTTTGTTCCTATGAGACCTTTTTCCCAGTATCAAATCGTGGAAGTTTGTAATGAAAACATTAAGACTGGTATAAATGAAGTGTGAATTGGAAGGTAAGGGTATAAAAGCATCGGAAGAAATGACAAGAAGGCATAAAAGAATGACAGGTGTTGATGGCATCAAGATGTTAGGATCACAGATGATTCTTCAATCCACCCAGACTGGCGGAAAAAAAAAAAAAAATCCTAAAAAAAAAAGAAAAAAGGAAAAAAAAAGAATAAACTGCAGCAAGAGAAAAAGACACAGAGATGGTGAATAAATCAGCAGCTTTTCGCAATGAGTCACAGACGTGAGACAGGATGAAGGAAAAAAGAATTACAGTCACTGTCAACTTCTTTAGGGTGCAAAAGTCACATCCAAACCACAGCATTAAGAACAACTCAAATGCCGTGAAAAAGACTTGCTAGTGTTTTCCAAGTGTCACCCCAAGTTCCTAGCTAGACTGTCTGGACACATATTTTAGCACTTGTTAGTATATGAATACAAGAGAATGAGTGTGGCTGAATGAAATCAGTTTTGTTTAATACAAAATCACCTTCCCCTCTATACAGCCTTGCACTGAGATTTTCTACAATACTGTACTAAAATCAGTCCAGAAAAACCTCTTACTTTCTCACTGCCTTGAGCCTTGCAGGAGGGAGTTGGTGGAATCTGGTAACCGGGATATGAGAAGTATTAATACAACCTTCCTCCCAGGTTAGTCAATCGTGCTTCTCAAAATGCACCAATACATGCAATAGAATCAACACAAATAAAATACTCAAACTCCGCTATAAGTTAAGGACTCATTGTCTGAAGCATGTGTTAGTAGCAGTTTAAGAGAACTAAGGGGTAAGAGGATAGTTTAAAGGCAAGCCTATTTTTAAAACAAAGTAATTATTCACAAAACTTTTGAAGTAGTCACCTGTACATAATTATATAGAGCTAACTTTTCTTAATAACTAAATCATATTTCTGTCCTGTTTCATAACATCAGGAAGTAGTCTCAAGCAAGAAAATATGCTTAAACTCATCCTTAGACAAGACTTTAGACTTTCCACATTTTTTCTCTTGTTCAAGATGCACACTTGCAGCTTTTAAATATCAGCTCAACTTGAAGCATTTCAGCAGTTGAGAATGAGTCAATGGAACTACACATTCATCTGGAGTACATGAAAACCTTACACAATCTGCAACTTTAATTTATTTTCAACCTTTAAAAATGTATCCATTAATCTTTGTATTATTTGCTAATGGGTTTTGGAGCTTGAGTTTTCTTTGCCCTTTGATTTTACTTTTGTTTGAATTAAATGGTAAGAAGGATTTATTTCAATGCAGGAAAAGTCTTGAAAATATCTCCTTGCTTCAGTACATCTGCATACAACTAAGAGAATATTGACAACTCACTATTCCAGAACAGATAAACTATGGGCAAGGAAACATACAGAAGAAAAATAATTTTTTATAAAATTACCCACTATAATAAAACTGTCTTTGGGTCACAAGCAAAAAGAAAAAGAGTAATAAAGGAATTAAGCTCTAAAACACTTGAAATAGCTTTAGACTTATTTTTTTTTTCCCCTAAAGAGCATCTGTTTGATGATTCTAATTGCTTTTGATAAAACCTCACAATGGCTATAAGTTTCTTGTCATGAAAGTTGTTTAATGATGATGGAAGGGAAATAAAGCAATACCATTTTTATTCCATACTCTAAGATGTATAGAATATTGCCTACAAGTCAGAGAGGGGAAAAAAAAAAAAAGAAAAAAAAGAAAAAAACAGCCAAGTCTTGTGCTACATTCCCAAAATACTTTCTCTGTAGCGTTAGGAAAATTACTTCTCTATACTTCTGTTTATCAGCCCAAAAACTGCTCTAATAAAATTCCTCTACTAATTATATTTACGATGTGCTTTGGTGTTACTGAATGAAGAACATTAAGGAATGTGAAAATATTATTTGAAATAACAAAAGAAAATATTGCCACTCTTGAAAACTATTCATTGAAAGACTCCATGCTTGAGTAAACTGCAATTAAAGAAACAGCAAATCTTAATATTAAATGCAAACAGAACAGAGGCCTCGTTAAAAGTATAGAAAAAAAAAATCCCTCAAGATTGTATGTCAAGTATTTGTTCAGAAGAAATCTTCAAGAGTAAAAAATAAAAGTCATTTATAACAAATGTGTTGAGACTAGCAGTACAGTAAAACTAACCCATTTATAACATGTTCACCCTTGCAAAAACAAAAGGTATCAACCCACACAATGCACGATTCCATAAAATCAACACAACAGTCTATGTCTGTAGGCCTGAGACATCAGTGCTGTGATAGGAGTTCAGAAATACAGGGAGAGATTGGAATCTGAAAAACTCAGTATGCTGAGTGCCTAACAGTTCTGCCATAGTGTGGACTGCATTTCCACAATTTTTTTTTTATCATAGTAATGCACTTTCCAATTGTTTGAAGGCTTTTAAAAGTCATGAACTCAATTAGGTTTCCAGTTGCAAATAAAAATTTATGTGGCCTAGTTTCACACATTGCGTAAATAAAGAATCCACAAGTATTTATTTGTTACATAGGATACATTTACAAGATTACATTTTAGACATAAAATTTGACACTTCAGTTTTGCTAAAGACGTCTTTGCTGATGATGGTACGTTTCCCAGTAAGGTCCCTTCTGCTGCTTACTGGTTCCAGACAGCTCCTAGGGGCCAGATCTCTACTGGTTTTGGAATGGGCTAGCAGAAGGTATCTACCAGATTTCCCAGAGACTGAACAGACTTCTCATGATGCAAACACAACCCTTTTATGCCAGGGCATATATATATGAAGTTATGAAGAAAGATAACCCATCAGCACAAGTTGCTTCTGAACTGATTCCAGCAATGAAATTGCTGAGAGTAAAATATAAGTGGGAAGAGTTTAGCCACTTCTCACTCTCCAGCCTTGCATGTCATCAGGCATGTAAATGTAGCTATTCTTTTATTTAGGCTTTCACCCAGTGTATGATAGCCTAAGGAGGGAAATTTGCTGGATTGTTTAATCTAAATCAGTGTATGTTCCAAGGTTAATCTCCAAACAAGTTTAGAGACCTTAGAGCCAGCCTATTTAGGACTAACACTAATTTTGCCACAGACTATCACACTCATACGAGCAGTTCTTACTTCTTAAGGTTAACATCAAGATGTCTCTCTATACTTAACTTATGTTATGCTATATGAGACAATACTTTCAGAATTTTAACCTTATAATAGAAAAACCTTACAGAATAACATAAAAGGGATGGGCAAAAATTCATGCAGTCTACATCACTATCTGACCACTTCTAAAATATTTTAAAATAGAAGAAATCACATTATTCCTCCTTTCTGCACCTGTGTTCTCACTTGGTACAAAAATTTCTGATGAATGCTTTTTTTTTCATTAAGTATTTCTGTTCAGCAATGAGTAAGGAAGTCAAGAAATTACCGCAAAAGCCGAGACTAAATTTAGTGCTTTTCTTAATTCTGAACGTGAGTAGTTTTATGGTCACATTCTACTGCAGTGAATACCTTTAGATCATTTTCTTGTCTAAACGCATAGGTCCCATGAAATTGTAAACATTCTATTTAACACTACAAATGTCTTCCTTTTGGCAGTGTATCTGATAGATTGTTATTCAGAGAAGGGAGCAGGCATTGCTCTTACATACTTTGTCATATTCTTCACTCCTGTTACTGCTTTTGTGTCATACAACATCATAAAAAGTACAAGGGTTCAGAGATACATGGTCAGTGTTAGCTACATTTTATGAAACTCAAGAAGAAAACGCTCAAATTTTAAAAAAAATTCTTTGCTATTTTACAAAAAAAAAAAAAGCACCTCTCCCTAAATTCTGTCTTTTCAAACAAAGCAGGGGTTTGCATACCCCTAACTGCTGATAAGTGAACTGTCTTCTGTATGGTCAAGTAACCAAAGTAAGTAAAAGATCAAAGTCACACACAAACCATCAGTGTGAAGCCAGGGTCTGAAACAGAGTAAGGTGAGACAGGCCCACAAGAAACTTTACCCTTCTGATACGTGTTCCCCAGTCCAGTTTACTGGACTGTCAGAAAAAACACTGTTCTTTGCTAACAAGTACCAAGATAGCCTGCACCTCAGCTGATACACGACATATACACATGAAAATACAGATTCCTACCCCTGTTTCTCATTCACTGCTGTGCAAGTTGGTTAAAAGTCTTAAGGAAGCTCAGCCTTTGCATTTCTTATTCCCTTTTCTTAATAAGCTACAGAACAAGGTGGGGACCCTATGGTATTTTTCCCCTGAATTACCCACACGTGTTTATTTAGGACTGATAGGCAAAGCCATTTATTAATATGTGTTATAGCCACTGAAGTTGTAGTTTTCATTTTTCAAATTATCAGCACTCTTGAATCTCCTTTCCTCTGTATCACCATAATTATTCCCCTGAATGAGAGAAAACTTCAATGCCATTGTGGTATACTCCTGTGATAATGCTTCATTTCCTTTTCCAACTGAAAAATTAAATAGATATTCAGCGGGTCTGAGAACAGATTGAAAGAAACCCACTTCAGAATAGCTGTGGAATCAAATACTTCTTCTGGGATGTTCTGGGAAAGACTGGGTTCAACTCTGAGCAGAGACACTTTAAGGTTCCCACATCCCAGAAGAATTGCAGGCTGTGGCTTTCCAGGGCATAGGAATATCTCTGTGGCAAAAAAAAAAAAAAAATCTGTAAAAAGTCACAGTTCACACGTGGAACAGGCAGTGCTTTTAAAGTTAAATAAATAAAAAGTGTTAGAAAAGCTGTTTGAATTACACTGGCTAACTAATATGAGGAAGGCTGTACAACCAAATAATAATTTTGAAAGATTACGGCAATCAAGTCTTAAAATGATTTTGTGACAGACTCATGAATGCATTGTATACGTAAGACTGCTTCACCTTCTTCTGTGAGTCAACAGTATTTTCACTAGCTGTGGTTACTGAAAGATATCTTCCGCAAAATAGTGGCCTGCACTACCAACTTCCCAGTTGCCCTATGCAGCTCAGCAGATGCTACCAAGGACCTCAGATCAGGTACTGGGCATTGTGAGCACCATCTAGTACCAATTATTTGGTGATTGCTACTCTGCAGGGTTTGTTTTTACTAAGCAATGACTGAGAGACCTAAACAGCTGTTAAGATCAAAGGAAGAAAATTATTAACCATAATTCCAATTTTTGGCAATATAATTGTGTTTAGAGTCAAAAAACCACATAAATAAAGCAAAAACATTCCTATAGCTACCTAAATTTCAGACAAGCAGTGTCTTCTGTTTCTTTTATGTTTGGAGTTCATCTGGAAATGTTACTGCAACTCTTATAGCTGAGAAACTAACCTTAGGCTCTGCTCCTGTCATCGTCGCTGTTTTCTTTTAAGATGATCTCCATTCAACAATATTTCTTTCCTACTTGAGTTTCCAATCAAAATCAAATGTTTTCTCTGTGGATTTCCTGTGATTTATGAATCCTGTGATTCATAAACTCGATGCTTGATCGTGATATCAGTAATGTAAACACTCTCCCAAGGGGCAGCTGACTTCCCTAAGCTGGGAAACACAACTGCGCCTTGGGCATGGCTGGCCAGATCACCTCCTAGACAAACGACCGATAAATACAGCTTTCATGGACTGCCTCAGTGGTTATGGACAAACAGTCTGATAACTCACTTTGAGGGAAAGGATTTGGCATAGTATTAGACCAGCATTCAAGCTGCAGCATGTAATTCCTTAAGTACTGTTTCAGTGTCAAAGAAATATCTAAATTGATCACTACAAAAAAGTAGAATACTGCACGTGATTCATTGCTAATTCTCTATTAAGATTAAGCAGGACAATAATCAAGGTTATTAAGTGACAGTGGATTTGAAGATCCTTAGCACAGATGTCACTTTAACCATTCACATACCAATAGTAATATAAATCTTCCAAAAGCATAATCACTACACTCAGACAACATTTCTTTGCCATAAAAAAAATTCTTAAAATAATTTTTCTATTTGAAAGAGAAGATCCTTTGAAAAACTCAGCACCTGATCTCTGACCTACATATTCAGAATAGCATCAGAATAATCAGCAAGAATGAAAATAAAACAATGCCACCAATACCAACATATTCTATACACATTTCTACACAAATTTCCCCAGCCCTCACACTTTCAAATCCATGGAATTTCTGCTGTAGAGCATGCAGTAGGACGACAGCATGGCAGTTCATGGACACTGTCAGAAGTGTGAACTTTTAAAGAAATGCCTTTATGGGATGCAAGGAGAAAAACAGATATCCCAGGAAAGATCAAATATTATATAGTAAGCCTTGTTAATATACTGCTGATAATTAGGCTGACCTCAAAGATAAGCTGACATGTATTTTCATGTGAAGAATGACAATAAAGTGCTGATATATTAAATTTCAATGTCTGTAAGAAGTATATATTTATTTAATTTGGCAAGAGACAAAAGCAGCATAAAAATGTAGAAGAAATATGAGCATCTCTCTAATATCTGCTTTCTGATGAACCCCGTTGCCCTTCTCAAAATGCCCCTGGCTAAGAAGAAAGATCTGT
Source organism: Pygoscelis adeliae (assembly GCF_000699105.1). Taxonomy (NCBI): domain Eukaryota; kingdom Metazoa; phylum Chordata; class Aves; order Sphenisciformes; family Spheniscidae; genus Pygoscelis; species Pygoscelis adeliae. The sequence goes on along the minus strand of NW_008824413.1, from coordinate 2,130,350 downwards.
TATTCATGATAAAAGCTCTTTAGGATGAGTATCCTTTGCCAACTCTTCACTGAGGCTGTCAGATTATGCTTGGTCTTAGCGAATACATCAACTTTGACCTATGTGAAGGGTAGGGGAGGGAGGGAGTTAACTTTTGAAATTATTATGTTTTTGAGACAAACACTAGAAACGTTACTGGTTTTGTTACTTGTTTTGAGACAAGCAGAAATGTTACTCTCCTGCATTTTTCCAAACTTTCTTTTCTGTTCAGCAGTAACAGTTGCAATCTAAATGTGTCCAAGTGACTAAAAGACACATTATATTTCAGAGAAAGAAGTGTCAATACATCTTTACAATATCTCCTTTTTATTCTTGGTCAACATTAAATAAGTTCATGTAAGAAAAACACTAAAAATATACAGTTCCACTTCTTTCTCTTAGAATCAAACATATTCACCATACCTTTTATTCAGTTGTGGATACAAAAAACAATTTGTTGCATATCAAATATTTGAACAGATAGCCTATGATATGGAAAGTATTTTGAATGTAGCAGGATTATGGGATGGGAAACGTACATGCTATTCATAATTCTTTACAAGACCTAGTGTTTTAGCCCTGACCGAGTCACTTAAAGACAAGTTTTAGGCATATAAAAACATATCTAAAAACCCATCGTAAATGAGTTTTTTTAATGAGACATTTTCAAGGGCTACAAAATAGCAACAGTCTCTATTATCATACCCAGATCCCACTTTTATCCATATTCTTTAAAAAAAGAAAAAAAACACAACAAAAAAAACCCCACAAACCAACAACAAAAACAAACAATCAATCTTTTGCTTACATATTTATTCCCCTTGCCAAGGGACAACATTTCTATCTTTCATTTTTCCAGAATTCACTAGAACAACAGAGGTATTGTTCAAAAATTAATAACAGGACAGCTATAGCTACCATGCAGTTTTAATCAGCAGTCTAATGTGATATAACCAAGATTATTAAAGATTGAAAAGATCTTACTACCCATTTCTGAGGGAGCCATCACTTATTATATGTGATTTTCAGTGATTTATACCAACAAGGTTGTTTTCGTACAATGGTGCTTACAGCTTGCATATCTATTGTCTGCAATACAAAAACCTCAGGTATTACTTTTCAGTTAATTTGTATTAAAGTCTAAAAAAAGGAGATGGATATAATTAAGATTGAAATAACTGGCATGATGGGTTATTAACTATACAACGTTATAATGACATCTATAATGGAGATAACGTGCAACTATAGTTTCATAGGACTTTTGTGTATAAGAAAAGCAACAAGAAATGCAGTACCTATCATGTATTATTCTTTCCTTGTCTACTAGAAAAGACACAGTGGAAGCAAAGAGCACAAATGCCTTGGGAATCCCTTAGCTGCTGCTGCCCAGACAACGCTATTTCAACCACCCAGGAAAGTACTCTGTGTGAAAGTGACTTTTCTCATTTTTAACAGCAGCATTTCTCATTTTCTTTGCTTGTCTAAAGGCAGCCACACACCATACTTGCTTCATTTCTCTGCAAGTGGTAGCTCAGGCTCAGACAATCCTGCCACTAATTCTGCTGTCATTCCTTTGAGTAGTAATATTTCCATGACACAAAGACAGAATGAACAGAACTCTTCAGCATGATCCAGCTCTTCTATCACCCATTTTCTCATAGTGTAGACAAAGAAATGAAGGCTGTAGGCCATGATGTCTCTTTATAAAACAGATCTTTGCCTGGAAGGTTACCTTGTAGTGGAATCAAAGGCCCTATAGACATTTGACCAATCACCAGAAATGCATAATTAACAATGTCACAGGTACTGTAATATCCGTGGTATGTAAAGATAGAGTAAGATAGTTGTAAGTAAACAATGTTTCAATGAGAATGGCTATGCTTTCACATAAAATAATGTGAAAGGTTTACACCTTCCTTGCCCTGGAGGAGTGCAAACTCTCCCCTTCCCCTCTCTGCTCCGAACTTTCTTCATCCACGTTTCATTTAGAAATACAGTCTCTGATCAACACTAACTTCTGGGCTGAACCAAGACCGCAGTTGTCGGGAAGATTAAATTACCTAGCCCAGCCTCCGCAGCCCAACCCAAATAGTTCTGTTGAATTTGTTCACTGGGTTTCAGCATGTATGAAACAGTTTATTTTGGAAAAGTTCCTTTGAATTACTTAAGCCACAGAGGAAGTCTCTGCTTCAGAGTAGCTACTTAGAATGTATTATAATCATCATATCCTGAACATTAGTGCTGATTTCTAGGACTTAAACTTTCCCATCAGCCTCTTTTAAAGCAGAATCCAACTGTTTAAATTTGTTATCAAGTGTTTCCTGTAGAGAATCAATCCTTTACTTTGAGCTTAATTTCCTCTGGCAATCAGATTTGAATTTTTATGTGAACGTAAGCCACAAAAGGGTCTCAAGGAGGGAAGAAACTCAAATACTATATGATATCGGATCCTCAGGCTGTGCTGCTTATGGCACAAAAAGTTATTTGCAATTACAGGTTTGAGTGATTTGTTTCTCTTCCAACCATGCTAACAAGCACTTAGGGTAAAGATAGCGATCAAGAATTCAAATTACTATAGAATAAATCTAAAATGTGTAAGAAACAGGGCTCCTATATTTGAGCTGTAAATATTGCACAGGGGACATTATGTTGTAAGGTCTCCCAAAGAATCTTATCTTGATTTAAGAATTAACAAATCACAAATATCTAAGTAAATGACATCATTTCTTTAACTAGCTGTTACCTTTCATCAGTGTTCTATATGACATGACCAATTCCATGGTCTAGTCTGTAAATATTGCCGTGTTTCTGCACTATATGCAGTAGATTCACATCCATCTGATCCTATTACAACTGAAACATTTAATTTTTGTCCACCCCTTGATATCAAAGGAACTGGTCAGGTTCAAAGCTTAGAAAAAAAAAAGGCATTTTTAACTCAGCCATCTTAAAAAATGATTGTTATTTTTGGTTTTAGGTTTTCAGCCTTCAGCTAATATCACCAATGTCCTAGAGCCTCACATCCATCCATTAACCGTACAGATGATCTACAAGTCTGTAACACAGCTGAAAGGCAGTACTAAGACACCTTTCATTTAGCACTAAGGCTGCCTCAGGGGGAGCATCAGTATTTATGTGAGGACGCTGGGCAGACAGAATTAGGCTGTAATACTACAGGAGTGGCTCTTTGCCTCATCTCTGTGTCTCAGCTTTGAAAAATTGGATGGTTTGTTCTGTCATCTTTCCAATGCCTGCCATAGATCAGGATATGAATGAGAACAAACCAGCCAAGACATTGCCCAGTTTACGTTGGGAACAGTGAGAGAAGGAAAGGGAGGAAATAGCAGAAATGTTATTCTCTCCCTCTGTATGAGATATGCTTGCCTTTTGCTCTGAAGACTCAGAAATGTACTAATGAATGTTGGCACCTCCTCAATATTCATTGAATAGGCAACGGGTTTTTTGAAGTCTATTTGCCACTCAGCAGCTTGTTGCTTTTCTTTTGAAGTGTGTTCTTTGCCATGACTATGCATTCTGTTAAGGACAGCATAGCTATAGGTGTGCTAAGTCTTAATCGAGTTCTGAATTATTGGGGTTTATGATCCTAATATTCTCCTTTCTACAAAGGTGCTAAAGAGCAGGTCTTGTGTCCCACTTACACACACAGAGGTAACATCTAACCCACATAGAGCAAGACACATTAAACCCAAAGGTTTGGGGAAATTCTGCAAAATTTTTCCAATAATTATTTTTCAGGTTTGTCCAGTTGCCAGATTTGGTGGGTTGGGAGTAAATTTACATGTGTGTGTTTAGTTTTTTTCCCCTAAATCTCTGGTTTAAACCTTTTACTTCTACATGGACTGAGCAGTCAGATGGAATGTTTGTGCTGCATCACACAAACTGAAGCTTTCTTAAAACAATAAGCAACCAAAAAGAATACTGTGCATGACGGTCAGAACATATGATAAATAGAAAAGGAGGAATGATGTTTAAAATAGTCACATGAATAGACAGAAGCAAATAGTTGATTCACATTGCCATCATCCAAGGAGGGAAGAGGACTATGTATATGTTTAGTTCGTTTTATTGGTTTCAGCTAAGTATAATCTGTACCTAACTCCTTACACAAGGAACATTACAATTGTTTCTTCTACTTCTGTGAAATGAGGTAAAGATGTTCCATTAGTGAGGTAAGCATTTTAGATAATGTTTTAAAAAGCAAAATTTGAACTATGATGTCCAGTAGAAATACTTCACAATCCTGTTATAATTTTCAATATATAAATACATGATTTGTTACTTCAAACTTATGAAATACAAATAAGTGTCTAGTGTTTTACATGACTCATACATTAAAAAACAGCATTGTTATGGAATCAAATACACCACTACCTAATAAAATGGCGTTATAGGCTAAAGTCTTACAAAAAACTTTCCCCGGAGGTTCTTACAGGTTACTAGATGTTCTTGAAAGTTACACGGGGCTGCAGTAAATGAAGTGGGTAGAGGGGACAAACAAACAAAAGCTACAAAAAACCCCACCAAAAAAACTCTTCGCTTTGGCTAATCTTGTGCCACAAAACTCACTAAAATCTTAGCAGTAAACCGAATTTGTTCTCTGGCATTTAGTTTAATGTTCTCTGTTGTTTGGTTTTTTTTTTTTTAATGTATTTTCAAGATATAATATATACAGATGAGCTAGATGCAATATATATGCAAGATGAACTAGAAAACCTAAGTCACAGTGGGAAATCCATTATCTCCCCTATAATCTTGTTAGGAAAAAAGAAATCTCTGTTTGCATTGCACTCTTACCTATAGCTTCTAGCATAAGAAATCTGAAAAATGCAACAAATAACCTAAACAAGCATTTAACACAACAAACCTATTTCATGTGCATACCAGTACAGAAGTTGCCAACATTTTTCAGTAGATGACAGCATAGTATCTGATTTGAAAAGGTATTTTCTATTATTAAAAATGGAAAGATATGGACATTTTTCCTTTAAGACAATTTAATACATAGACATATTATCTAGCGTAGATGGCTATTTGCATACCTTTAATATAATGCTGATGGTGCCTTGATAGACTGTTTTCACTAAAGTGATTTAATTTGGTTTTCCAAGCAAACCTTTATCTATGTACACTGCCTTCATCGTAAAAACAAGCAGCAAAAAAAAAAAAAGAATTGGTTTTTCCTAACTTAAAAAAATTTTATCCAGGGTGAATAAGGCTACATCCACACTAGCAAATGGCTTATTTTTAAAGAATATTCAAGAGCATTTCTGGGTGATTAAACACAGTCATCCATACAGTTGCAGTGTTAGCAAGGTCCCTGGTGCCAGCTAGCATCTCTCACAAGCAGAGTTCAGGAGTGAGCACACCCAGGCACAGTTCTTGGTACATAGCTTGCATCCCTGTTTTGAGGACTGAGAAAACTTACTAGCTGCAGATAAGCTATGCTGTGCCGTTTGGCCGTTAGGTATGAGGAATTTTACCGGCAACATTTGACCTTGTGGTCCTCCTATGAACAGGAAGTGGGGCATGGTACCTCTCTCTACTTCTGGAAACACATTTGCTTCCTAACCAGTACTATTTCCTGGTCTGATTTCCTCTGCTCTTCTGACCAGACAGGCAACTGTGGGCAGGACTCTTCTACCCTTCTCCGTTGCAAAACACGTTCTGCTCCCTGAATTTACTAAGTAGGCTTCTACCTGTAGAAATAGCTGTAAATTTGTACTTAGTTTAGCCAAAAGAATTTGCATAAGTAGAAATTCATGCCCTCACTCAGATCAAAAAGTAATTTTCTTTAAAAGTGTGACTAAAAAGGGATTTACACGATAGCAGAACCTTTAAATGAGAGCATGAAGAGTGCATGAGCAGTATAAAGTGTTTTCCACAAACAACACACAATGCTATATTCTCCATTTGACATTTCAGAAGTTATTTTTATTACAATATATATCTTACAAAGCAACTAAAATTGCTTTAACTTGCAAATTACCTTGAAAATGTATTTCTGAAAAAATACTTATAAATGTATTTATTATTAAACTATTTTACTTCAACTTTATGTAAGGAAAACCAGTAACTTAAAAGATACAAATGCATGACAAAAATCATTGCCTTGTAATGGGCTACCAGAAAAAGAACAGAAAAACAGAAAGACAGATGTTACCATGAACATTAAATAAAACCAATTGTCCAGGTGCATTGTCTTATCATAGAATCATAGAATCATTAAGGTTGGAAGAGACCTCCAAGATCGAGTTCAACCGTCAACCCAACACCTCCATGCCCACTAAACCATGTCCCTAAGCACCTCATCTACACGACTTTTAAATATTTCCAGGGATGGTGACTCAACCACTGCCCTGGGCAGCCTCTTCCAATGTTTACAC
>NW_008824413.1:2119810-2123724 GCF_000699105.1 Pygoscelis adeliae | reverse complement strand
CCCCCAGGCGAAACAACCCCAGTCCCCTCAGCCGCTCCTCAGAAGACTTGTTCTCCAGACCCCTCACCAGCCTCATTGCCCTTTTCTGGACACGCTCCAACATCTCAACGTCCTTTGTGTAGTGAGGGGCCCAAAACTGAACACAGTATTCGAGGTGCGGCCTCCCCAGTGCCGAGTACAGGAGCACGATCCCTTCCCTACTCCTGCTGGCCACACCATTTCTGATACAGGCCAGGATGCCATTGGCCTTCTTGGCCGCCTGGGCACACTGCCGGCTCATGTTCAGCCGGCTGTCGACCAGCACCCCCAGGTCCTGGTTGTCTATTCATTTTGTCTTATTCACAAAATGTCAAACACACCATACTGACTAACTCACTAACTCGCACTGTCCAGAGCACCAGCAGCACTCTAGCAAAATAACCGCTGGAAATTAAAGCTGCCCCTGGTTGGCTCAAGTTCCCTATGCAAGATGTACAGCTTGCAGAGGTAACTGAGCCAACGAGATGAATTTGGCCTCACGAATGTTGTGTTCACACAAACATAACATGTCTATTATAGCATTTGTTATGACAAGTCTTTTTTCAGACTCCAAAATTCTCCCATAGATGGCATAAGCAATTAAACAGCTAGTGTTTGCCAAACCCTGCCATGCACTTACCACTGCCTTTGCAGTTTCCTGACTGCTATTCTTTCTGCACAGGCACTATCTCATTTAATAGCAGCAACGTTCACTAGGAAAGCTCACGACAACTTGAAAACAAACTTTCCATCACACGGCCTATATATTCAAGGATATGTAATGCATACATAGGAAGACCTTGGATAAGTACATTGCATAAAATAATCCCTTCGGGGTAATTAGAAGTTAAAAGGAGAAATAAATTTGTCTGTAAAACACACACGCTTCCTTTAAAGGTGCAGGTCTGTAACATTATAAAAATGCACCCTTCCAATTTCAGACAGAAATTACAGCTGGATATCAGATGTGGTTTTTTCTTTGCTTTTCCCCCTTCACATGTTTACAGTTTGAACTTATTTAACTACTATCACACTATGACCTACTCTTGAGGAAACAAAAACCATCACTTCTAAAACACTATTTACCATAGCAAAGGAGTCCAGCCTTTAATATGACAAGTAACCTTTCCAGTCACTTCTTCCAGATCCATAACAGGACCTTGCTGAGCAACACCTTGGAAAACACACACATTATACAGAAAGTAGAAAACCTGAGTTCAGCTCTTTACTAAACACACAAAGCTCCTAACTCAGCTCCTAGGAGCGTGGGTATGCAACTACATTCCTACAGACACAGATACGTAGTTCACGTGCTCCATATTTTATCCAGCCTGTCATGCAAAATGCTTAACTAGTGCGGAGGGCAGGGACTAGAACCCAGGACAGTACAGCCTAGTACAGCCTAGGGACAATACTTAACTACACACAAGATTACGAAGGTCTCCTACATACTGCTCCACAGAAACCACAACTACTGTCAGTCACAAGCCCAATAGTGGTGGTGCCCTTCTGCAGTAACATAGCAGGTAAAGCACCCTTTCCTCCACAGACTAGATGAAATAACAGCAACTATTTTACTTATATGAAAAGACAGTCCTTGATGGAAATTAATTCCAGAGAAGTGCACACTCCCTCTAGCCTACACTGGTTCAGATCCCCACACTGACTGTTACAATAAGTAGGGCCAGGAACAAGATGTGGGCCGGGCCTCTACCTTGCTGAAGGCTGGCAGACCAGTAACACTGCAAGTTTTTCCAGTGTACAATTCGCTTGTTCTTGAGGAACAGAAGCGGGGAGAACAGAAATTCATGGATGGTAAGAAGTCCCAGATACAACACACTAATGTTCTCATGAAATTGAAAGACAGTTCCAACTGTGACACTCTCTTACATCTAGGGACCTGAATCAGGCTCTAACTCAAATTCCTGAGAGGCGCCCTGAAACTCCCTGGTCCAAACCTGGACAGGCAGCAAGTCCATCCTAATGTTGCTAAGAACAATCTGATCTTCTCTACAAGCATGAAAAATAAGTAAAAAATTAACATAGGACCCCACTTCATGCAACAATGAGCTTTTCTGTTTTTCCCCCTAAGAAAATCTTTTTGCTACAGTATGCCATCTCCTAGGTAACCCGCACTGTTTATTCTGAGCATCTCCCAATCACAGGAGCTCTCTAAATAACAAAATGAGAAACAGGCCCTCAAGAAGCAAGCTCCAAGATGCTAGTTAAATATATTCAAAAAGAACTCAGTATCTGACACGTGACATTTTACAGTCTTCAAAATAAAAACAAAACATATGTGGTAACAGGGAAAACTGTTACTTTAAATGTAGCAGCAAGTATTATGCTAATGCATGTGGGTTATTTATTTTTAAGAGGTTCTAACATTTTTCTAATTTTTGCCACTTTTTTTTGTTGGGGTTTGTTTAGGTTTTTGTTTTGGGTTTTTTTTTTTTTTGGGGGGGGGGGGGGGGGGGGGGGGTGACCCAATGTTTTCCAGTATGGATCTTCTCTTGTTCATATACTTTGCATATTTATTTCTATATATTTTCAAAGAATAGTTATGGCTTATACAGTTACTTAGAAAACTAAATATTTTAAGTTAAAGTTTAAATAAAATGCACAAATTTATTAGGTCAGATTTCTCTGAGCTAGAAAATCAGTTGAAGGAGATTCTCGCAGAATTCCAGCTATACAAATGCTCCAGCAAAAACTGTGAATTACAAGAATCAAGTTATCACAGCAAATCCTTATTGACAGGTTAGTGATCCTGCAAACAATGCGCTATTGCCTACCAGTGTTTAAGATAAAGCTTCTAGAAATCAATCTCTTTGTGGGTGCCACCTCTAACACATAAAAGTCATAGCACCTTTAACGATATCTCCTCAGTGATTTTTGTTATTTTTTCCCCTTTACAACCTCGAACTCATGTGGGGCTGATATTTTTGTTTGAAAAGAATAAGATGTGCACAATTACAGCTTCCCCTAATGGCACTGTAACAGTGGCATTCAGTGAGAAGTTATTTCTTAGTAGTTACCACACAGGCACCAGAAGCACATAGCTTGTCTTCAAAGTGCAAGACAACAAAACCCACTGATGCAACTTGAACACTCCTGTGTCAGTTCTGACATTGCAATAATGGTGGGGTAGCAGGAGTGTGAGACAGCTTTATGCATCAAAAGGACAAAGCCTGCTTTTTGCTAAAACGCTCTTTCCTCATCTCCTGGCAGCAGTTTAAGTACGTGTAGATTTTAAGAACAATTTGGAACCACGGCTACTTTGCCCACATGCACTGAAGCACCACAGTGGAAAAACTCAAACACTTGATTTCAGAATGCTTCAAACATTTACTGAAGTCCCAAAGAGCTGCTATGATATACTGTACAACCAATCAGCAGACTTATTACTTGGGGACATGAGATTTCACAAATATATGAAAGAGAACTGTTGTGATGCATAATAACAAAAACAGTCTATGGATAACATGCGTTTAACAAATTGGGTTTTTTTAACCATATATTTCTAGCCATCCATTCTGCTGAAGCAAGGGAAATACTTGACTTCCAAACATCCTCCCAGCAAGCAGCCTGAAATAGCGAGTATTTCTAATGACACTGTAAGAGCTACACTAAACCGTTTTTCTGTATTTATACAGTTAATTAATATACATTCAAATAAATGTCCAAACAAATGGGGTAGGTGCTTAAAGCATAGAGTAGTGTTAACATCAGCAGACTATTTGTATATTTAAAGCTGGGTATATAGAATCATAGAATAGTTTGGGTTGGAAGGGACCTCTAAAGGTCATCTAGTCCAACCCCCCTACCATGGGCAGGGACATCTTCAACTAGAGCAGCTTGCTCAGAGCCCCGGCCAACCTGACCTTGACTGTTTC
>NW_008824413.1:2118166-2118837 GCF_000699105.1 Pygoscelis adeliae | reverse complement strand
TGTGGCCACGGTGAAAACGCAGCAGCGCATAATAGTCAGTGGACTGTAGGAGGCTTCGTAGCCTCTCGGTGACATCCCTGATGCAAGCCCCCAGTAAGCAGCACACCTCTCTAGAGAGTGTGTCTGGTTGGCAAATGGGTGCCTCTGTACCTCTCAGAAGAGAGTCACCTACTACTATCACCTGTCGCCTTTTCTTAGTGGCGCTGGTTGTTATACGGGGGGCAGATCGGGCTGCGTTACTCAGCTCTAGCACTTCTCCTGGTGCGACAGGACTTTCCTCTTCACTGCCTGCAGAGCAGTGAAGCGGTTCTGCAAGGGCACCTCAGGCTTCGGGGGGAGTCTCTTCCTCCTGTTTGTCCTCACCTTTGCAACGATCCATTCTTCTGCATTATTGGCCCCCCTGCTCCCTTCTGCGTGTACTGGTGGGGGAGTTTTTGGCTGTTTGGCCATGGGCTGCAGGTCCGCTGCAGACTGCGCTTGGAACCAGCTATCTAGATCCTTCTCTGCCTCCCTGATGTTACACAGCCTTCTCACCGCCTCCTGCAGCTCAGCCACCTGCTGCAGGAGGTCCTCCACCTGGGCACACCTTTTCCAGGCAGGTCTGCTGCCTGTCCCTACCCCAGGAGAGAGGTCTAGGCAGTTCCTGCAGCCTGAGGTCTGCACTGCAGCCT
>NW_008824413.1:2094964-2117898 GCF_000699105.1 Pygoscelis adeliae | reverse complement strand
GCCACCCTGGTGAGAGCTGCCAGCGGGGCACTGCGCTCCCCTGTGGGTTCCCCGGCTCAGGACACCCCCCTGTACGCCGCCATCCACCGCTCCGCTGCGGGACGTGCCCGCACCAGAGCTGATCGCCTCTGCAAGCCCTTTAAGTATGTACTTCAAGTATGTTCCTGAGCTGGGCCATTAAAGCAGAAAACAGAATTGGAAAGACATCTGTTACTATAATTTAAACTTTCTAGACTCAAGACAACAGAAGTTTTGCTTATACCTGACTTTTCTGAGCTAGAAATACATGTCATATACTGAAGACAACCGTGTTTGCCTGGCCCTGTATAGCTATAAGACTATGAGAATCCAGGCATTTCTGACAGCAGTTATTCAAGAACTACCCACCGCATTAGCACAAACCATGAGAGGCAGCGCCCGTGATTTGTAGCAGCATTTCCAACATGAACTACCTTGCAGGCTCTGGTGAGAGAAGCTCACAGGTGATGCCATGGACTACATTATCTCACACCACCACATCCTATAAACAGTGCATGCTTATTTTAAATTTAGTTCTGATTTGTAAAAATGAGCTTGTATCATAAGCTGCATGCACAGAAGCAGAAGACACAAATTAAAGAGTTTACAAACTGATCCCAGATCAGTCACAGGCACGATCTCTTAGAAATAGCTAGACCAAAAATAGAGTAGACAATTGTTAATCAAAACCTAATACCTTCACTTTTTAGAATCTCAGACCAGAACATTGAGCATGGACACTATACGTGGGAAACAGATTTTATGCCAAGGTAAATTTTGTAGCAGCTTTTAGATCTAATAGAATATATCACATAGCGTCAGTCTGCAAAATGACACAGTTATTACACACAATAACAGTACTTGCCAGATGTGAATGAAGAAATTGTGCTCTTCCATATAAATGCTGCCTGACATTTGAGGAGAGACTCCTATATAACCATACTGTACCCTAACAAAATCACCTTCATCTGGTTTGATTGCTGATAGATGATTGCAAGAACATGTTGCATGCTTGAGTGGAAATCCAAGGTTTCAATCATCAGTAATGAATTTGCAACAGCTGCAGACAGTAGCATATTGTTTATGTCATGTGCAGTGAGCAACAAAAGATTCAGTGAAAGTGTTACTGGAATTCACTGAATTACAAAAAGCTATCCCTGAACGCATTAGACATGTTGCCACAGTGCATGCAAAAATATGTATAAAACAAGCTGTATTTGGAAAAAAAAAACATGGGTCAGATTTGAGAAACAAGTGACAGAGTAAGCACAATGTTAGGGCTTGGAGCGGATTCTACTGTATCTTCTTGAATTTCTCTGCTTTTAATATAATAGCATTTCATTCATAGGTTTCAATTACTGCTTCCCAATTTGTTTAGGTCCCTGAATGCCTGTAAGTTTTTAAAACTCTAATAGATCAAATGCACAAAGGGTATAATCCCCTCCAAATAATATGCAGAAATGACTTGTGGAACAACATACAACATAGAGTAATTGTAACACTGCTTTCACTACTAGGCTCGGGACTATATTATGGCAGTAACACATGCCAGTGGGTGTCGCACACCTCCTTTCCACTTTCCTCCCTGGCATAAGAATACGATATACTGAATTTGGAATCCACTTCCCTTTAGTATTCGTGCTAGCTGTAACTAAGACTCAAGAAATACATACACGTGTACACACACTGAGAGTGTAAACTTAAAAAAATGGAGCCTTTATATAGATTGTGAAAAATACATTGGTCATATTTATCCTTTATATCTCAGTCTTACAGTATCTGGCTTCTCTAAGAAATCTGTTCTGGTAACATCTAGTTATTTTAGGAATGGCCACACTAGACCCTACAGTAGTCCATCTAGCCCAATATCTTGTCTCTAATAGGAAGTTAACACACTTTCTAGGCACCTACTGTTAAAAAAAACACCACAAAAAACCACACCACACAGAACAAACCTAAAGAGGTATTTGCCTAGGGTATGTTCCCAAGCTCCAGCAATTTGTAGCTCAGAGACTTCCTAAAACAGAAAGGGTGTCTTCACATTTAATTGTTCTCAATGGGTTTTTCTTTCATTAGTTCGTCACTTTTTGAACCCATTGTAACTTCTGTAATATATCATGGTAAAGACTTCTGCAGTTTAATTATGTACCATGCAAAGAGGAATCTCCCTGTAGTTGTTTTGAACACCACAGTTAACTGGAAAAGAATATTGTTTCAGGCCAAAACAGGGATGTTATAATCATACAATGTTAAGTCTTTATGGCACCCAACACAGCATGGGTACAAAGTGAGTTTCTTGCTGCAGTACATCATCATGTTTTTCAGACACTTCTAAAAGTAAAATCTCAAAAATATTACAGGTGCATTTACGTTCAGTTTTGGTTTGTGAACGCTATCTACCTTTCAGCATAGTCAATGGGATTACAGGGCTGTGAATCATCTAGGATTTGGTCAGATGAACACAAGCTGCGCTCTGCTCACTTTCCATAACATTGGACCCTTAATACTGACAGTCTCAAGGAGGATATAAAAATGATCATTCATAAAACATTAACTGCTTTTTCAGTGAATCCAGGGGCATCACAAACTTTGAAGAAAAGCTGTTGATTTGTTAATCTAAGGTATCGGTCTTGCCAAAACTCTCACTCATTCCTGTTACAAGACAAATCTTTAACCCACCTGAAACTGCCTCTCATCAAATGATGAAGCATCTACGCTATCTGAAGAATTTCTCAAGAACTCTATCATTGAAGGAGATGTGAAGTTGTGTTCAGAACAAGTGCTTATTTTTAAAAGGCAATTCTGAAGGACCAGCAAAACCTAGTAGCTAAGCACAACCATGCACAGTAATTGTTCGTGTAAGACAGACTAAAACACTGAAAAAAATTTCCCTGAAAGCATGCTTAATGCTCATGTTTTCAGATACGGTTTTCTAGAACTGAACCACAGATGCAAAAAATAATGAACAACAAAGGATTTTTTTTTTTTCTTCCTTTCAGTGGCAGTGTTAACAACTTACTAAGAACATCAAAGAGCAGAGGATTTGTTTGAAGAAAGCATTATGATCTTCAGCATATTGTTTGATCTTTTACAAAATTGTGACATTTCCCCACATGTGAATAGACAGTGGTGGTAGCAATACACACAAATGAGCTAAGCTTCCCGAGACCATTCAACACAAAGTATGAATCCATGAGTTCCTCTGGGTTTGCCAGAACATCTACGTAATTGCAGCTCACAAAAGCTATTAGCAACTCTTTACTCTGTTGGCAAGATGAGAAAACTGAAGAACAGATCCAAAGACCTGGCTTGATCTCAGTTTTAGGATTTTTATGGTGCCAAAAATAATGCATTGTTTAAAAAAAGCTTCTTAAAGAAACAGTCAAAATAAAAAATCATTTACTATATAACCAACTGTTCTAAATTATACTTGTTATGTTTGCTGGTGGTGGGTTTTGACACAGACACTGTTTGTGGCCCATAAAGAGTGTCCAATATACTGTGGAAATATTGTATTTCTATGCTGGGAAACAGTGAGTAAGTATTCACTTTTTAATTTTTTTTTTAAATGAGGATAGGTCTTAATTTTAAAAGCTTTAACTTTTCTTTCCAAGATAAATAATTTAGTTTTTTTGTCCTTGTATAGAATTAATTCTATTTTATAATTCAGTTTTTACCTATCATTGATTTTTATGTACTAAGAAGTGGAGTAACAATTTCTTTATAAAGGAAAAATTGATCTACTCCAGAATGAGGTTAATTTGAGAATATCTGTAAAAAAAAACTAATTATAGTTTTCTGAAGAGGTAACTGAGAAGACATGTAGAGTTGAAGTAATTTGTAACTACAATGCGAAGAACTCCAAAGCACATTAAAGATCTTTAAATACTAAGAAAAGTCAATTGCCTTGTTTCTTTCTTCACTAATTAAGTGGTTGAAGTAAGCATTTTTAATCTGTAATTGCTATTAAGGACATTAATTTAAAAGCCTAGAAAAAATTACCATAATATAATCACAGCACCTTTGTAGGCTATGCCAAAGTCCTATAGGTGCTGTTTTCAGTGCTGTTCCCCCACTCCGTTCCTCCTTAGGAAATGCACTGGTGGCAAAACAAAACAAAAACACCCACATTCAGAGGTGATTTAAAATGGAGCGCTTTACAGGAACAGAACCACATCATGCCATAGTTTAGGGCAGCTTTATATGAGCTAATCTAGGTAATTATAGGCACGTAAGCCTGACACTAGCCCTGGATAGAATAAATAGCTAATATGGTACTTGATTAATAAAAGAAGGATGTGTAATTAATGTCAATCAACAAGGATTTATGGTAACTATACCCTTTCAGACTAACCTGACGTTTTTATGAGATTACAAATTTAGTGGAACAACGTAATAGCGATGTTGCAACTTACCCAGATTTGTGTGTGGCATTTGATATGGCACTGACATTTTGATTAAGAAACTAGAACACTGAGATCAATGTTAGATGGATTTAACTGATGTGTTCCAAGACCTAATTTCTCATAGTGAATCATCAAATGTCTCTTTTTCAGTGTGGTCTTGCAGTGATCATCTCCTAGCTCTATGCTATGCAAAACATTTGTTAATGATCTGGAAGAAAACATGAAGTAATTACTCCTAAATTTTTCAGATGGCACAAAATCTGGGGGAGTGGAAAATAACAAAAAGTAAAAGTCACTGACAAAGCCACATGAACAGCTCACTCAGCTCAGATCAAACACATAATATGCATTTTAAAACAGCCAAAAATGAAGTCACACCTTTAGAAGTAAGGGCCATGCATGCGGGAGGAAGGACTCCGGCCAGCGAGGCAGCAATTTGAAGTGACTGAGGTTTTTGGTGGATGATCAGCTGAGTTGGAACCCTCACAATGGCATTATGGTTAAATTGTCTAATAAAACTGCTGAATATCAACATAAGTAAACAGACTATATCATCCCTGTAGTTGGCACTGATGGCATCACTGCTACGTGCCTAGTTCTGATGTGTGAAATTTATGAAAAATGTTGAAAATTGGTAAGAATGCAACAGTAACTGAGCAAGTGATTAAGGACTGGAAAATGAGGTTTTATTACTTACCTCTCAGAACATTCAAGGAACGGATAAGGCATAGCTGAACTTTAGTCTATGGAAACCAACATGAAGAAAGAGAACTCTTGATAATAAAGGACAGTACATAGAAACTGAAGCTAGACAAGCTGAAGCTGGACAGAAAATTTGTACTAGAAATAGAGCACATTTAAACAGACAAGGTAATTAATTAACCATCCGCAAAAGTCAAGGGGGGAGGGGTGTGTTTGTTTAATTCACCACTAGCTTTAAGTCAAGGACATATGTTTTCCTGAATTATGTGTTCTCATTCAAAAATCTATTACTTCAGGAAAGGATCACAACTTGTGTTACACAGGAGGTTAGGCGAAATGATCAGAATGTTCCTTCTGCTTTTATATCTGTGGATCACTTATTTCCCACCCATGCGTGCCAATTAAATAATTTGAAGTTTCTATGGTGCGAAGGATTCCCTTAGTGTCTTTGAAAGCTCCATATTTTGGATCTCAGGAGTTCTGGATTCCCATACAGTTCCATGGGACCACAGAGGATCCTGAAATGCTAGCACACGTACCAGACTGCCCTAACAAGTTATGCTTTGGGACACAACTGTTCATCATGGAAATAAAGGGGAAAGAAAAAAGAGACCCAGAAATTGGAATATATGGAAAGAAAGTAAAACAAGCGCTAACATGTCTATGAAAGTTTTTGGAGGATCAAAGCCGATGCATGCTCTAAATTGCTTGTATAGTTCACATAATTTAAAAATGGAGCAGTTCAAAGCAATTGTGTACAGGCTTGCATTTGTATCATTACAGTGTGATATGAGAATGATACATATGCTATTGTGATTGATTAGAAGGCTTGCAAACATCTTAAAGATGACATTTAACACCACCATGAGATTTATCTTAATATACTGTAAGGTGTTGATCGTTTCAGTCATGCATGTGGATTTTTATGTTTTTCTAGGGAAATTAGGGTTGATTAATTTATGATGTAAAATTAATGAATAAGTTGGTACTATGTCTGCTGTATAGTTATTCTAGTTGTTGTAAGAAATGTATGTACATTAACTGTAGTTATAAACTTAAAATTTGGATTGACTTTGGCCATTGTTCAGCTCAACTAATTTAGCTGAAACTACTTTTAAAGATGCTCCTCACAAACAATTTAGAAGCTTCTTATGTTATGCGAGAGAAACCTGACTGGGGATGCCCAGATTGATTCTCAGCTTCACCATGGAAGCATAAATCAAGCCAAAGCATTAGATGTGTTTAACAGGACAACTTAACTTAGTGATTAAAACAGAGATATTTTAATTTTTAATTTGATGAATGGATAGGTTTCTGAAGGGAAGAGAGTTTAAATCAGAAAATTCTCTGAAATTGGTTGCTTATTTGTTAGCTCTGGCCCCTTCTTGTATCACAAAATAGGAAAGAGAGTAAAACTACAATGATGGGTCTGGTTTGCTTGTTACTTAACTTGTGTTTATGCTTTATTCCTTTTACTTGCCCTAGATTTACTTGCCATATCACTTGGCATAAAAGAATATAATAGTTCCTAAATAGTAAAAGCAATGGTCTCAGAGTCTCTGGTAAATGAAAAATACGCCGAAACTTGTCTTGTGTGAAATCTGAATAATTCTCTTCTCAAGTCTGGATAAAGAAGCTATCACAATCTTACTTCACAGATATTAGGTTGTGTTACAAGAATTTTAATTAGCACTCCTGTTCCATCATACTCACCATGATTTTTTTTTTTTTTTTTAAAGCATGTGGTATCTTGACTAATCTCTAACGCATAAGACAAACTAACATGGACAGCAATGAAATAAAAATATAAAGTCAAGAGGTTTCTTGGTATTAAGAAACATCTCAGAATTTTTAAAATTATTCATAGCAATATTATGACATTGAAAATATTCTAATGGCTCCAAGAACAGACAGACATGGTTCCCCTCATAAATAACCGACCACATCACTGTAAACAAAGATCAATGAATAAATAATATAGCAAAGTAACAGAGCCTTCCTATAATGAGATGACAGTTCTTTAGTTTACTATATTCATATTTTGATAACATCATAAAATTTACTACTTCACTCTTGATACTCATAACTGCTACAGAATTTATTTCTGTTCTCAGCTGAAACAGAGGTCTGAGCTGATCAAAGCAAAATGAGATGAAAAAATGAAGCATGTTTCATATGAACAGTAAGATTTGAGAAGAATAACTTTGGATGCCTGAAAGAAAAAGCATTTGGTAAGCTGCATTTTAAAGCATCCTAGCTGAACACTATTCCCTTGATTTCTTAGTCCAGCCTATTCCAGATGAGCACAGACTCCCTGTGGAACAGACCAGCTATGAAAAGATTACATAATGTTGCTGCCCTCAGTGCTACACCTAACGACAGTAAACATGCAGGAGAAGGACAAATATTCATGTCATGTCTTCAAAAATCTCAATATAATAAAATTGCAAGATTCAAATCACACAGGAGGAGTGTGGAAAAATAACAAGAGAAGTTACATAACGAAAAAACGTAACATGCTGTTACTGCAAACTCTGTCTCAAACACACACTGGAACAGTGATGCTACTGTATACATGGTTTCCAACAGTCATATTCCACTATAACAACCATATACCAATCATTTAAAAAAAAAAAAAGGCGTTAAAATAGGTAAGTGACCAAACTGGAAAATAAGTCTTCACTCTGGACTATAGAGCTATAGATATATAGCTATAGTCAAGCTATAGAGCTTGACTAGAAGGGTATACTGATATTTAAGGAAACCCAATACTTAGAGATGCTTCTATATGTTCACAGAAGTCCTGTGGCTTTGCTGAAACCTAACGTGTTTTGGAGACTGGAGAAGATATAAAACTGCTATTCAGTTATCATGATGATGGACAGTTGATGCAGTCTTCATCAGGACTAAGAAGTTCAAGGCAACAGTAGTGAGACATAAATGTACTTCTATCCCAGTGTGATATATTTCCATTAAAATAATTTTCATGTTTCCTTATTCACAATGGCTTAAGCCATATCTGACCTATAAACCTGTTTAACCCTTCCATTATTGTTTCTGAGATTTTAAAGTCTACAGCAACTCTTTCTGCACTTCAAGCGAGAATCTCAAGAACACATACAGAACATTAATACTTTTTTCCACAGCTTTCTAAAGTTCAAAGCAATTTGCCTTATATTTTGCTTTGGAGACACGGTAGTGTCTTTCAGAAACCAATGCACGTTCACTTGAGCGTGAGACTGATGTGGAGCCGATTCCTATGAAATCACCACTTCAGTGGTTTACAGTGGTATTACAGTCCTGTCTCTGCCTACCTATGAAAAGAGCCATATTATTTCTGTGGCTCTTGACTTTTGAATAGCACGAACCTATGAAGAGAAAGAAAATGTAATAGCATTTTTATACACAGAAGTAAAAAGTCCACCTCTCCACAATTAGAAATTCACTTCATTGGATGATAAACACAAAATGTTCTGTATGTATTTTAGGGAACTGCAGAAGTTTGAGCTTAATAAGAACACTTCAGTAATATTTTATTTGAATAAGGAAAGGTATTTACTGACTGAATAAACAGTTTAGTATCAAGTGTATTCAGATCACTTTAAGGACAAACCTAAATCCACCAAAATCTTATCAGAAATACCTCCGCCCCAAGAAAAGGAAAAAAGAAGGAATACATACCAGACCCTCAACAGGATAGCAGCTAAAATTTCATTTGAGGTACAGTATCTATAATTTTTATTCAACTACACGTGACAGCTGTATTTATTCAGCAGAAAGCATATGTTCCAATTATTACCATTACACTGAAAAAAAAACCCAAACCCAAGATAGCTCCAATAGCACTCACTCACATTCGCAATTGGTTGAGAAATAGCTTGCTTCTGTCCATTTCCCAAAGTTACTGGAACTGATTATTTATAAT
Organism: Pygoscelis adeliae; assembly: GCF_000699105.1. NCBI lineage: Eukaryota > Metazoa > Chordata > Aves > Sphenisciformes > Spheniscidae > Pygoscelis > Pygoscelis adeliae. The sequence goes on along the minus strand of NW_008824413.1, from coordinate 2,108,847 downwards.
GCTCTGAGGAAAGCAGCACTTTAATTTTAACTCTGTGGCACGGTACATTCCACTTAGCATAAATTCTACATCACTGATACCATATTTTGCAAAGCTTTTTTTTCTTTTTATCTTCTTGGAAAGTTTACTGTGATCTCACTATCACAAGTCATTGATTTGGACAAAGTAATTATACAAAGCAGTTCTAAGGTTATTTAAAAGTCTTACAAGTATTAAAGAAATACTGGCAAACTCTGAATCACTACTTCAGATACACCACTGGATCACTTTTGCACTAAATAGGAGAACTAGGTTCGTAAAAAGGTTCGTAAACTAGGTTCGTAAAAAGAGTAAGTTCATTTCTGTCTTTTTAAGGAAGGAGAATAGGAACTTCTTCACAAGACTTCTTTCTTTAAACGTGGCAGTAATCTTTGCTCTTTGGTTATGCAGCTGTTTGGGAATGTTTCTAGTCTAAGAATACACTGGCTGACAAAAATGGAGAGCTGTTTGCTCCTTTAATGAATCCTATTCTTTCCAAAATAAATAAATAAAAGTAATAATAATTAAAAAAAGACCAATAATGAGAAACCAATACTTCCGTTCTTCACCATTTTGTGACACTGAAACTAGAAGTACATTCCTGTAGGAGGAAAAAAATGGCTCTTCATCTATAGAAGAAGATTTCATCTCCCTCTGTCTACAACAAGCTTTCTGAAAACATTCAGGCACAACACAAGAAGGACCTCAGAGGTACAGATGAGATTTCTTCATGATATAAAGAGCAGTTTGTGAATCACTTACTAATTAACCTCAACTCTTACTTATCAGTAAAGCCTTCATACACTTTTATGGGTCTGTGAAACTTGAACTATAGTGCTGCTCTGCATTGAACAAAGCAACCTTTGGCTATCTAGCTAAGTGACAAAAAAAAAAAATCAGTTCAAGCTATTCAAGCTGTAAATAAATTATGCTTATGTGAGAGCAGGATCTGGAATTTCAGAGAACCACGACTGTTTCCATAGCCTTTGGGTTGCCCTTTTCAAAGAATACAGAGAATTACAAGAAAAACTCAGAAAGAAAAGCAAACAAATACGTCTGAAAACCAAGAGCCTGGAGCATTGCTGGTGCATTCAATCATTTCTCTAGAATAAGTGCCTAACTGCACAGCTACATACAGTGCTTCTGGCTGGAAGTGTTTTGAGAGAGCCACCAAAAGTACAAGGTTCCGCCTCATTTAGTGAATGGCCCTGGTTTGCGAAACAGCTTGAAAGACTCCAATCTGAACCTCATTTAAAATGTGTCAATCAGCTAAAGTCAACTTTTCCATTTTCTAATTAATACACTTGAAGTTTGTTATAAAAGTGATATGAGTGTTCTACAATTGCAGTAACATGTCCACACCAACTTAATCCTTTTGGAGCTGCAGAAGTTCAAAGTGCATGTATTATTTCTGATAGACTATAACGTGAAAAAGCCCATTGAGCTCTGCTTTGGATACTCTGTATTTTGTTCACTGTTTCTCAAAACACTAGACTATTCATTTTGTTTCATAAAGTAGTCTAACATTAAATCTCTGAAAGAAACACTGCTCATTACCTTTTCGAAATCCATATTTTAATACTAGACCCCATTTTCACCTGTGTTTGTAAGCTTTTGCATTTCTGGTTTGAGCACACAACTTCAAGAGCCTGTTACCCCAGGCTACCCCAGGCTATGGGGTAACAGCCTATAACTGAAATGAACTTGAAGAGAAACTGTGGGAGAGTTCCTGCAGGCAGCACAGGGGACCGATATTCAGTGTTCCAAGTTCTTCAATTTCCCAGTCAGCAATCAGTCATATTTTAAGATGTTGCAGTTGCAACATTTACCTTTTATATTTATTTCTCTTGCATTTCTTTTGCTCATAATTATGGACTATAAATCACAAAATACTTTGTTTTTTCACTCCAAGCTCAAAAGTAGTTGGAATGACAAATAAAGCACAGAGCAGTTCATATGAAAATTTAAATTCAGTTTAGTTTATGTTGAGCAAACTCAAAAAAATAATCAGATACACTTCATATTTGTGAGCACATTGGAACACATACTGAATCACAGTGCATTTATCATTAAGATATAAATTACATCTTTTGGCAATAAATTTATAAATTTTATTTAACTAAATCAAAATTTGATTTATATTGCTTTCTAATATTGTCGATTACTCTATTTTCATATTTGCAACAAAGAATTAAAGTCTAATTTCTGGCGAGAGACTAATTTTATATCAAAATACATGAAAATCAGTATTTCAGGAAAGAACACATTGCCTCTTGAAGGTATGTTACAAACTAGTGTTTATGAGAAGTGGAAAACAAAAAACAATTAAGCAAAACATTTTTGTCTTGGGGATAAATAATGGATGAATCTTTTTTTCTTTGCATAAACAGCAGTATTTGCAGTTTGTTGCTGACAACTAACAGTCTCAAAGCTTCTTTGTTACCTATCACTGTAAAGAAGCACGTACACTGTGGAGCTATTTAAGACAGACAAAATATAATTGCACAAACTTTGTCATGACAATGCAAAAATGAATAAGTCACATTTTATGATTAAGTAATCTCCCAAAGATTGTAACAGCCAAGAAAAGCTTAGAGGTTTTAACTTGTGAATTAGTTAAGGTTATTTTTTCCTCTTTTCCAAGGACATATGATACATTCATGAAAGTCACACAGGCATGAAGTTCATAATTGATTTAAAAAGCCAAAAACCGCTGCTGAAGATCTTTGGTCTATTTTAAAGCAAAAAAACCCCCCACCAACCCACAAACAAAAACCACAAAAGCCAAAACCAAACAAACCCCAAAAAACACAAACCAGATTTCACATGTAATGGAAAAAGTCCCTAACTTCTACAGACAGTTAATTCTGCCTCCTGATGAGGCAGAGTACAGAGAAGACACTGGCAAAAGGATGCAAATGGTCTAACCCAGGTGAGTTAGCTACTGTCTTCCTTTGCTTTTGTGCTGGGGTTTAACCATCTGGCTGCAGATCACCTCAGGAACCAGCAAGAGGTTTTATATCTGTAGTACATATGGGATTTAGGAACAAGTGGATGACATCAAGTCACTATGACTTCAGGTAGGAAGAGTTCTGGGAATAGCACAGTACAGACACTTAGACTGTTTTACCAGAACAAGAAAGAGTGACAAATCCCTGGAGGCACATCTGTAGGCTCTCTATTGTTTCCGACTCTGGGCAAGACACAAAACAAAAGGCTCGGTGATTTAAGCCTTTGGACTGGAAGATTTCCCAGGAAGCAAAGATGTGTTTTCACAGTGATTGAGGCTGGAAAAAACCCCACCCCAAAACACAAGAAAGATGCCTTTCAGGGACAAGAGGACCTCAACGAGTCACTAATTCAAGATCTGGTGCAGGGCTACCTACCGGATAGGTAGATAAGTGAACCTGACTGATTTTTTTTAGTGACTTAATTTTTCTTGACTAGATCGATATTGCTGGCAATTCCTGTTCAAAATCATAAAAAGGAGAATTGTTCTTGCATCCCAGTCCGGTTAGGTTTAACACCATTGGTTAGAGTGGTTTGTAGCTGGTAGAAAGGGAAAATGTTTCAGATTAGAAATAAAGGAACAGCACATTTCGCCGATAACAACCTCATGCATATAGTTTGGGCGGTCTGAAGCTGCATTTGCAACATGTCTGTCTAAAATAGGATGTCTCCTGATTTTTGTTCAGTGATGCCTTACTGAAAGATAACATTGATCATTGGCTCTGCTAAGTATGCAGCTTGCCAGAGGCATTGACAGCAGCTGGAGTCATGGGACTTAGCTGACTGGGTATTGGTTGTTTGCCACAGCATTAGCCAGTTAAGATTTTAATTTTATGGTCAGCGCTTTTTTTTTCCCTCCACAAAGCCAGGATGTTATGTTGCTCTATTTTCTGCTTTTTAGAAATAAATAAATAGATTCAATGAGGGAATGTTTTGTAGCTCAGGAGGCAGGATTGCCAAAAGTGGCATTATTTCAGCACCTTTTCACAGGCAGATTGGAAACAAAAGCTGTAAGTTGGTAGCTGCAGGTCAGTCAGATATGTTCTGGGAGTCCCAATAGGTGACAAGACTGAGAATCTTGATCACATACTTGTGTATGTAAGAGCTCAAGCTGGATACCTGCCAAGCAGACTCCTGTCCTCGTCAAAAGCAAGTTCTGTCTTTTTCATTTTCCTGTGTCATTTTTAAAGAAAGGAAAACAGGAAGGACTTCTCCCCAGCAACAGTAGTGGCACAGCGACAAATGAACAGGTAGCAAAAGTGAAGTCAGGCAGTCAACTTTCTTACAACTAGAGTAGTTCCTGAAGCGTAACAACAGGCAGACTACAGCCAATCTGCCCAGAGGCAAAGTGGTGCTGTCTTTTACACACGTAACAGAGCCCAGTACTGCTGAAAGAATAACACATGAACTTCTAATACCTGCCACTCTCAAGAGAATGGTTGAACCACTACTACAAGGAGCACACTGAGAAGCAGAAGCCCAAAAGCTGTGAGACCTCAGTTTCTGTCGGCTGTGCATGGACACAGCCATAAATCCCATGCTGTTAGAACAACCATTTGGTGTTTAAAATTAGATAAAATATTTCCTGACACCATCTGTGGCCAAGCAGGAGACACCTACGAAACCGCATGGACACACCACTTCACAACAGTCTTGTTAGGGAAGACAAAGAGAAGACTGCACCAGAGCAGGTGAGTGCCTCCGAAAAAAGGTGCTTATGTTGTCCCAACCTGCAAATCTTTGATGAATAGAATCCTTTCATAAGGATTTTCATATCCTTTCATACACAAATTTTTGTGTTTGTCTTTAAAAGCTGTGTCCAGAAGAAACACCTCAAATTAAGCTTTTTCCTGAGAACAAAGTACCTCTAAGACCTCTTTAGTATTAAATAGTATTGAACAATATCTAACACATGAAAAGATAAGTATACATAAATAATGTTTGAAAAATCTTCATTAAGAATTTGAGATGTCTATGCTGCTTCTTACTCAGGTTTTTCATTGATGTCACTTTGAGAAACACTTAAAGTCTACAACAATGATGAGCATGTGGGAGAACAGATTGTAAAGTAATCAGTGTGAAGGATCTGCTTCTGTGGACAAAACCTGAAAATCTGATATGAAAGATCTGATATGCAAGATGACATAAATATTTGAAGCTTTCAGAGCACTGATATAGACACAATAATTATCAAATAAGCATTGACATAAACGTTTAAGTATTACATTCTGCATTTAACTATGCATACTTGAATATCTAAGAGTTCTACTTCAGCAAGAGAGATGACAGAATGATTTCCTCCTTCATTCCAAGCAGCAACTGATCAAGTTCCTCCCTTTTGCTAAACATCGCAGATATATTATCTGATGCTGAACAGCTCTTTTGAAGTGTACCATACATGTCAGTTTATATTCATTTCTGCAATTCTAATATGGTTAGAATTGCTACAAACAGTTATTCTTAAGTGCCACAATACTTGGAGAAACATGACAAAAATCTTACCGCTATGTTTCCATTGCACCTTTGGGACTGGCAAACACCTCTTATTCTGTTGGGAATCAGCACATCGTCCCAGCAAGATGGACCCTTCAAAATAAAACCAAAGCGTATAAAAGCTTTAATCTACTTAATAAGTAAACATATAAAAGTTGCTTTTGTTGCCTCTTTTCCTACCCCCATATCTTTTAGACTTTAGCTAGACAGTTTTATCATGTTTATGCTGAAAAAGTCCAGGCAGATTATATGACAACATTCATCAATAAAACTCAGTCACTGACAGGACATACAGCCCCTCCATCCTGAGGTCAGTGTTGCGAACAGGAGTCAAATAGTAGGTACATTTTCTCAGCTTAAGGCAGGGGCTGACTTAATTACAATTAAAAAGCTACAAAGAGTCATCTTCTGGTTCAACACTGTTTACACCTTGGCCTGCAGCTAACTAAGGGGAAAAAGGGAAAAAACACAGTTGGAAATAGAATACACAGTTAGAAAGACTGAAGTGTGACACAAAGACTAGGTTAAGTAGCTTCTCTCTATTTTGTTTATTAAGTATTAAATGGCTCTAACTTTACTGAAATCTCTTTCTGCTTTCATGGGCTGCTAACGTGAATTTTGATAATGTTTACCGTAAATGAATTAGACTTCTTGTTACCAGATAAAGCCTTTACCTAACCATACTACAACGTAACAAAAGTGTGAAGTGAGGATTGTTAGTAGATTCCTGGACATTTACATTAGCTGTAAGATTTGTCATTGTTAATAAAAAAATAAAACCTAGAAAGAAAATTAATAGGAAATCCTTAGCAAACTTTGCTATGACTTTTTGAATAGAAACAGTTCATTTATGAGTGTACTACAAAACACAGTAAATTTAAAGATTACAAATCAGCATTATTAATATTTCACAACTGCAAAATAGTGTCGTTAACAGGATGGTCTATTAAAGAAGAGTATTTAGATATATGGCATATATAGGAACACTTATAAAAATTATTTCCCAGAACATAAAAATTGAAGTGACATTAGCGCAAGTCTTCTCTTTTAATATTAATCTCACACCAATTAGTATTTAATTCGTAGACAATAAAAATTAATCTGAGAAATAGATAGGAAGCTTACATATATCCATATACATAGCCGAAATAAACTAAGAAGGTATCGATAATTAAAATATTTGCTACTTGAATTACTCAGTGTTTGGGATAGTGTCACTACTCGGGAATAACAGGAAAACTTTACCCAGAAATTATCTCAATCAAGAGGTTTAGCTGCATTAGTGAAATCAGTGCCTACTTAAATCATAGTTGGATTACAAAGTAATCCAGTACCACATCTAGATCCACCTCCTTTCTACTTCTGTATGAGGCATTCTTGAGACTTTGCAGGAAGAACAGCAGAGCCTCCTTCAGGTATTGCGTAAAGAACCACCTCCTTTTAATTGTTTTCAACTCAGTAGTTGAAAGTTTCAGCTGATGCTCCCCCATGCCACCAAAGACTGTGCAGATCTCTAGCATACCTCTCACAGTAGTTTACTTTCCAGGAAGAAAGGTAATCTACCCTCATATAGATGCTGTTCTTTACTTTTGATCAGCTTTTTACTCTCTTGGTAGCTCTTGCAATTCTACTCTATCTTTTAGAATACGAGAAACATCACACAGCATACGAGGCTTACTGACGTGCTGGACTAGTGAATGGGAAGATGGTGTCTCTGAATTTGTTCTTTATTTCTTTCCTAAATAATTATTAAAATGTGATTTACTTTGCTGATGGTTACTAAGCACCAAGGCAGCATTTTGGTGGAATTATCTATCATAGCTCCCAGACCTCATTCCTGAATGTAACAGTTATCTCAAAAATCCATCACGTATATATAAAATTTGGATTTATTGTCCCAGTGCACATCACTTCAATATTAACATACATTGAATTCCATCTGCCACTTCACCAGCAGATGAAGAAGTGTGCATCCTAAGGTCCACAGAGGGGCTTCTAGCAGGTACTTCCCAGGTTCCTCCATACTGAACACACCTGTTTGTTCCCAAGGATGAACCAGCTGTATACCTCATCCTCTCCAAGTGCTTCTTTTATATAGCAATCATCTAGTGGACTTGTACATGTTTTGCTCCTGTTATACTTTAAAAGGACTCAGTAACAGTTTTTCTGCTGTTTGCAAGTTATAAACTTGTTTTTTGCTTGCCTAACTGCATTTTTATATTTAAGGTGCCAGAATTATGTGTTTGTTTTTGTTTACTGGGGTTTTTTTGTTTGTTTTAATTTCTCATTACTCATTTTACTCAGTTTTCTGAAAGATGCATCCTTGATTCCAATAACCTTCCTTCCTTTTTTTTTCACCCCCACAATTTAGTCATGCTAGCTTCCATTCAGTCCTCCTTAAATTTCTGTGCACATAGTCTTTGATTCCAGTGTAATTTCTACATCTTCTCCAAAGATTTAACTCTTTTTAGCTGCCCCTTCTAGCTTCTCAGCAAGCACCCTTACTTTTATGTAGCTTTTCTTTTTTAAAATTAAGCACAATAATTGTGTCTTTCTCAGATTTTGGGAAGTTGCTGAATGTAAATATATTACAGTCATTGTTAAAGCAGGTCTTTGTCACTAACATTACAAACCAGGTCCTCTGCATTACCTTCTCTTACAGGTCCTTTGATCAACTTTCCCTAACACAACCTGACAGCATCTACAAGTTTACTCTTGGGATCATGGTTTGACATGATACTTACCTAATTTACATGAAAGCAATTTAAATATCCCGTTATAATTGTTTTTCCTTACACTTACAAGCTTTTGATTTTCTCCAGCATGGTAGACTCGCTATCATCATCTGGTCAAGCGGCTGTAAAGGGGAGTCATATTTTTTCCCTTTCAGGCCTAGAATTTCACTCCATAACGATATTGTGTAACTCACTGACTTGTTAAAGACAAGGAAATGTTAACCTGTTAGTCTTACTTAACACCTCTTCCTTCATATTCAAATTTGTTAGCATACTTTTATTATAAAGTTTGTTTTTCCAATTTAGAGGAATTCAGTAGGTTTGTATATCTTTAGATAATCCTTACATAATTTACACTTGGGAAGAGGATACCAGAAAGAAAGGGTGAGAAATAAGAAGTAAGTGTGCTTTATAAGATTTGGGGGTTAAAAAAACTAAAAAAACCCAAACACACCCAACAAAACCCACCCAAACCACAAGCACAATCACTTTTTCCTGATCCTGATAACAACATCAACAGTAAATCTTCCTGTTACTTCATCCCTGCATGATTAATGAGACTCTCAGAGTTAATGATGCTATGCTAGCATACACACAAAAATAGAGTCACAAGATTGCTACACAATAAGATAATTTAAAACAGTCTCGTAGAAGCAGTTCCACAAGTATATGTTATCAACTCTGGTACTAATTATCTCGATTTCATGAGAAGAAAATATTTCAAGCTAAACGTTTTAGAGGAATTAATCCTTTAACTTCACTGAAGTTATTTCAGGAGAAAACTTCCCAAGTATTCAGTAGTTTTCAGGTCTAGGTCCATAATCACAAAAATGTAAGAAGGCACAGTAATTCTTAAGCGAGAAAGAAAACATGCATAGGACCATTTATAAGGTTGAGTGAGATTCTAGGAAAGTGCATATTTAAAATGGATTTGAAACAGTGTCACTATATTGATTATGCCACAGTCTTATAGTAGTTGAGAAACGAGCAGCTGATTTGCAAAAGTATAATCAAGAAAACATCCTTAAAGAAACGAGAACAGAAAGGAATTGATGCAATATCGAGTACTGTTAGTTAGAATTCAACTACTACAACTAGCACTGGATCAGGTCCAAATATGCTTAATATGGCAATATCTTTTTATTCATTAATAGTAACAACAATTGTATGAATTTTGTGGTCACTTTTTAAGGTCTCATCTACAAGGGAAAGCGAATGTGCTATATGGCATGGTGTGAACTTACAGTGCTCTCACTCTCGGCCATAATTTCCTCACGACATTTCTCATGCACACAAGAGTACTTTTTGCATGAAGCAGCTCTCTAAAATAAGAATGTCATCTTCCACTTATGGCACGCTAAAAGCATATACACAGGGAACTAGTAGCACAGTCCCACACTATCAGCAACTACTCAGCTGTTCACTCACACTGTGGCTAACAACTTCCTATTTTTTTCCTTCATAAAACCCCCACCCAATCCAACACCTCTTTACATTAACTCTTATGATGGGCATATAAAACCCATAAAAAAGTCAGATGCATTTAGCTCTTCTGATAACATTAACCAGACCCAGCTTTAAGTCAACAGTGTTTTCTCTTTGTTCTAGCAAGAGTTAGATCAAGTTCTTAAGGGACAAATTAATCCAGCAGGAAAAGCCCAAGATGGACTGGCAGAATATCTTGAGTTTGTGCCTGTCTGGCAGTGAGGAGTGGAGGGAAAAACAGTAACAAAAAATAAACCCCAACCAAACAAAACACCCCTAAAAAATTCTATGCCTCACTTTCCAAATTTGTACAAAGGGGAAAATCTCCTTTCCCACATCTGTGCTTGGCATTCTTCAGGGTCATATTTTATTATTAATGATAACATAATACACTTCTAAAAGATTTAGTGTGCTTGAGAATTTTAGTTTTTCACCTTCAAAAAAAAGGCAAAAGAGACATTTGTCCTTGAAAAACACTGTGTATTCAAAATGTTAATGTTTCTTCAGTGACAGCACTACTAAATGTCATTTCTATAATTGCGTCAAAATAAAATTAGGAATTCTAGTGAGATAAACACTTTGAAATGCAATTTTTGTATCATTCTTTCTTGAGTTCAAGAAAAGCCTATCAAACTACAGGCCAGCCAATCACTTGTGGTGTTGTAACACTGAAGGCTGTAGTGTTTGTAATTATTAGTTTGCATTAATCAAGAACACACTGTGAGAAGAACAAAGCCTTCTGATTGCGAGATTAAAGCAACTGCCCCTCTTGTACACAGCCAAATGGCTCAGAAATCTATGCATTAAAACGGATGTATCAGAGAAGACTTTTCCGGTGTAAAAATGGGAAAAAAATAAAGAAATAGAAAGAACACCAGTATATCACTGAATAGAAAAGTTCATGTCAAACATAGTTGAGTATTTCCCAAATAACCAGATATGGAAATTTTTATGCTTAGGGTGTATGACAGTTGTTCCCTCCCTTTTTGAGAGGGAACACAGGAAAAAAGTTGGCAGACGGCATATTAAATTTGAACTGAAGCTCCTATGCAGCATATGAAGAACAGGGAGGACTGAGGGGTTTTTTCACTGTATGAGGGAAGTACTAGAAACCTGTGTACATTCTACTAGAACATTGTACTGGTGCCCAGTACAGTGGACAGTACCGTCTACTCTCAGTGTGCTTTCCATCCAGTAGCCAAGATCTGATTTTGTATTGTAGAACCACAACTGAATTTTGGTCAACGACCACTTAAAAAAAAAAAGAGATATCTCTGAAAACAGAAATAGTATCTAGAGATCTCAGATGACAAATTATTCAAAATGCAGTTGCTGACAGAACTGTTGACCTGTGAAGTCAGGGAAAGGTCAGAAGCAGAGGTCAGTAGTAGAAACCAGTGATTCAAAGACTTTGAATCATTTAAAAGGTTGGAAACTATCCATGTATTCAATGCTTTGTATTTTCCCTGCTTTATATTCTCCCCCAGTGAACAATATGCAGCAGAATATCATTAAAACACATCTTTGTACCTGCTAATATCTACATGAGAGACATAAATCATTAAAATGTTGAGCAAATGACCCAACCAAGGGACAAGTATTAAATGCAGAAGGATTTTTAAAATAATGTAAGAAATAATTTCAGGTACTTGAGAGGGTTTAAAAAAAAAAATTAAAAAAAAAAAATCAGCACACAAGCCACTGAAAGAGTGCTAAATCTAATGCAAACCACGTGACCACTCAAGACTCCTCTGCAAGATGATGGCTATTGAGCTGTCTACATGAGAGTATTTGAAGAGCTAACCATTGTATGGTGACCCCTCAGCGTGATTTAAGTATCTTGAGGCAATAAGACAAAAAAGCCTTCCCAAAATGGTAGGATTACTTAGTAAAAATTTATTTCCTTTTTGCCATTCTGTAACAGGGGTATCCACACCAAGCTACCACAATTCACTGTGGCCAGTACACACAGACAACTCTGTCCCCCAGACACAGTAGGAACCAAGATGTATTCTGATGGTAAACATATATATGCAAACACAGCTTAACACAGGTGATGAATATTACATGAACAGCAATGGATCCCACCTACTGTCACAAACCTAACCCATCTTAGCAGAGGTGATACAATCTTTTTGCTGTTGTTTTCTTCTACTCTTCTCAATGCAAGTTTGAGCTCGCTTTCATAATACAAGCACTTCAGCCTGGAAAGACGATTTTATAAGGGAACATACATTTTCCTAAAACAGCACAGACATTTTTACTAATTAATCAGAGCTGCTTCCGTCAGCACCACCTGACTAAAGCTTGTCTGCTTCTCTAAAATCTAGCACCTTCCAAGACTTTTATTCTTATTATGCTACCTCTATAATATTTCAGAGCAAGCGACTTGCAAGACGACTACACATAGTCAGATCCTGGAGGCTCAAAAGTGTCTCAGAACTGATGGGTAAGGCTGGAGAAGGGTCAGCAGTCAATAAATCTCTAAGGAACTGGGCAAAGTCTAGAGTCTGTGAACAGAAGAAAGAACAGGGCTTTTTCTTGGATAGGAAAACTGGTATTGATTAAGCCTGGTGTTACTATTGGTAAGCCAGTGCATTCATACTTTTTCTCAGCCCAGAACATGATTTGCTCTTCATGTTCCACACTTGTCATTAGAGTGGCATTGCTGAACGCCAGATTATTTCTTCTATAGTATGGATATAACACATTCAAATCAAAGCTTGCATCCTATTTTATTAGTGCAGTAACAGAGTTGAAAAATTAAGACTTTTAGATACACCGATCCACATTTTGTAAGTCCTTAACAGGCTTAATTTAGGAGAGCAATCTGATCATCTTTTGAAGCACTTACTAAGAAAGAAAATTGAGCTGTTATGCGAGCAATACTCAATTTGACTCAGCAGAAAAGATTCATATGGCATGTTTCTAATAGCAAAGAGATTTGAGATCTCATTTCAATTCCGAAGAAATAAATCTATTTGAATCATAACATTCATGCAAAGCTCCATATTTATTTCAGCATTCTTTACCTTGACAATTACGAATACAACTAGACTATGTTTATTAAATAAGACACTTGCTAGATTTCTACTGAATGCTCAGATATCATACAGACATTATCTTGTTCATAAGTAAAACTCTATGAACAGCAGTACCCAGTTTAACACAAAATGCATTTCTCCAAATTTCCAAAGCACAACCTAACAGCATCCACCACCAGAGAGAGGAGTAAAAATGAAGTTTATAAAGAGATTACTACTGATTTAGCCAGGAAGTGCTTGCTAGCCTTTTACAGATATTCTATTTACAATACTTGAAAATTTTTTACATTAGATACTTTACTGGAGGTAAAAACTGGCAACCTTTATGACCAAAATCCTCTGCTTAGCCACAAAGCTTATCACAAAGGCAGAGGTAATTAAAGCTTACCCACAGTTTACACAGACCTGCAAAGGCCACTTCTAGCAGTGAGAGAGTAACTATTTATTTTTTCGACATTTCTGCCAAAACTGATACCAACTGACTAGGACACAGGTGTTAGGATACGTGGATGTAAGAGGCAACCCATAATTTATTTAATAACACAATGGAGTTCTTCCCTCCTACACAGCACATTTTAATAAATGCTACTGTGAATGACGTGACTTCACATGTCATACTAAAGTAGCAGTGAGAGCGTTTCCTACTGCACACTTCACTGCAGGTAAAACTAACCAATTTACCACGGACTGACTTTGACATGGAATCTCCCATACAGCAGGGAGCACAGTGTAGAGACGTCTACTAAATTAGTCTTGGGGCTAGTTTTAAAGGGGTTTGTGGATTAGAAATGGGAGGACTGAAGTTAACTGCTTAGTCTACACAGCACATTAAAGAATCCATCGGAAGAAATCTTTCAGTTATTATTGACTTTGGTTATTAGAGCAATCAATAAAGCACATGGATAACTTTCTTCATATAAGAAATACCAAAGTAGAGTTAATCACATTTTAAGTCTTCGTGGAATTGAACCTACTGGTTTGATTTATAGTGGTATCTTAGAGATGAAATTTTCCTTTCAGTGTGCCCAGCCTAATTAGTAAATTGACAGTTTTATGTCAATAGTTATAACTCTTCCAAAATGAAGTAGCTGACAATTTG
>NW_008824413.1:2093282-2094935 GCF_000699105.1 Pygoscelis adeliae | reverse complement strand
ACTTCCTGCGTGCTAGCTATTTCAAATCAAATATCAGAGAATTGCATCTCTAACTGAAAACGCAGGTTAAGTATAGTATAAATAGTTTTCATCATGTTATTTTATTAATCATTACTTTTTCTTTCTTATCACAGGCATCTTTGTTTAAAAAAAAAAGAAAACAAAAAAAAACCTGTTAATAAGATGTTTTTAATAAGTTCTGGTCTTTCTTTTCTTTCATATTGTATTATAGGACATGGATTTGCAAGAGTAATCCCACTGATCCAAACTAAATAATGAAGGCTCATACAAAGACACCCAAGATAAGTCTCCAGAGTCACCTCTTCATCAATAGTATTTTTTACAATGTGCACTGTGTTGCCAACACAAACAATTTTTATATAATATAAGCAAAATATTGATCATAAAGTCCTTTCTGACAGTTATTTTTGTGGGCCCTCTCTACGAAGAAGGGGCAAAAAGAGAATAAAAAGAATTCAAATACAACAACTGCAGCTGAGAAATTGAACTGAAGAAATCCTGCTGTTGCTTGACTGCCTGAGAGGAATGTAGTTAAACATCAGTCATGAAAGAGAGAGAGAGAGAGAGAGAGATAACTGTGAAAGAAAATGTGGATGTAGAGTCTCCTAAAACAACCAACCAAATGCCATTCAAATAATCTGTCAGACTAATGATTTCTAATCTATAAATGCAAGATCTATTACTCTTTGTCTGGATGGCATTAAATGCTTTTTCAAGACTGAAAGAAGAAAACAGAACTGGAGAAAATATCTGTAATTCTCTAAACATGCCATGTATCCACTGTGTCCACTGAAATTATAGCATTCAAAAAAAGATCCACCGTTACAAGTGTTAACACCAGCAAATCCCACTGAGATCAGCATATCCAGGAGCAGAACTAAAAAAAAAAAAAAAGACCCTCTGGCTTCAGTTGCTGTTACAGCTGTGGTGACTTTTCAGGGGTCTTCCTGAAGGGAAGCAGGCAGATCACTGAGAGCTCAAGGAGCTCAGGCAGGAGAAATCAAAACCTCAAAGACGCGCCCCTCTTCTGGGCTGAGCCGAGCACACCCCAACAGGAGCGAGAACACATGCAGTGGTTTGAGCTACAACTCTCTACATTAAAAATATTCATCCATGTTTTAAGGGCTTCTGGATGAAACCAGAAAGTGCAAAGACCATTTCCAAAGTCTACCCAAAATACTGCTTCTGTTTCTATCTCTGCAGATGGTGTGCTGCTTAACCAGGGGCTCACATCAGGGATGTCACCGAGAGGCTACCAAGCCTCGTACAGTCCACTGACTATTATCCACTGCTGCTGTTTCACGTGGGCACCAGTGACACAGCCAGGAGCAGTCTGAGGACTATCAAGAAGGACTACAGAGCCCTGGGAGTGGCAGTAAGGGACTCGGGAGCGCAGGTAGGTTTTTCGTAAATCCTGCTGGTCAAAGGGAAGGGGTTTGAAAGGACCAGTCGAATCTGGCAAGTCAACAAATGGTTATGGGACTGGTGCCACAGCCAGGGGTTTGGCTACTTAGACCATGGGACTCGCTTTGAGAAACCTGGTCTACTGGGGGCTGACGGGGTCCATCTGTCAGAGAAGGGGAAGAGCATCTTCAGTCATAGGCTTGCCAAGCTGGTGAAGAGGGCTTTAAA
>NW_008824413.1:2083260-2090283 GCF_000699105.1 Pygoscelis adeliae | reverse complement strand
TGATCTAGTTGAAGATGTCCCTGCCCACGGCAGGGGGGTTGGACTAGATGACCTTTAGAGGTCCCTTCCAACCCAAACTATTCTATGATTCTATCCTTTCCACCCCCAAGTCACAAGCTGTAAACTGATTAAATGTGAATTAAAACTTAATTTTTACCTCAGCTTTTTCTAAAATGGCAGCTGCCGGCAGCACATGGATTTTGTCCCACAGGACTTTCCGGGCTGTGAGGAGCAGCCCCAGGGAAGCCTTCCTTCCCCAGGCCCTGCCAGGGTCCAGGCCACATGAGGCAGCCTCCCCCGGGCCCCCCACTACAGCTCCGTGCAGGGTGAAAGGGGGCTGCCAGGGCAGGGCTGCTCAGGCCTGCTGAGGCTTGTTCTTTGTCCTCAGGTCCCTGACAGACTTGGCACAAGTGAAAAAAAAGTAGTTAGCATAAGGTTAAACTATTCCTAACCACACAAGGAGTTGACCCCTTCGAGTTGGAGAGTTCCAGGGAAATGTCAGCCATTCGGAGGTGAAGCACCTTCAGGATCTGGTAGCAAATCCTCACGTCTTTCACCTCTCCGTAACTGGGTGGTAGGGTTAAAATTCATTAAGCATATTTGAAATTCAGTATGAAAACGTGCTGGTGATTCTATAACTCACAATAAACAGGGATTACACTGAACTTTCCTTCCTTAAGGAGAATCTTTCAGAACAGAGTAGGTGGAAGACATATTTTCCTGTGTGAAGGATTTTGTTGTTTTTTTTTTTTTCCCAGATACAACTATAATTTCATGTTGATCATGAAACAATTTCATCTAAAAGTTTTGTCCTACTGAAACATTTAAGCAACTTCATATATATTAGGCAGAAAAGAAGTTCTGGCTAGTCCTGCAATTCAGATGAATCATAAACTATGTCTGCATGGGAAATATATGAACTAAATGAAGTAGTACACAAAAATACAAAATTAAAATAAGCCAATATACAAGCCAAGGACTACAATTAGCATTCTGCTAATAATACTAATTAGACACCTTGTAATTCAAATTAACTTGAGTTCTAGTTAAACAGAGGTAATAAACCAAAGATGTAAAATGGAAAAAAGAAATCCAAGCCTCATGAATATTCCACAGTAATAACTTAATTCAGGTGTGATAATTGCATGTCACATCATTCAATTTTAAATATTCTTCCTTGACAAAGATTTTAAAACTTGACTTTGACTGAGAGATAAAGCTAGAGCATTCCTGTTACAGACAATACCCGAAGAAGCCATCAGCTCATCGATTCACTTTCATAAGTCACCATTAGACAACACGTCCAGAGACAGTCAGATCAGCTACTCAAGCTGTGGTAGATCCCTATGGAGAGGATACTGCCCTCAGCCACATGTTCCTGCCATTCCCTTTCCCTCTCTGTGCTATCATTGACTGTGCCCTTATTTCCACTGCTTTTACTTTGCCCAAAGTATCTCCTTCCCATTCCTGTGGAAAAACCCACACTCTGAGAATGCTAGATACATTTACGAAGAAAAACAAACGAAGAAAAGTGGAAAAAAATAGCAAAAATGCTGATGTGTTCTAAGAATAAATTTCTTAACTAATCAACACAAAGGTCTAAAGCAGAACAGCCACTAGCAAGACTAACTTCATAAGGTGTTCAAGCAATTTTTTCAGTTACTACCGTTATATAAAACTGTAAAATCAAGATTACACACCACAGTACCTGTAGAAAATAGACTGCTATATAGTCAATTTTTGATTTTACACATAATCAGAAACCCTGAAAGACAAAACTACACCAATTTCAGCAACAATATTCCTATGTTCCAAAGGAACAGGTAATAAGATATCAAAGGCTAGCAAAGACGGCAGTGTTCTTTACTTCCCCCCCCCGCCCCTGAGTGCTACAATTGTTCTAAACTTTACAAACCCACCAGAGCATTCACAGGTGAATGCATCTTTAAGTATTCAGAAATACAGGAAACCCTGCATCAGGTGGTTTATTCAGATTTATTTGAGATTTAGTGAAGGTTATGTTGCAAGCATGGTGTATTGTTGTTTTTAGGTTTTTTGTTTGCCTTTTTTTTTTTCTACCCAAACACAATCCTGCTAATACACATAAAAGAAATGAAAAGATGATTCTTTCAGCATTTTACACAAGGACATAGCTAGTGTTAAAGAATTAAGGCTGTGCCAGGCAGGTCAGTGAAAGCTTTATGAGAGATCCCATCCGTCACACAGAACCCCCGACTGGCAGGCTGACATCTGGGCGTGCAAACGCCAGTGAGAGCAGCTAGTGTGACAGCCCAGGAAGAAATTAAGAAAAAGCAGGAGAAGGGACCAAAAAGCTAGAAAATAAAAATAAGCCGGAAATAAAGACAAGTGAGCATTCATCCCTGTGAAATAATCTGCTGCTCCGGTGTTGCATGATAGATAGTACAGGACCTCTTCTCACAGCAGAAAACCCCTCAGCTAAGGACCTCTTTTGGATTATTGTACCTGAATTTTATCTGAATCTGATCTGCTATGCTAAATCTCTTGAAGTATACAAGCATTAATTAAAAAAAACCTGTCTGTAGATATCTCCAGTAAATTAGGAGGTCTGACCTCTAGAAATCTGACATAAGAGCAAAGTTCAGCATCCTGCCTTTGCCATCAAGGTACTGCATATACAGGGAGGAGTTAAACTTGATCCAAAACAGCCACTGAATAAACACTATTTAATAACGCAGAGATATATTCCTACAATGCAGCATCAAATTCCCAGACTTTTTTTTCTTCAAAGACTGCAGCTCAGCCTTTTTTTCCATATCTCTCTCTCCCCTTTTGGTTGCATGAATCTTGAATTATTCTTGAATTATTTTCTGCATACTGGCACAACTGGCAAACACCTCAAGTCAATCTTTATGGTTTTCACCTGAATCACAGAAAAAGGTGAACCAACTCAGGCCAAAGGGACATTTGAACCCAACTTGCCCATTTTCTGACAGAAGCTCTTCAGGAGGCGCCCACAGGAAGGTAAGCCATGCCCCTACCACCTGAATTTTGTAACAACCAAATCTTGTTTGTGCATACAAGGCGATCTGTGTGAATGTCTTACTGGATCAGGTTTTGAAGGAGATTAAGTTGGAGAAATGCCTCATTTCTTTATACCTGGTCTGAATTGTTCATTTAATTCTAGGAGCTGATTTGCTCAAATAAGAGGAGTTTTAGGCATAAACATTGACTTTCCCTGTGCTCCAGTTTTCTGAAGAGACAGACACCTGCAAGTTTTAAAAGGCAACTGAGCAAGGCATTGCTTGGATAACTCCACTCTGCACCCAGCCTGTTTCAGGCTCATCAGTGCTTTCCTAGATTTAGCTTTTGTTTTCCTTCCATACAATAGAGTGAGATACTCTGGTATAAAATGAGTAACTGTCTAGTCACAGATGGTACATCTGAAGTCACCTTACAAGCATTAAAATGTATGGAAATAGGTTACTTTAAAAGGTGACTACTATCAAGATATTTTGAAATGCACAAGTTAGAATAGATCATCTAGAAGCTACCTAAAATACCATTTAGTTTCATGGTAAACTTCAGATTTCCACTGAATTCTGAATAGCGCGAGTGAAAGGTTTTAGTTTTGTAGACATGATATCTGTATTTCATTGATGGAGGTTACGACTGGCATTCAAATTACTGAATCTATTTCAGTCTAAGACCACTTGTAAACCGAGTATGCTAATTGTTTCTTAGTTTCAGAAACAAGCAGGCCCTCAGACATAAAATCAGGGTACTTCTACATTGGCTTGACAGTCATTGCAAACTAATCTGCTTTTCCACAGGCTTTATTACATTTTGTTCTGAAGACAGTTTCCTTTTCTCTTATTGCAATCTCTTTTAGTACCCGTTTCTTTTGTCACAAGGAAAGACAAGAGATATATTATTTAAATGTTCAGCATTTTATAATGCAAGATCAACATTCTAACTATCACTGTGCTGTCTTCCTTGCTTATGGCTCAGTGTAAACCGTGACAACAAATAAAATTGAGGTGATTAAATAGAATTAATATTATGACTAATTCACAGTTCAGTGCTTATGGCAGTGGCTTAATCAGTACTTTTTATTTATCATCATCAGGCTTAGCTATAACAAATTTAGTTATAACAACAACAAGAATCTAGAACTGGCACTTTAATCAGAACATAGATGTGCAGTACAGCACACTATATATTAATAAACAAGAAACTGCAGAACTTCCTCAAAAACATGCACTAGCCCAGCCATTCAATCCTACACAACTGCTGTTTATAACTGTGTTCCCCCATTTCAGGTCTTACACATTTCTCTAAGACTTAGTTTCTATATTAGGTACAAGTTGTTCTTCATTGTTATTTTATGCTCTTTATTTCAAGTTTTGGTCTGCTCTGGTCTGAACAGACACTATATCTGCATAGCAACTAATAGACCAAAACTGCAACTCTGTAAACGAGATAATTATAATTTGAGGTAATGGCTTCTCTTCGCAAAGATAAAGCATAGGTAATCCTCTCATCTCTATAGAGTGCAGACTGTAAACAAGAAATTGCAGTGGAGTATTTCCTTGTTGCAAAAATTGATACCAGATACTACACAATGAATGCCTCTGATGAAAACCAAAAGGTTTTGGAATACACTGAATCCTTCCTGGATGAGAGGAAAACCAAGTAATTAATCATCTTCATACAACTTCTTTACCCCATCTCTCAAGGTGCGACGTGTTTTACTTGTCTATACCTAGAAGTAAAGAAAAGCTATAAAAGAGTTGCCACTTGGAGGTTTTGTTTTTTTTTTTTTTTGACAGCAAGTTAAAACTGGATCTAGTGTCTCTTCTCATAGCTTCATTAATTTGGAATGCCGGTAACAGCCAAAAATCAGTAGAATGTTACATTATAAACACACAGAACTCTAATATACACTAATAAGAGTGTTATTTTACACATCAGCGTTATGGTACCTTCCTTTTAATTCATACCAATACTCTTCCATTAATTCCACTTGAACAGTTTCTCAATTGTCAATACAAGGTCATAAGTTTTTCCTCTCATACAATTTCTACAAGTTTGCACGCTGCTGAACACCAAACAAATGTTCTCAAGTTATTGAGCATTTTGACAATACATTTAGATCTGAAAAAAACTTAAAAATTTAAACAAGATGAAATAAAGAGCATATTCATATTCTCTGATTCTTGAGCTCTCACCTGCTACATTCTTCCAAGCTTCCTCAGGTGGAAAAATACTTTTGAAAAGAAGTCTTATTCTCTAGAGCTTTGGTGCTACCCCTGCATAGGCTATAGATATACCTTTATGCATGATAATTATTCACAAGCACTTAATTACACTGTGCAAATATCCATGCACTGCACTGGACAAACTCCCATCAGGTATAACTCCTTTGAGATAAAGAGTCACACAAGCACAGAACACAATCCTATTACAAATGGGAAAAAGAAGATTGCAGCTTCGCAGTAGTCAATTTACTGTATTATAGAAAGTGTTTTTTAGTCCAATATCTAAAAGGAATAGCTCTGGACTGGGATTTGAAAAAACAGGCTTCTGTCCAGATCTCTCACTTGCCTACTGAGTAGCTTTGGGAACACCACTTTCTTTCTTTGCCCACCAGTTTCTAAACCCATAATATATTAATTTCCTTCATATTTCCTCAGAGCTATTGAGAAGTCCTCACTTAAATTTAGCATAACCCATAATTTAGTATAAATTTAACAATATTAACAACAACATTGATTTAAAAATAAAAATTATTACAGAAATGAAAGAGTGAAGTAGTCCCACTGGCTCTTGTTATAGAATTATGTTTTCCATTGAAATCAGAAGAAGGATTTCTCCTCTACTCAGATCTTAAAAAAATAAAAATAAAATAAGAAAAATTCCTGAACCAGTATTGTCTGTCAGTATTACGAACAAACAACATAAAATATCATCAGCTCTGTACTCTAATTTTATTTCTCTTCAGCAGACTTAAAGACTGTATTTCCTATTACACTAGGCAAAACCACTTGATTTTAAGCTCAGAAAAACAAATTGTTGTCTTTTACAATCATGGTTTGCAATTGACTTCTCATCCTTAATGTAAGTATAATCTATCAATTCATGCATTGTCACTTTTGTCTAATTATCACAGAAACACACTACATTATGGAAAATATGCATGTGTTGGTAGGTCTCCATGCATCCACTATTTTAAAACATTTCCTTGAAAAGCTAACTCAAGGGGGGAGGGGGAACAACAAAAAAACACAACAAAAAAAGCCATCCAACCCTTAACAGCTCCTTTATAGCTGTTTTATGTTTTTCATGATAACAATCCCTGTTATCTCAAATTGATATGCATATGCCAACTATATTCAGCCTTGCCTCATTTGTTATAAAAGCAATGACCTTTCAAACTCTTTCCTAGTCTTCCTTTAAAAGAAATAACCACAAACAAACATGTGAGTGCCAGTGAAGTGGAAAATTAGCCTTTTGAAACAAGTAAACCATCCTCCCTGCCGTATTAAGGAAACCGTAAGACTGAACAACAACAGCAAGAAGCATGCTGAACCATGTAAGGCTGATTTTACCGTGCATGCTCCAAAAAAGTCCTTGACATTGCTAATGTTTGTCTTGCATATAGGTCCCGGAGCCAAACCTCCATCTGGAAGAGATTTGAACTACCATCCAGAGGCATTTCAGGATCTGAACCAAAAGGTTTACAGCATTACAATCCAGTTAATTCTATTGCTCCTAATTCCAGCTGGACTTAAAGTCTTATCTCTGCACTCCAGGCCTTCAGATAGAGCCTATCACAGTAACACCAATTCCCAGAGAATTCAACTCCGTGACCCAAGTGAGATTAAATCCCTCCAGATAGCTCAAGTAAATGGCTCATAACTCGTTTCTGTCACTTTCGCTAATGCCTTTGTACCATGAAAGAAACCAACAAAGGTGTAAATACCTACAAATTATTAACTTCTCTTTTTCCCTTGACTCCTATCAGCGATTCCAGTTGCCTGG
>NW_008824413.1:2075428-2083249 GCF_000699105.1 Pygoscelis adeliae | reverse complement strand
ACTTTCTCTTTAAATACTGTGCTAATCAGCTACCAAATATTTGTACTCTATCAACCTGAGTGCTGTTATTTTTGGTGAAACACATAAACAGACACAGAGATATAAATAAATAGAGAAATATTGAGGGGAAGAGGAGATACATATTTGATGTTAGTTGTACTTAAACTCCCTCAAGTCAGGTAATTCCACAGCACATCTCGTGTTAAGCAGTTTCACCCAAAAGAAAGCAGACGTAAGCTGAAAGGGAGTATTTCAAGTGTACTCATCAAGATATA
Organism: Pygoscelis adeliae; assembly: GCF_000699105.1. Taxonomy (NCBI): domain Eukaryota; kingdom Metazoa; phylum Chordata; class Aves; order Sphenisciformes; family Spheniscidae; genus Pygoscelis; species Pygoscelis adeliae. The sequence goes on along the minus strand of NW_008824413.1, from coordinate 2,082,974 downwards.
TTTAGTTTCTACTCATCAGGACACTTGTTTTAATGAACTGAAGATATGATTCCCAAATATTCCTTCAGGACAAATGGAAGAAAAAGGAAATACCTTTGTAAAATATTATAGATTAATAATGAAAAATTCCTGTGCAAATCAAAGCCCAAACCAAGAAATACAGCACTGTCTTGGGAAGTACTCTTGGAGATTGCTATTGTCAATCAAAGATAGAGTTCTGTTTAATTTTTACTTTGGGTTTTTATTTTGTTTGGTTTTGTTTTCTCAGGGAAGGGAGAAGTTTGGAGGGAAACAAGAGGAAGGGAACAAAGAAGGGTGTAAGTAAACAGAATGATTTCCTAAAGTAGCCTCCAGCATTGGAAGGAAATCTGTTCCAACAGGAGGTTTTTAAAGATCTAGGTAGGAAAAAAAGAAGAAACATTTAAGTGCTCTGGATTTTGTAATTCCAGTCTGCTAGAGTTCTCTGTCCAGAGCACTGCAGAGAGACAGGTAAGACAAAGAAAATCACCTACCAGAAACATGCCTCTTTTCTTTCCAGCATAAGAAATGGACCCTAATAAGCCTTTGGGGGTGGCAGATGTCCACCTTCAAATCATCATTGCACAACACTGATAGAGTTCTCCCTCAGTGCTTCTATCAGGAGTTTCTCTGCAAGACTGTGGCTGAACAAAAGATGAGGAGCGTCATGTAAATAGGCGAGCAGGATCATCACTAACGGTTTGTATCTCAGATGAAGCTGAGTTCCCAAATCAGAAGGGTGACTGCCAGCTGGGGGCACTGGGTCAGTGCCAGGGCAGTTGGTGATTCCTAGGTGAGGGCTGAGACAAGGCACACCTGCAGGACAAAGTGTAGGCCCTGTGTGCTGCGACAGCACCTGGACTCAGTTGCAAACTACGCAGAAGAGGTGGTTTAGGCTAATCCAGGGAAAGACGGAGCCAATCCAGAGCTGGGAATAGGAGCTCTGGTCTCTGCAAATGCCAAGGGCTATACTTAGGTCACATCCTTTCCAGTAGGGAATAGGGAACATGGGCAATGTACTGAGGTTAGTCAAATCTGTATTTTGTGACCAGATACTGTGGGTTACTAACATTATTGCTGGGAAGATGCACAGGCAAATTCTCTTCTGGTGGTACGTCCAGACAACACTATGCCCTCAACCGCTCTCAGGGTGCTCCCACCTAAATGGACTAAAGAAGTAATCTGAAAATTACCCAGAATTAAAAAATGCCGAGGAAACACTTTCTGTTAACAGTTAAAGTAGTCATGGAAGCTGAAACTCTGTGTTTATGGCTCATTTAGGGACCTGTAAGTAGAAAAGGACATTGTGCCTATGCAACCCCAATGAAGTTAGATCAGCAGGGGTAGTCAGCAAAAGGGAAATGACGCAGTGTCAATGAGGCAGGTGACTCGTACTTGGTTTTAATACGACTAAAAGATGAAAAAACCTAGCCAGTACAGCTCAATTAGTTTACTGATTGTAAGATTGTGACCGTATACTAAAACACAGAACACCTTGGTAATCTTCTGTGTGGCACAGCATAGTAAAGGTACAAAACTGACCCCCATGTTTAATAATCTCTATATTATAACTCACGGGATATAGATCCAAAGAAAACTCTGTACATCCATCAGCATCCCACATATTTTGTTTTACTTGAAGCAAGCTTTGTAACTCTGAACAAGGTAAATTACATGATGTATTAATCCAGCTGAGGGTGTGTGTTTATTGGACTTCAGTAATACTTATGCAAACTACCAACTTCATTTGGTGTTTATCCAAAGTACTGAAACTACAACGCACATTTTATTTCTACTCTCTGTTTACCCTTTTTAAGTGCACAACTTTTAACCAATGAGCAAGGCAATATTTTTTCCTATATTACCACCAATTATCGATCTTGAGACAAAGGTTCAGTTTTTTAAAGTTTTTTAGACATTGCACCACTCAGTTTTGGAAGGGTTATGCAACTAAGATGGCAAAGACCCACTGTGGAAGTTGTGAGGCACCAGTAGATCACAGTTCCACTGACACTCAGTCTCCTATTCACCTATGACACTTTTAAATGAGTCATATGAATCACATGAACATCTCAATGCTGAGCATACAAGCAACATAATATCTGTGAAAGTCTGGTCCAGAGACACCTACAGTGGTATTTATTTAACCAAATATAGACATGTATGTCTGAGTGAGACTTCCTAAGTTCCCTTTATAATGGAGAAAAATACATAGTTTCAGAGTTGGACTCATCTTGTTCTCAAGTAGATGTCTAGAACAGGTCAGATGAATTGTGTCCTGAAATTGTCTATTCCTTTTTTCCATTAAAGAGAATGTAGAGTTAACTCAAACACGGGTATCTATGTGATAAATGTTAAAGTTTAGGTGAGGTGAACCTATTCCTTACTGATACTCAGATGGAAGAAAACTCTGTTTTCTCTCCTGGTTTTCATATAAAAATTATTGAAGAGTTCTTTTTCATTAAAACAACTGCTGATATTAATTATTTGTACATTTTCAGGATATATGAGGTCAGGGAAAATCTGATTCATAATAAAAGGGGCTTACAGTGTTGACATGTCTTTAGCACATGGTCATAGAGTAAATAAGAAACAAGTATTTGAATCATAATAAAGGCATATTAAATAAGGCATAATAAAGGGAGTAATGGGAACGGAGTGGCATTATCAACATATAGGTACATTTCTAGACTATACAAATTCCCTTGGCCACGATGCCAAGTATAGAGATTAGGTACACAATATGTATCTGATGGCAGAAGTACACAGGAACAGGCAAGAAATCTGGAAATAGAAATAATTTCGAAACTGAATAAATAGTATGTTTGTGTGGGTCAGAATTAGATCTTCACATGTCAGTTCAACTTTAAAAAATAACCAATAATTAGCATTTTCTCTGGCCTAAGGACGAATAAGCAAAACTGCAGGCTAAAAGAGAAGTTTGCTTTCTGGTTTTGCTCTTCTGGAGAATGCTGGGAATACTAATCTGAAATCAGACTTATCAAATTATTACAACTGTATTATTGAGCATCTAGTTAAGGCTGAAAGAACCTTTATTTTATAACCTTTATATTATATGTTGTATCTTAAAAAGAACCCTGAAATTTTATTACCTATGAATGATTTCCATTCTTACTTTGCTATCTAGCTTACATTTTCATTTGATGATCCTTGGTTTTTTATTAAAGATGACAAAATTCTAGCCTTTTAATTCATGACAATAGTTTGAACAAAATTAAAAAGGGATGTAAAGTTTGGGTTTTCTTGCATGCAATTGCGTGCCAAAATACTATAAGCCAAATTGATGAATACACCAAATGCCAGGGTAGCACTATCGTCTTTCAAGCTGCAGATGGCCAATACACTTACATTAGTTAAGAGTATAATGCACATAAAACAGCATTGAAATAAGCAAGAAGCGGATCCTAGTATGCCTTGGACAACAGGAATGGTCTTGAGCAAAGCTGCGTTTCCCTCTTTCACCTAGATCTATATGGCTCCTCATGGAGGAAGGTAGGGGGCCACGGTAAACTTATTTTGTTGTTAATAATTATTATGCACAAAACAAGTACACATCCTATTTCTCTTGAGCCTTAAGTTACACCTCCATGATGCCATGACAGTACCTCTTTATTTGAGCAGGTGTATATATTTAATATCAATAGCAAAACGGCTGGAGAATTCCTGTGAGAGGTCACACTGGCTCAGCAACCTGCTGTCACAGCAGTCCAGCTGCTTAACCAAGTCAGAACATATTGCTGTGGCATGGCAGGGAAGGAATTAAGCTTTCAGAGGGGAAGAGGAAAGCTGAGTTCAGCCCCATTAGACTTTATCTCAGGTAGGAAGCAAAGAAATAGAGGGCCTTCATAGAAGGACGATTAAGGTGTCCTAGGAAAAAGCTTCTGATGAGAAAAATTAAATTTGGAGATTTGTATTTTTTGTCTTTCGCTTTTAGCAAAGCTGGCAGTGATACTAACTATACGAATGCTTAAGATTATGCCCTATCCAAAAGAAGTACAGTGAGTTTACTTTTACTCTTCTCTAGTTGCATATTAGAGTCCATGGCTGTTACCAAGAAAAGTATCAGGATCTCTGCTCTCTTTGACAGCACAGATAGATAGGAGCATCCCTGTTCACTTTCTAGAGAGCTTGCAGTTTTCCACAGCAGAACATACTTTATCCCAAAATACCTTTTTCTAGAAACGAAACTGGTATGTTGCTAATGTATCCTACAAAACAGCTCATATATGGTTGATATACTTCTTATTATTTTTGATATTATGAAGATCTTTTTCTTAGAGAAACATTTTGTGTTCTTCTCTCTGTCATTTCTGGCTCCAGACTGCACCATCTCCTTAATCACTAATACAATACATTGCAATTTGACATGAACAAAATAAAAATCAGTTACGCACAAAGCTGAGAATATATGTTAAAACGTACTGCCAATCCACAGATTGGATATGAATTGTCTTTGCAGAGCTTTTTATTTCAAAGTCCTGTAGAAAATGCAATTCTAAGACCTTGCTGAGTGCAGATCACATTTTTAGGTACCTAACTTAAAAGAGGACTTAAAGGTCATCAAGCCTGATTACATTCTGTTCAACACAATAAAGTGCAGCCATGTGTAAATTATTATTGAGCAAATTATGAATGATTCATGGCAGATTTTTCATTAGAATGTAATGTCTCCTTTGCTGTAAAGTCAACATTATGATCTACAGTTATTTCTTAGAGCTCTCTCTCTTAAACTAAACAGGAGGAGAGATGCTTTTATTTGTACCATTTATATCTGCATACAGTATAACCAATAGCAAAGTGACGTTCAAAACTGCCCATGCCTCCGCTATTTCAAATTTAACAGGAAGAGTTGTTTCAAACAATACCTAAAAACTTTGGTATTATCCCTAGTATTTGTTTTGTCAAGGTAGGATTATCATAAATAAATACAATTTCTTACAACTTGCTTAAGCACTACTTTCTGTCAGTCTGCAGCTATGTTTTTCACTCTATGCATGATCATCACCCCCCTCTATTTACTTCTTAAAGGTTACAGAAGAATATCCTTGCCTGCTCTTTAGAAGATAGCCACTTCAAAGACTCTTTTGAGAAACAACAGCCTTTAACAATGTTTGATACAAAGCCAGAAAAGGGCATGGGCTAAGTATCGGGAGAGGGAATGCTTAAGTTAGCATTGTGGGAAATAAATGCCAAAAATTCAGTTTATCAGACGAATGAAATTCTCTTTTCCCCAAATAACTCTCCCCTCCACACATGCCTACAGACAATACCCTTCAGAGCTGATATCCATAAAAATTCATCTGTGAAACCCTGTTCTCAACATATCTTGCTTCAGTACTCAGACATTGCACTGTTCGGTGCCAGATGTGGACTTAAGCTCATGATGAGCTTCTGGATCGGAGTTTTGGCATTGAAAGTGGCTGGGTATTTGGTTTACAGATTTAAATGAGCAAGCTATGCCTCTGTTCAGAAGAAAGAGAGCAGGTGCTGCACCCAGCCATCTTCTGTTGGTTTAGGAGCAGACAAGAAGATAGCACTATGTTTCCCAACACATAGTAATGGGAGAGTGATTGGGATTGGAAAAAATTTGAAAGATAAAAAAAACAGTAAATTCCTTTTTTCAAAAGACCAGCATTAACAGTAGAGAGAAAATTCTTAAAGATCATTAGTGTACAACTACCAAACAAACAAGCTTTTAAAGAGAATAAAGCAGTGTGAGAGAATGAAATGGTACTGGGGTAGCTTTAGGTTGTAATCTAAATAGGCTGTAAATCTTTACTTCAAGAGTAACATAAATCCAAATTATATATACAAAAAAAGTACCATTAAGTAATTTCCGCAAAGAATCTCATACAAGATAGCTAACTGGAGGATATAATTATAAATTACAAAATAAAGTATTTCAAGGGATTCAAGAGATAATTTTGGCTTTGTTTGCGTGCTGGAGGGAAGCATGACAGTAGCAAACTGTGTCTAAAAACATTTATGTCACACATTCTCATACTAGAGGAGAATGTGGGATGACTAGAGTAAGAATCCCAAATGGAATGTTTCTGGATCTTGCTGGTCCCGTTATGGAGCAATGGACAGGACTGTAAGGCAAAACTTCTAATTGCTACACCTAACTTTAGAGCTAATGTTCTCTCTGATACTTGGCAAATTTCTTAGTCTGAAACTCATTTTCAGAATCCTGACTTTCTGGGTTGCTTTATACTACAAAACAAGCTAATTACAGGTAGATATTCAATAATAATTGTGATTACCTGGCTCTATAAAACAGACTTTAGATATTGAACACTAAGAATCTACATATATATTTGCTTATCTTAATAAAAAGGATATGATTTTGCAGGAGGTGAGCAGATACTCTGCAAAACTCAATCCCATTTTCCATTTGTTTACATATCTAGAAATTTAGTTGCGACCTGCCAATTTTTGGCTTCCCTCTCCCACATTAAAATTCCTTAAGACTATAAATAATACTAATTACTACTAAGAAGTGGGAGGGTTTTTACCAATTCATGTTTCCTCTATGTTTTAAGTTACTTGAGTGGAAGAAAAATAGTCCACCTGCGAAGAATTATTACTATTAGAACTGTCCTGCAAGTAAGGTGGAATAAAGCCATTTCACAGTAACATGTGCCCTGAAATGGCCCTCATTCAGCAAGGTATTCAAGTGAATGCTTAACATTTACATATAGTCCCATTGACCAGGGCAACTATATGCTGAAACTTGAATGTAATTTAAAATGGATATACGTAAAGAAAAAATCAAACCACTGCCTGTGGCTGCATTTCCCCAGTCTCATTCTAATTTAACTTCTGACTAAAACTCTAAGCTAAAAATGCAGAATGCAGAATCTTAGTTTCTGGAAATAAGCAAACAATATTTCATAAACTTCTGTTTCATAAGATTGAAATGTCATTATTCAATGCGGCTTTTAGTAATACATTCCAAAAATTAATCTGTTAAGACTACATCTATCAAGTTTTTCTAATGAAAAAATAATTAGACAAACAAAGAAGCAAACATATTAGATTAAAAAGATGAAGCTAATATAGTCTTGAGAATAAGGTTTGTGATCATATTACCACTTCTCAGTTTTCCCCCTCCTGCATTGCCAGCCTCCCTTTTATTTGATAGAATAAGTTTCTGGTTTAGTCATCCAGGGGCATTTATAATATCTAAAATATTCACAGCAATAAAAATAGTAGTAAAATTTTTTACAAATTAGAAAAACAAAACAAGCCTCAGTAGAATAATTAAAGAAGTAATACCTATGACACTCACACTGAACCATTTAACTACCCACAGCTTCTCACACAAGCTCACCACTGATGCAAGAAATACACAGGTCAACAGGTAGTGATGCCTCACAAAGGAACTCCTGGCAGTCTTCAAGAAAAAGGAACTATTACCTATGGCAAGGAATGGACTTCACGTTTGTCGTAGTTTAACCTCAGCTGGCAACTGAGCACCACGCAGCTGCTCGCTCACTCTCCCCCT
>NW_008824413.1:2023447-2075209 GCF_000699105.1 Pygoscelis adeliae | reverse complement strand
GGAAGAGTAGAAGTGAGAAAACTCATGGGTTGAGATAAGAACAGCGTAATAATTGAAATAAAATAAAGTAAAATAGTAATAATAATAATAATAGAAGAATATACAAAGCAAGTGATGCACAATGCAATTGCTCACCACCCGCCGACCGATGCCCAGCCAGTCCCCAAGCAGCGGCCCCCCGGCCAGCTTCCCCCAGTTTACGTACTGAGCATGACGTCCCATGGTATGGAATGTCCCTTTGGCCAGTTTGGGTCAGCTGTCCTGGCTGTGCCCCCTCCCAGCTTCTCCCTGGCAGGGCATCAGAAGCTGAACAGTCCTTGATTTAGTGTAAGCACTACTTAGCAACAACTAAAACATTGGTGTGTTATCAACGTTATTCTCATCCTAAATCCAAACCACAGCACTGTACCAGCTGCTAGGAAGAAAATTAACTCTATCCCAGCCAAAACCAGGACAATGTTTTAAATGTACTGGCTTCAACAGTATTACAGTATATTTACAGATATATAGTCGAGACCAGAATCCTGTTCTTGGTTAATGATTTGTAATCTGTCACAAAGTGAGATTTTGCAAACATTGAACATGGAAAGCAGCCCTTTCTTAACAAGACGTATATAACCACCAGATGCTACAATTGACCATAAGTTTAAGAAATCATCCTTAACATTACTAAAATGTTAATATTATGTCAAAAGAATGGGTTACTATGTATCAAAGATAAACCCACATTTCATTTTGGTTTTTCAAGAAGGTAATTAGTTTAGATCTGTAACTCCATAGTTCTCAAAATAATATATACAAAACCATTGACAATCCTTTGCTCTGCCAACCGGTATTTTAACGCTAATGCAAGTCATTCTTTATATAACCAGTGTATCTTTAAAAGCCTTAACCCACCAACTCAAGCACAGGGTTAACTTTCAAACATGAAAACACTCTCCATTGAAATAATGAGCTTTGCTGCACCTGGGCTTGAGCCAATTATGTTTCATGAGTCTTATTCACACTCCTGAACTTACATAGCTGTTGCACATTTCAGGATATCACTGATAGAAGAAATATGCACAGTAAGCCATGTTGTGGATCCTAACATTCACAGCATTGTGCTTTTCAATCATTTCTCTGAACCTGTGAGGGATGCTAGCTCACTGAAGGGAATGAGAAGTCCACGTAGCTAAAATGTGAGATGAATTTCTGATACATTTAACAAAGTAAATAGAATCTGAAGTAAAACAATGAGTTATGATGAGTTATAAAGCAGTGTCAACAGTGAACAGAATCTGATCTACAATGAGCTGGAGTATTTTGTCAAAAGATCAAAATCTGACCCAACAAATTTATTCTGCATTCGTGTGGTCTACTGTTTCTGGTTTTCTCCCCTAGTAAGTTCTTTTCCTTTTATTTATAACAATTTATCTCAGAATGCTTTCATTAATCCTTTAATATTTATGTTTTCTAGGGATAATAACTGAGAGTCATAGCAGAGGCTAATCCGAAATTAGTTCCATTTTTATGTTTGTTTTATCTGTAATTGCATTGTAATAGCTTTATACTTGGCCATGAGAGTAATTAAAATAAGGCTGAAGTATCCTATAACATAGAGACTTCCACCTAACCAGTATTTTTAGCAAAAATATTTGTGTAGCTTCTCAGATACTATGGTAAGGAATGTCAAGAGTAAAACAAAGAGGGACTTAAACTAAGCAACTAATTAAAACAAGCATGTTGATAACCAATGTTGCTGAGATCTCAGGGTAAGAAACATGGTTTAATGGAGACAGTTTGAAATCCACAGAAGAAATGTATTGCCACACGCAGTGTTATTTGCTTATTACACAGATGAAATGAGTTTCCAAAAATGTCTGCATATGACCATACATTTATATTTTTCCCTCATAAATCACAAGGATTCCTTCCTATTTATTTCCTTTAAATTATCTTCTTGCTGAAATAAAAACATAAGACAGCAGAGGGACCAAATGAATTACAGTCAGGTCTCTGCAACTGCAAATCTCCATAAAAAGCTGTCAAATTCAAAGCTGTCTATAAAATGTCTACTTGACACACTATCAGACCATGACCACAAAATATCTTTTGTGTCCTAAAACAAGCTTAAGATGTGCAGTGAAAAAAAAGAAAAAGGAAGGGAAGGGGAGGGGAAGGGGAAGGGGAAGGGGAAGGAAAGGGGAAGGAAAGGGGAAGGAAAGGGGAAGGAAAGGGGAAGGAAAGGGAACAATTGTATTGTTAAACAGGGGCTGGCAATTAGTTTAACTCCAAGCACATGAGCGGGATATATCACATAGGCAAAGTGAGAGATTTTATTGTAACAAAAAGCAACTGCATACATTTTTTATCTAGCTGTGGCTTTTTCCATTACTTCTGAAGAGGAGGAAAAACTCAACCCCAACAATTCAAGCCAAATTGTGTGCCTAGGTACTGAAGTATCCTTCCAGGCCCTTGTAAATCATTAGCAGAAACCCTGAAAGCACTGTATTAATAAAACCCAACATGCTGCAAAGAAAAAAATAATAATTCCATCTTCTTTATAACCCTTGGAAATGCCTGCACAATCACAGAAGTGCTGAAGTGGGAAGCAGCCTCTAGAGATCATCTAGTCCAAGCCCCCTGCTCTAAGCAGCATCAGCTGGAGCCTGTTGCCCAGGACTGTGTCCAGTTGGGTTTTGAATATCCCCAAGGATGGAGACTCCACAACCTCTCTGGGCAACCTGTTTCAAAGTTCAACCACTCCACCAAAAAAAAAAAAACAAACAACTGTGCCCATGCTGTCACTGGACACTACTGAAAAGAGCATGCCTCCGTCTTCTTCATTCCTTCCCATCAGGTGTTTACTCACACATTACTTGTATGCTAAACACTAAAATTACAGTGACTTTATTATGGTATTTTCATCTTCATCTTTGTGTTCCTATCTGTTCTCTTTCTTTTTTACTATTATTTCACTCCCTTCCCATAATAATTTTTTACAGTGCCCTCCTTTTCCCCCAGTTTGCTATTTGCTTCTCCCCCTTCGGTGATTTCACTCTGACTGACTGCCTTTCTTCTTCCCTTCCTTGCCCAACAGCTTTTGTTCCACAGTCTATCAGTTTCCCCCACCAACCCTTACTTCTTTTGCTCTCCTGTCTGGGATGGTCCTGTAGCAACTTTCCTTGTCTCTGTCCTCTCATCGCTTTCTCACTGCAAATGTATTCTCCCTCAAGAACAGTTCAGTGGCCTCTTCTGCACTGCCAATACCCTCCTCTCCCGAAGGTCACTTTCTGCTCTCCTTTTCTCTCCCCTCAACTGAGAATACTGTTTTCCACAGCTCCACAAGCTCTCATCAGTCCTTTTTAGGGACAGAACAGAGAAACGGCAGAAACTGCATGTCAGAAACCTTTCTGTGGTAATGAGCTCTGTCATGATTAAGACTCACTTTGCAGGAGAAGGCAAAACAAATCTATAAAATAACCCCATGTCTATCATCTCCCACAGAAATACAGGGCTTCCCCTCCAAAGAGGATATGCAAGGGTTTATCGGCAGGTGAGCAGCGAGGGGTCCATGGGGCTGCTTGGTGGTAGCAGCAGAGCAGTGCAAATGTGGCAGCTGGCTGGCTGTGCTGCAAAGAACTTGGCTATTTTTCAACTCCCTTTCCGTGTTTTATCAGAAGATGTATTGGAGACGGTGGAACAGGATGTAGATGATTCTTGGAGATATTGTTTGCTGCTGCTTCAAGTGAGGAGAAGAAATGGTCTGATACAAGGGCTAGCTCTTGCTGCATACCACAGAAGCTGCTTTCATCCACATTTATGGGCTACCTAAGGAGTTCTGAAAGGAAAGGCTTAAGGAGGGCCAGAAGACAGGTAAAAGCCCACACAGCCTTTTAGGAAACCATTATAAAAAATAGCTAAACAATAAGAATTACATCCGAAGCACAGAGAATGAACCTATAAATAACTTCCTGACATACATAATCATAGAATCATAGAATCATAGAATCATTAAGGTTGGAAGAGACCTCCAAGATCATCGAGTCCAACCGTCAACCCAACACCACCATGCCCACTAAACCATGTCCCTAAGTGCCTCATCTACCCGTCTTTTAAATACTTCCAGGGATGGTGACTCAACCACTTCCCTGGGCAGCCTGTTCCAATGTTTAACCACTAATGATAATGATAATGATGTGCTTTATGACCTCAAAATAATTGCTTTGTATATGGTGCAACAAATTTAATAAAAACACGTATTAAATGGAAAAATCCTGAAAACACGTGTTACTTAGAAACACTTTACATCAACTTTTCCTCACTTCATATTCATTTTTTAACACTTGAAACGTCATCAGGAATGTCTCAGCCCATTATACTTCTAAGGTAAAGCGTGTTCCATGCAATTTGTTACATGAAGCACATTTCAGATAAAATACTAAAAGCTAGTAATGAACAAAAGCACTGAGCACCAGAAATTCTTATCAAATTAAAAGGAATTGTACTTGCTCAGCACCTTTGAAAAAGATGAGGTAGTCCAGTTTTGCGTTAGTGTGCACACCAAGGCAGCACTGCACAATTTGCATGTGCACAATTATTACCTTATGCCTTTATAAAGACATTCAGTAATGTGGCACTTAGGAGCATTCAGCATGCCTTAAATTTTATAATTAACTCTTTTTTTTTTTTAAAAAAAAAGCAATAAAATGCAGTTGCACCAGTTTCTCTGTAATTGTTCCCCTGTCCCCACTGTAGTAATGAGTTTCATGCACCATTTCTCTGTCTGCTTGCAGCGCTCTGACCTACGAATCAGGCACACTATGATGGGAAAAGTCATGCCTGACAGTTCTCTACAGTAAAGGCTCTTTATTTCTCTGCACCTTAGTTTAACCATCTGCAAAAAGTACAGGATAACAATTTCTATTTCACAGCATGATCACAAGAGTACACAATTTGAGTTAAGTACTGAGCAATGATTAAAAAAAAGTCATATCTGGGAAGCTATTTGAGGTATTTGAAAGAAAGATGAAAAGGTCACAACAGTGTGTAAAAAATATAAGAAAAGAATATGTGTATGTCAAAGAATCATGTTTAATTTCTGCATTCCCTTCTGGTCAAGTGTCGTGGTTTAACCCCAGCCAGCAACTGAGCACCACACAGCCACTCGCTCACTCCACGCCAGTGGGATGGGGGAGAGAATCGCAAGGGTGAAAGTGAGAAAACTCATGGGTTGGGATAAAGACAGTTTAATAGGGAAAGCAAAAGCCGCACACGCAAGCAAAGCAAACCAAGGAATTCCTTCACTCCTTCCCATGGGCAGGCAGGTGTTCAGCCATGATGCACAATGCAATGCCCCCCCCCCCGCCGACCGATGCCCAGCCAGTCCCCAAGCAGCGGTCACTGCCCCCCAGCCAACTCCCTGCACTTTCTGTACTGAGCATGACGTCCCATGGTATGGAATATCCCTTTGGCCAGTTTGGGTCAGCTGTCCTGGCTGTGCCCCCTCCCAGCTTCTCCCTGGCAGGGCATCAGAAGCTGAACAGTCCTTGATTTAGTGTAAGCACTACTGAGCAACAACTAAAACATTGGTGTTGTTATCAACGTTATTCTCATCCTAAATCCAAACCACAGCACTGTACCAGCTACTAGGAAGAAAATTAAATCTATCCCAGCCAAAACCAGGACAAAACATCAAATATAAAAAGAAAAATATATACAAAGAAAAAATATAAAGAGGAAAAAAGCAAATCCAGTCTTTCAGTTCACATTTTAGTCTATACATCCAAAAGATATTTGTGGATGGCAAAGAATGGTCCTTTAACCATGCAAATCGGTAAAAGATTCTCCTGGAGAGGAGGTGGTAAGTTGGTTTTAAAGAAAGATCCTTTCCGTATTAGTATTTTCAAAACACAGTATTTTTTAATGTTCATAAAACAAGTGAGTTCAGTGAGTGAGTTAGCTTAAAATCTCAAAATAGCTATAATACAGTTTAATTTTTTTAATTAAAAAAAAAGTTTTCTGTGTATAAGCACATACAGTTTTTTCCTTATGAGCAAGATCTTACTCTGCTTGTTTACACAACCTATTCCTGATCCTGTTTTTTATCTGTGGAGTATGGAATAAATGTCTCAGCTTAGACATGATCCACAAAGATAAAACAACTTCCTAAAACTGTGATATTCTTGAACACAGATTATAACAAATAGGAAATAGAAACTTTTCAATAAAATATTCTGGTTCATTTAATTATTTAATTCATACTCTGTTTTGTAGAAAAACCGTGGTTTTAAATGAGATCTGTTGTTCTTCAATTTTGTATGTATTTTTAAAGCTCTCTCAATGCATTCTGAAATGTATAAATTTACACAACTTCCCAAATTCATTAATAAACATTTTAGTGAAGTACAATGGCTCATAATTCCTAAACATGTTTCTGTAAAAATCCCAATGGAATTTGAGCACGATTTAAAACCATGCTATTGTATTACTGACAGGTGAGTATAACTTGCAATGCTTCTCAATAGAAGCTTCTCCTCACAGATAATCCCTGGACTGTCTGCACAGAAGTATAGTATGCAAATTGAATATCTAAACAGTACAGAATATATGCCTTAGGGTATGTAACATGAACATGTAAATCAATCATCCTTCTCATGCTGCTCCCCAGCGATGGACACAAACATTCCCACTGACTTGAACGGACTTTGGAGCAGATCCTAAATACTCCCGTGTCTTTTTTTCAAGATGCTGCAGCAATGAGGAGATAGCTAGAAATGATCATCTTCTTTCTGTTAGACTGAAGCCCAAAGACTGCAGGCATAATTCTTGATTCTCTGGCATGCACCCACAGTCCACAGATTGTCCCTCAGCACTGGTATGGGGGGCAGGGGCAGGGGCAGAGAGAGAAGAAAATCTGCATTTGATCCTCAGCCTTTAAGGAGCACCTGTCAGAATTTTGTTCCTTTTAGAAAGGCAATACAAAGACTTCTCAGGGCTGGAGCTGAAAGTGAATCGCTGTACAGTTACGGCTAGTTGCTCAAGTCATGTTTATGCAAGAATCACTTCTCTTAAAAATGCCACATGCTCATTGTTATGAGAGAAATAGCATGGAGAATATTCTTATGTGACTTAAAAAAATGGAAAAAAATAAACACAAGTGACAGCACAAGAAATTATCTGCCTCTCTTGAGGGATTTTTGGTGTTGAAAAGGTGAAAAAAAGGACAGTGAATGAGAAAACTCGGGAATGACAATGAGATGAAGTAGGGTTGAGGTTTATTATTTCTCTCACTTATCTGTGACACAGGTAAGTCAGCCCCTCGCTGACTCTGGCAGCTTTATACAGATGATGCTTTTTAAGCATGAACTGTTCTTGAGCAGTGTCTCCAATTCATTAGACACACATACATTTCACTATAACATCAAGCAGTAGTTCCTTGTTTTTCCACCTTCCCCCCTACCACACTGCTGTAGAGCAAATGGCAGTTTTTACTGACCTTTTACATCAGTAGCTTTCTCTTTGGGGGATTGAAATTGATGTTTCAGAGCATTGTCCTTGCTTTGTTATTTAAGAATATGAAGTGCCATGACTGTAGAAGATGCTGAGGTTACAGCTTGCTACACATGGCAACATTAAAACAGGTGATGTGAGCGAAGTATCGCACAGCGGTTCTTCCATCATTGATTTGCCATTTGTATTTTTCAAAACCGTAACCTCATCTATTATCAATCAACCACTTGTTTCCATACTATGTTGTTATTTTACAGTGAGGGTTAACAGAAAAGCAGGTAAATTTGCATATCTGAGGTAAAACAAAGTGTTTACTGGCAGTTAAGACGAAGAAGATGTACCAGGAATAGTATATACCTGAGAATAAATATGTTAAAGAGATGTTACGGTTATCCCAAACTGAACTTTATGGACATAGGAAATTCAGAATTACAGTTGCATTTAAGATTTCGTTTAGGCTATGTCAGTCTAAAATTACAAACCCTATGTATTGCAGTCCTGTTTTGTCACAGAATCATACTATTATGGTTACAGCATGCTCATCTTTGTGGGCCGTTTTTTAAAACAGATTTTAGATTTGGGGTTTATACTTGGGTGTACTATTTTGAGGTAATGTGAGTTAGGAAGATAAAGTAGTTTGTAGTTGTCACCCACATTCAAAGGTCAAGGGAATGATATGATCACCCATCGCCGCTACCTTAACTATCTGACAAATATGGAAACAAAGGGCTTTGCCTTCCCTAAAATTTTGTCTCATGCTAAATAACTAAGAAGTTAGCATGTCTTTTTCCTGATGAAGATAGAGCTATATCACATATTGGGAATTCACCTCTTCTGTCCTTGTTGCAGTTTAACTTCTACCTGCATTTTATGCAAAGAATTTAACATTGCTGAGTCAGACATGAAGCACGGTGGTAGAGCAGATGAGGTGTCTCACCACAGCTCCCGGGCTTCCTTCAGACTTTTGCTGAAATTTGCTGTGTGTAAACATGACCCTGTTAATTTAGATTAGGAAGTCCCCTGTTTGTGGATATAATGCTAAATGAATACAACTTTTTTATCAGTTACAGAAACTAGTTCGCTCCAAGAACAGTAGCCTGATGATCAAGTCTGAGACATCTTTGCCTTTCTTTTTGCTTTTTCATTTTGACTAAGTTGCACATCATCACCTATCGCCATAACTAATAATTAAACATGCAATAGTTTAATGAAACTCTGCCCCTTCTGTCTTTGTGCTCTCTTAACGTATTTGGTAAGACAACCCTGAAATAACTGGAACTTGCCGATAATGCTTTAATAATGTTATATGGTCCACTCATTTCTTTGATCATTACGGTGGTATTTGCTATGCAATTGCAAGGAGTTCATTCCAACGGGAACTAATTGCCAGCAGCCAAGAAAGCAGATAAATACTTCTGAAAGCCCCATTCCCTCACCCTCAGCAAACCATGCAGGTGCTACTTGCTCAGGCCATGTAGAGTTCAATATCGCAATTGTGTAAGACAGGGAGAAGCCTAGTAGGAAATTATGGGGAAAGAAACACAAAGAAACCAGAGATCCTGCAAATGGTGAGGAAAAAAGTCCCAAAAGGAGAGAAGGAGAGAAAATCAAAGACTGCCTGGAAGTTGACTGAAGCCCACTTAACAGAAGTGGAGTATTCAGCTTAAGACTGACAAGTACGGATACTTGTTTGTATTAAAATCACCTTTTCTTGTTATACGTTGTTCCTACCATTGAATTAAACAATAGTTTATTTCAAACAAGCTGTTTTGGGTCACAACATTCATCTTTTCCCAAAAGAAATTGCAGAAATAACTCTAATTCAAACAGACTTTCTTGACAACTACAACTGGTAGCAAGGCTGCAGTAAATAGGTGCGGGAGTCATAAAGCTGGGGCAGGGACTATTAGATTGAAAAGTGCCATGAAATGTCTTTAAGAACTACCTGTAATGACACAAACAAATAAAACAAACTACCTTTGTGCAGTGGAAAACCCAAATTTCAGTTTTAATCTGAAATGTAGCCATATTCTGGAAACCCTAAAATGAACTAATATTACATTTCTACTTTTTATGTTGAGAAGATAGCACAATAAAGAGAAGGGAATCCAGTGTGAAGCTGCTTGGCTAACCTTGTCTTTTGAAAATGTCTCTTTCCACAAGAATATCAGCTAAATAGGAAAAAAGCAGAAACAACTTCTTCCTGAAAGTCTTTCATCGTCCAGACTTTCAAAGTATAAACAGGAGCATTAAGAAAAGCTGTTATCTGACCTGACGCATTTACAAAAAAAAGTTATAAAAGAAGCAGAATAGGAAGATGAAAGAAATGAAGCAAAATTCTGGAAATGGAAGTACTGTTGACAAATAACTATCTGCAGATATCACGAGTCTCATACCATGGGCATAGTTCATCAAAAAAAAGAGTGTTAAGAGGCATAAGCTCTAGTGCTAGTTACAGTCACAGAAAAATTGAGAACTCTGTTGCGGCAGGCCCACCTAAACATCCTGAGCCAAATGGAAAAAGGACGGTGGGTCACATAAGTGCTGCCTGCCCTGACCACCCTGTCTCCCAGATTCATGACCAACTGGAGGCGAATGGATGTCAGTCTCATCCGTAAGGGCTGGCCTTTGCCAGAAGCCACAGGAAGGCCAGCGACTGAGCAATTTAGGGAGTGGCTCCTACCAGTATGGGATTGCCTTGTGGTAGACTTAAGAATAAAATCCAGCTTTAAAAAAGGCTTTTTTTCCCAAGAATCCAGCCTTTTCTTCTGGAAACACAGACTCCTTGCTGCAGCACACCATTCCCACAGCTCAACTGTTTGGCTTTGCAAAGCTTCGTTACATGTCTCCTACCTCTCACTCCACACAGCATTCCACATAGGAGCAATTAATTTCATTATATAATTTCTAAAGTTATTAAGTATAACAAATACATCAGGAGATCCTCAAAATAATTAATAAGCTATATGATATGGATCTATTTCTAAAATATCTATTCTTTCACATTGATGGTGGGACGCAGTAAGAATTATGCAGATTATTTTAACTACTAAGCTTGGAATTAAAAGGAAATGGGGTGATAAAAACCCTGTGCAGTGAGCTTCACAGCCAGGCAAGGACATTTGGGTTGTCAAGTGGGTATTTTGGCAACAAAGAGTAAAGACCCAAAAGCTGTCTGTTCTGCAATGGCTATATTACTACTAACTTGTTCAAATCCATTGTTGTACAGTATGCTCTAAGCATACAACAAAAATAATTCATGTGGGTCTTATTTACAAGATGTAACACTGAAATCATTTATATATATTATAACATATATATTCTCCTATTATTAGAGGAGAAATATTATAAAGATATTTTGATTATTGCTCTGAACTTCATTCATTCATTCATTCATTCATTCATTCATTCATCCATCCATCCATCCATTCATTCATTCATTCATTCATTCATTCGTGTTCTGGGTTCCCTGTTTTTTTCTTTTAACCTCAATTACTCTTCTTCCCATATCTATCCTTACATCTCTTCATGATGTAAACACCATTTATGCCACTGTTCTTACTGCTAAAAAGTACTTTTTTCTTTCAAGTTGGTTATCTCTTGATTAACTTTGATATCTGTGCGTAAGAGATGCTGTGTATTAACACATTCATCTTCCCCTAGTAAGAACCACAATATAGTGAGAATGTAAGTAAGCTCCAGTGACTAGCCAGCTACAAAATGACACCAGTTATCTGTCCAAATAGCACAGACTGCACAAGGCCAGCTGGACCTAGCATCATCTAGGATGACTAAGTGCATTACTTTTCCTGGGGATAAAATGAGTCACCGCAGGGTATCACACAGAATAAAATATTTTCCAAGATTACTTTTCTAAAGTTTTTTTTCCTATCTTTCTAAAATCCTGTTGCTTAATATCTTGCTGATAGTACTATAAATTACATCCAGAAAAACTACCAAAAAAGGAAAAACACAGTACTGCTATCCTACTTCCTGCATTTCTCGGCTTTCTGCAATGTTAAATTGCTCATCTAATTTTGTACTGAAGCCATTTCATAGACAATAGAACAATATTCCTGGTTGTACTGAATATGATGCAGCTAGCACTAATAAAATTGATTTTCCAGCTTCTCTCGCCCACAACGGTTGGCAAAGTCAGATGCAAATTGCATCCACATGTACCAAGGAGGTATTGACTTCCAGGAGAGCACAGAAAAAGTTACTGACAGGAGAAATGTCTTACTGTCAAGGAGAGTCTGTAGGATGCATAGATTTTACAAAAAGCCAGCACCCTCAAGTCTTCCTATTCTCTTAGGAGAATCATCTGTTTCTGAGGATGACGTAACTGTGGAGCTTTGAGTTTACTTCTGATGTTGTAACATTTCTCCGAGCAGACTTTCCACCATCAAGAGAATATCAGACACAGTGAAGCACAGGTTCCTCGGCATTAATTGCTCATGGTATTTCAAAAGAAAACACTCAACTGAATTACAAAATGGATCACTGAACAATTTCAATCAAATCCTTTTTCTGCAAACTATTTTCAATGAAGCTTTAAATGTTTCACTTAAACTAAAATAAAATTCAGACTAATGTTATTTCCCACTTGTTTAGACTTAGTCTTAGAGAGTGCAATGGAAAACAGTTCTTCTTAGTAAAATTCTTCCATCTTTTGTTCTCTGTGAAACTTTCAGAATTAGGTCTAAGCAAAACTGCCAACACAAAGGCATCTTGTAATAAGTAACTATTTGAGCTTATGCAATAGAAGGCTCTATAAGGATAACTTCAGATTTTCATCTTGATTTTCTCTACCCAAGCCTTCAGAGGCACTTTCAGGTAGGCAAAGTTCATTTACACTAAGGAAAGAAAGAAGGTCTTCACTCAAAGTTGTGAAATATTTTTCATCATGATTTTTGTCAACATGTTATTTGGAATTAAATTATGATCTCAGCTATTTCTTCTAGTCTAAAAGACAGCAGCTAAACTCTCCCTCTTCCTTGGCATCAAATCATGCCAGGCCACCTTGCTTTCTTTTCTAGTCCAGTGTTTCAGGAAAAAAAAAAAAAAAAAGAATCAGGGAAACATATTATGACAGGTAATCATTTGCAAGCATACAACTCTTTCAACATCTGCCATGTTCAGCTTCATTTTATAGCATCTGTCTTGGCAATATAAATTGTGCTTGGCTTCAGAGGCGCTCTGTGCCACACAGTGAAGCAAAACAATCATGACAACTGAAAAATAAAGCACAGTAGGGGGGCAGGGAGAGAGAGCTGAGAATGTAAAAGCTGTTCACTTTTTCTAGCCTTATTTTAAAAGAAAAAGTGTTATGTTAGCTTTCTTGTATTCTTTAAGCAGTGTAGTTTTGCCAATGGAAGAAAAGTGACAACTATTGCATTTATGGAAGGTGCCAAAAAACCTCAAGCATTTCCAAAAGAATCCCCTGAAACAGCTGCACAAAAAGAAAGCAATTTAGTCCAGCACACGCAGATGAATTATGTCAGTGGAAATTTATTGCTACAAGACGTTTGGTTTTTTCTACTCAGAGGCTATATTAAAAACATTCCAAGAAAAGCAGCAATTGGGAAATATAAATTTCACAAGAAAACTATGGGGGAGAGAAGGTAACTTTGTGTGGAATACTACATCATCATCATCACAACTTACCTCATAATTAAACGTGTTGTCTTCATTTTCATTTTTAAATCAGTGTTATACTTAGAAGCTTATTGTTATGAGCTAAAATACATTAAAAATAAGCTTGACAATATACCAAATACCATACACTATTGTCCTGTTTTTGGCTGGGATAGAGTTAATTTTCTTCACAGCAGCTGGTATGGGGCTGTGTTTTGGATTTGTGCTGGAAACAGTGTTGATAACACAGGGATGTTTTCGTTACTGCTGAGCAGTGCTTACACAGAGCCAAGGCCTTTTCTGCTTCTCACACCACCCCACCAGCGAGTAGGCTGGGGGTGCACAAGAAGTTGGGAGGGGACACAGCCGGGACAGCTGACCCCAGCTGACCAAAGGGATATCCCATACCATATGACGTCATGCTCAGTGTATAAACTAGGGGAAAAGCTGGCCGGGGGTCTGCTGCTCGGGAACTGGCTGGGCATTGGTCAGCGGGTGGTGAGCAATTGCATTGTGCATCACTTATTTTGTACATTCTTTTATCATATCATTATTTTACCTTTCTTTTCTCTCCTATTAAATTGTCTTTACCTCAGCCCACGAGTTTTACCTTTTTTTTTTTTTTTATTCCCTCCCCGCTCCCACTGCGGGGGAGTGAGTGAATTAGCTCACTGTGTGGTGTTTAGCTGCCTGTCGGGTCAAACCACAGCAACTATATACAAAAACAGTTGTAATTTGCCTATTTCACTCAACCCTGTTTTCCAGAAATTTATAGACTACGCATAGAAATGTTAACAATGTTAACACAGACTGTCAATGTGTGTATAAGTATGAGAGCCTAGGTGCTTTTCTGCTTTTCGAAACAGGTTAACCAAGGAATGAAATCATATATTTATAATAAATTCTCAGACAGTACAACACTGTGTAATACAAAATATTTGAAAAGTTGGCTGTGAGCAGCAGCGTGGTTTTCCTTGACCATACTGGTCTACACATGTACAATACACTACAGAGCAAGACCTCCAGGAGCAATAAACCCTTGACACAAAACATAGTTGAGATTCTTCAGTGGTGAATTGGGAAGTATTTCAAATACAATGTGAAAGCAAACCTTTCCTCGCTATTTGAAAAGACTTTTCAGAAAGCTCAAAAATGCTCAGGGCATTTTTCCCTTTGTATTAATGACGAAGAAACAGAAAAAGCCACTGATTCAAAAGCCTACTACTAAAAACAATGTTAAAGCACATACACAAAGTTTAGTTTGTGCTTGAACCCAGTCTTTTCAACAATATATTTGAATGTGTTCTTACCTCCCAGAGGAATTAATGAGATGCCAATAATCAAAGACAATAATTTACAAATCTTACCACCAAACATCTTTAAAATATCTACATAGTTTCATCCAATATTCCATTTAATCATGTTAAGCAAAACATTTGTTTCTACGTCATATGTCATGATAAACAATCTTATGAAAATTAGTCATTCTCATTTCCACCCCCCTAATTTTCTTGCATTAATAAGTGTTTGATAATTAATGTAATTCAAGCAAAATGGAAAAGAAGGTGTTCCAGGGGATAGGATGCAATCTTGGAACCACTACACCTTGCAGCTAAATTTTCATCCCTGATACGACTTCCTGCTTGTAAGGATCTGTAGGGATCTGTAAGGATGTAGAGCGATCTCCAACAACAGCTGTGTTAAAATGAAGCAGTTTCTTCCTTACTTCATTCAGTTGACTTCCTCTGTAATCTACTAAGGAGCATCCAAACTTTACTCTGAAACACTAAGCATGCCTCCTGCAGCCCCCTGGTATTGCTGGATAAATGAAAAGTCTCAAAAAGTCTGTTTCTAATTTTGTAGCAGATCATGTGCCCTGGCTCTATTAGATGCATGAAACAGAGCGCCGTGTTTCTTTCTGAGTGAGCTCCTGGAGGCCACCACAGAGGTAGAGCCTCGAATAGAGCCTTACATGTGCTTGGGAGTCTGTCCAAACATTCGCTTGCGGGGGTTCGGGAGGGTGGGAAGGCATAAGGGGTTCAGAAAACACACTGCAAACAGCCTATTTTTGAGCCTATGAGCTAAATTCGTGCCAGTAAATAAAGTATAAATTACTGAACACAGAAACAGATGGATATTAAGAAAATAACTGAAGCATGCTGGAAATGAAAATACTCATCTGAGTTATAACTCAAGTGTGTAATCTCTAATATACACATTTATCTTAGAAGGACATTGTCAAGCTGTTCCTCATAACTTTCTCAGTATTTGTTACTAGGTTGCAGGCTTGTAGAAACTTTTGGATTGACAGTTAGAGGCTGAGTTATTGACAGGCCAGAGACAGTACTGCGAGTGTCAGGGTGAGCTTTCCCCACCAGGACCTACGCTACGGCTCACACCTGCAACGCAGGGACCCCTTGCAGGAGTCTTCTCTTTTTCACTTGCTTCCTGTTTTTGCTAACTTCTTCATAGAACAAAATGAGACAAAGCAATATAACTCTTTACCCTTCTACTCGTGCTTTGCTAATTCTTGAAGCATGTCGATTAAAATCTGTTTCCCTAGCAGGAAAAAGAAATCCCAAACAAGCTTGTCTATTTGTCAGCATAAGAATGCCAGGAAGATATTCATACACTTTGGGAAAAAAAGGAAGAAAAAAATCCCCAAACCCTGTTCATTTGCTTGTAAGTTAAAATGTAAACAAAGAATTACAGGCTTTTGAAAATATAAAACCAGCCACTGATTTACAATGATGACATCTTACTAAAGCAAGCCCTTGTTACTGTACCGATACAACCATGTTTTTGCAACACGTCTAACATAGTTCTAATGAATGTGGTTCAACTGGGCTTACCAAACAGCTTTCTCCCTAGCAAACTAAGCCATTGCTGTACTTCCAAAACTTCTCATTAACTGTGTTTATATGGGAATTTAGAATATCTCGTGATTCAACAGGAGACTGAGTCCAGGGGAAATGCATGCAGAATGGCAGCAGATTAATGTAGTGCCAACCTATTCTGGTTGGCTTTTTAATTAGAGAGTAAATAGGAAGGCAAATAACGTGCACAAGCAGGAAAAATAAATGCATAAATTCAAGTGACAGAGTAGGTTTCTAATAACAACAAAACATGGTTGCTTGCCAAGGTTATTAATATAGTTTAATTATGTCACGGGAAAGATTTGTGTATAAATCATATTTAGGGCATCTCACACCAAAGAGTAAAAGAATTCATTAAAATATATTTGGACAGACACTTAATCATCTCTCATGGAGCAATTATTTTTGGAAACCCAAAGAAACATACCTCTGTCTCCAAAGGGACTGAAATTACAAATGGATACCTAATTTTAAAATCTTTTGTCCTTGTCAAGTAAAGAAATCACTTCCTCTATAGGACTGGAAGGAGAGAAGAAAAATTAATACTTGGGTATTTTGAATAACTGACAGGTATTCACAGTCTTATGCTATAAGCAAGATGAATGAGCCAGGATGGGAGAGGGACGGGATGAACAAGCCAGAGTAGAAAAATAGATTACTGATTTTTACCATCAGACAGACATCAAACTGTGGCAGTCACGCATAATAAGCAACATATGATTCGAATTTCCCTTTAATTTCATGGACACTCTGCCTAAGAGGGCTCATTGGTTTTGATTGTTTGTTTTTATTCAGGATGATTTGACAAAATTAGCTTTCACTGTTCCTTTCTTTATTGTTGATGTTGTTATTTTGCACAGCATTTTAGAGAGAAAATGGACTGGTAAATGCTACTGATCTCAACAAAGTCAATGGTATCCAAACCTTAAAATCAAATTGCTCATAAGACAAACATGACATCCTAAGCTAGGATTTCCACTGTCTGCCCAAGCAGCCTGAATGAAAGTGATGAGACTAAAACAATGCTTTATATTCAATTCCTCTTGTACTTTCTCTCTCTATATATATGTATGTTTGCCTTCTGTTTTACATAATTGTAACTTGTTCAATAGCCAGACAAATGAAGCAAATGCTGGCTTGTCTCTTAAAGTGAGGAACTAGAAGGTACTTGATGTTGTGACTCATCTGACATCCCATCAACCCATGATACCACTACCTAACACAGGAAAAAAAAAAGACATCTTTGGCACTGCTGTGCTGCATAAAGTACACTTCAGACATATAAGCTATCTAAATGTGAATTGATCTGATTCCTTTGCACAATATCATTGCTGAGAATTTTATCCTTCACTATTTATAATAATACTGAACCTGTAGCCTATGAATCTCTCCATATGATTTTAACATGTAATCTAGAGAAGAATGAGCTTTGGTTTTAAAATAATAATATACTTTTAGAGCAACTTTTCATACACCTCTTATAATAGTTTCCATTTTACATTCCCTGTAAAAGTATCTCAGACTATTTGTTGGAAGGAGCATTTGGTTAATGTCTAATATCAACTAGAATAGAAATGGGTATAATAGTATAATGATATGTTTTAAGTCTCACAAAAGTTCATACTAAAGTGCATGCTACTAAAAAGAGTAGACTGTAACAATCTCAAAGGATTAAAAAAACTCCATATTCAGGGAAACAATTTTTATCTAACTCTAAGGAACACTTCTAACAACATGGCAAGAGATAAGAGCAGAGCATAAAACCAAGACAGAATAAGGACTCAACAAACCCTTAACAAGAAAAAAAAGAAGAGAAAATGTATGTGGATGCAACCAAAAGAAACACTAAAGCCACAAATCCAATCTGATTAAAAATGTGGCTTAGCAAAAGATCTGAAAAAATCTACAAACAAGAAAGATCTGATAAATCTACAAACCTATAGACATTAATTTTGGCTAGGTCTGACATTACTAGGTACTATTTCAGGAACAAACATGCAACAAAGGAAACTTCCCTTTGTTAAGTATGATTTTTCCTCTTACAAGTAGTACAATTACTACTGAAAGTACAGTAGGTGCATTTAGCAACTTAAAAGCATTGCATTCTGCACTCTGAATACAGCTAAGAAAGAAGAATCTGAAGAGTGCCAAATTTCTTAACCTTCCAGACTAATTGGATTTAATTTTTAAATGGACCTGCTTACAGACTTCCATAAAATTCATTCTGTGCTCAAGAAAAGGAGTAATTAGTGGAGGATAAGGTATTTTCCCAAAAGAACAGCGGATGAAACAATAAAATGTCTTAACTACAAAACTATTGTGAAATCTCATTAACAATGAAAAAAAAACCTTAAAAAAATTCTGGTGGATAGCCCTGTGGCTGGCATGGCTGAAGAAGTGCTTCCAATTTCTAGCAGAGCACAGAACATGATTTGCTTTAGGGACAGTCATGGCCCATTGTTAAGACCTGATTCACACCCAATGAAGTCAATGGCAGTATCACTGTCTGCTTACCAATTGACAGATTAAAACATGAAACCTAAGCAATAACACCATCTTGAAGAATGTTGCCTCAGAATGATACTAGGTCCAGAAATCATGTCTGGAACATAAAAGAAGGAATGTGATTGTCAAGTGAGCACAGCAAGGGAGATGATTGAAATTTGCAGTATACTTTCATTTTTTAAGTTTTAATAAAGCAAAATCTACTTTCCCATATTCTTGGAAAAAAGTTTTGGAGAAGGCAGATCCCACCATGAAAGAAACAATATATTTGTGATCTCACAGAATTTGAGAAACAGAAGGAAGAATTATTGTTACCATTATTACATGAAGGAAAAATATAAACATAGTAATTTAAGTCTATGGCATATGGAAAATGAAACAAGATCTTCTGATTCCCACTTCTCTACTAGTATGGCAGGACAGTGCTGTCCACAGTTGGACTTGATGAACTTAAAGGTCTTTTCCAACCTAAACGGTTCTATGATCCTATGATTCTATATTGCAATGTGTAAATATTGTGGTATAGATATAAAATAGCACAAATATTTAGTTAACTTGGGTGAAACAAAACCATTCCCGAAAAGGACCTTTTTTTTTTTAAATTTTTAAATATAATGCAAAGCATTTATCTTACCAGCTTTTATAAGGCATGAAGGATTATCTTTAGAAGTCACAGTGGAAACAGCTTCCAAAGTTGTTGTATGTGACTCCCTGAAATGAACCCTGGCTGGCCTAATTTTAGCCAACAGCCTTTCTTTACATTTGGCTTTTCTTGTCTGGAATTTTCACTTGGAAGTTACAATTTATTATTTCAATCCTTCATCAGCTGCCTGCCTTGGAACTGTGTTGTAATTGTTTGATTAGGTGTAATAAACTTACTTTCCTACCTGCAACACACTGTAACACAGAGAGGTGCAACTTAGGTGACTAACATGATGCATTATTGAACAGCCCAAATTAAAAGGGAATAAAATTAAGGCTGCTATCTGTCTGGATGATGGATGCTCTTTGCTTTCCTCTTTTTAAATCATGAATCTAGTTTTCTGTCTCACCAGTTCAGCTTGTAATTCCTCCACAAAAGATTTTTAACATGCTGTGTTTCCAGGGAAGTGGCAACTCCCTCCATCCCAATGACCTCTGGTATTTGACATCCTGTCCCCTACACCGTTTTCCTGTATCTGATTACTTATAGGGAAAGGTCAGATTTTGTACTTCAGATATCAGTGTGCCCATGAGAGCTGACAATCGAAGAAAAAACTTAGTCTGGAGGAAAATAAACAAAAGTGACGCCCTACCCTCATCCCCCCAGCTCTTTGGGATGTCTGACTCATTTCTCATATTAAAGTCCCTCAGAATAGAGCAAAGAAAATGAATTCCATAAGCTGGGAAGAATTCGACTCTCCTAAAAGCCTGCCACAACGGCAGGAAAATCAGGAGGTAGCCCAAGAGGGTATCATACAGAAACAGATAAAGCTTGCAATGAAGTTTGCTCACATCATTAGAAAACCTGCAGATTTTCCTCTGAATTAACTTAAGATACTACAGTGTATCTTGTCCTTATGTCAAAACATAAGAAACCCTAAATACTATAATTGTTCAAAAAGCAAGGGATATCAAATATAGCAGTACCTTACAGTACTTTCAATGTTTTCTTTATTGCATAAATAGCATACTAGTGATACACCGATGCTCAACAGAAGATGGTAATGTTCAGAGGCTTGAGTAACTCAATGCAGTATTTCTTAATCAACAGGTCCCTTGACATTAAATGATAAAGTTTTGACATAATGTCTCAGAAAATCTTCATGTAAATACAGAAATGCTTTGCTTTCTAAATGGCATGTTTGGAAACTGGTTGTAAGATGACAAGTAGAGGTGACAGCAACAAAGTACTGAAAGGTATGTAAAGAAGGTGCCAGTAAGTAAAGAAGGTGAATTGACTTAAGGCTGGCCTTAGTTCAACACAGTATAAACTATTGCCATAGTCAAGTTGGGAATTTCTCTTTAAAGGTCTACTTTAAATGTTCCAAAATTGGCATTCTTGTACATACTAAACTAAAGAGACTGGGAAACTCACAGACAAGTCTGGGCACAAAACAATAAAATGTAATGCACCTTGAAACATATCTAAAGGTAAAATGATAATTCTAGGGAATATATTCTGAGACCCACCCTTTCAGAGAGAGAGAACATACTGAAAGACATGATGTGATGCAATGTCATGGCAATTGATGATGTAGAGATGAGCACGTAATGGGAATGAAAAGGGTCAATATACGTTTCACCTACGTGCATAAAAGGTATTCCATCACTGGAAAGGATGATAAAATGCATTTCCTGTCTAGCTCTTGCATGACCGCACTTTTGTTTAATTCTGTTTCCAGAATATTATTGACAAATATGCATGCGACAACCAAGGTAACAAATGTTTACACATTTTAAGGCTGTACCTTGCTAGAGAAAGAATAAATGATTACGCATATACAAAAGAAGCACGAGTCACATGATAAGCAAAAGAAATGCAAATTATGAAAAAGCTTTCCCTGAAAATTTATTTAAAAGTTTTATTCTTGTTATTTTAAAATGTGCATTTAACAAGTATTAATATATTAATCCTCAAATACCCTAGTGAAATAGGGATGTATTATTTCTCTTTTTCTGTTAGAGAATATAGGTATTGGGTTCCAGTTCAGTGAAGTATTTACTGAAGTATTAAGTTTAAGCACTTGACAAATTCCAGTTTTCTAACTGAACTACAAGTATCTTACTCATTCAAGACTAGAGCCCTTAAATATCCAGGCACATGAGTAAAAAAGAAAAGTTTTCTGAGGTTCTAAGCCGGTGCCTTAGCTAAAAGCTGATTTTTCTTCTTCTCCTATTCATTAAGCTCCCAAAAAGAGCAGCAGGAGCCAAAGGCACTCATAAACATAACCAGGAGATTAGCAACACTGGTAAACACTGAATATTGTGCTATCAAGCATTAGCAGAGAGATGAAGCAGCAGGCTATTATGTTTTTTCCCCACATCTCAGTTGCTATTTCTTATACTATGTAACAGTAAACAACTCTTGTGTTATTCCGTACATTCACAATGGCATCAATAGTATTAAACATAGATCAGAAAACGTTTAAACTGTGTGCATGGTTCTGAATTTACAATGCATGCTGTAATGTTTTCCTTTTGCTCTTGTCTATTATGTACTCAATAATTCAAAAAAGCAAGCTCAGTAAAGAGTAGGACTGAATACCAAGTTTCCCATATTATTATTCAGTAGGAAAAAAAGAATCAACTTATTTAAAAGAACTGAACAATTGTATATTTAAAGTACTGAAATTCAACCACCATCTGTTAGCCTCTAAGGCAGCTTTCATTAAGGCCATCACCTCTTCATGAGTCACTACAGGGAGCTATCATTAACATTAGCTATGATTAATGAGGATGTTGCCAATTGCAATTATTCCACTCTAAAGCTTAGCAACATTCTGACAGTGTCACATAGCCTAACTACCACCTCCATTCTCTCAGTCGCCTCATTAAAAAAAATCCCTGTTGCAGTTTACTTTAGATTATAATGCAAAACCCTCGCAATTCTGGGAGGTTCTCCTTGGTTACAGAGATGGGTTGATCCTTTCAGGTTGCCTCTGGAAAGAACTAAGATGCAATCACTGAAAGAAGAGCCTGCATCTACTGTAACACGGGGGTTTTAAAAAATTAAGGTAAAAGGTGAAAAAAATCTTTATCTTATCACGTTGGAAGCTGACACATCGTGGATTTGGTCCAGTGCTGAGGTGTTACAGTTACTTTTCCCAAGCTATATTCTTTCACTCATGGACTTCATACACAGAAAAGGAAAATGATCTGAATTGCTAGGCCTAATTCAATCACAAGGCAAAGAAGCCAGAATGTCGATCTAGGCTCTAACACTGTAAATCTAAAGGAACTTAATCCTAATCCATATGTTTCAGTATGCTGCTGTTAATAACACTATTATTAAATGCTATTGTAAAGAAGAAAGAATTTGAGAACGCACTTTTCCCTACCCTCTGAACACACTTGATTTTGTTTGTTGGTTTTTATTGAAGCTAAATAGTGTGGGGTTTTATGTTTGGCTCCTTTGAATGGATCCAAATGGGAAAAACTGTGTCTTTTTCAAAA
Source organism: Pygoscelis adeliae (assembly GCF_000699105.1). Lineage (NCBI taxonomy): Eukaryota > Metazoa > Chordata > Aves > Sphenisciformes > Spheniscidae > Pygoscelis > Pygoscelis adeliae. The sequence goes on along the minus strand of NW_008824413.1, from coordinate 2,052,542 downwards.
TCTCTTTCTTCTATCAAGTGGGAAAACTACAGAACAGTTCAACTAGAAGTAAATGAAACAATTGACAAACTCCTTTTCTCAGGAACAGGAGCAGTATCCTGCTTTGGTCTTACCAGATTATACTGACCATACTTCCACTTTACAGCCTGCCCAACATTTGGGCTCCATCAGGTACGTGCAGCGTGGCACTGCAGTAAAACAATGGGCTATTTTAATCATATAAAATGTATGTTAGGTAAAGGAAATAACTTTTGCTTCGTGCATGGTTAACAAAAATCAGACTACATTAGAAGGATGTGCAAGCAGCCATGAAGGAACTGAAGGTCTCAACAACAACAAAGTGAGGAAAAGTATGAGACCTGGACCTAATGCATTCTTAAAAGCAAAAGCACTTCTGTTATTTTAAATATATTTTAATATGATTATGTAATAGTTCAGCATATTGACTTAAATAATTAGTGCAAGAAAAATGAAAGATTAGGTGAACTGTTTTATTAAACACATTAGAATGAGCTATTTTGGGGTAGCCAAATATCTCTGCAAAAGTAACAAAAGAACTCTAAAAGAATTTTTTAAAATGTCTGTTTGTTTAGGCAGTTCCGCTCTGAGGCTTTCCAAAAATAAATTTATAGCCGCTATGCTAAAAGCAGTCTTTTATTTCCTGCTACTGTAAATGCAAAAGAAAAAAACCCAAAGCCTCTTAAAACAGCATTAAAGCGAAGCTTAACCTCACAAAGAAAACTCATAGTTAAATCCGTGGTACTCCCCTGCTGAAGGACTTTCTAACAGCATTGGTCTGTCTTTGTGCTTGTTCCTTTCTCTCATGGCTGCACTTTCTTGGGTTGCTTGGAAAGCACTGTGCCACTAGAACATACTGCTTCTAAAGGATTTGATGGAGCTTCTCCTCTAATAAGAGACAGTCCCTTACTGCTGAGTAACAAGACATTTAAAATACAGTGAGCAGACTGACCCATAGTCCAGTTTCACAGGCTCCTGCTTACTTTAGGCTTTTGGTCAGCTTAACTACTCCCAGGAAAAACTAATTTTTGTAAATTTATTCCCTAATTTAGAAAGGGCACTGTGAAATCCTGGCTATCTATAAATACCGTATCCCAAATTTAATTTACCATTTTTGTTCCTTATTTATATGCTTTACTTTGTTTACCTAAAACAATTAAGCTAGGACAGTTGGTTGCATAAACTAATATAATACCAGACTTCCAATAAATCCTATTTTTATTAAAATAGGGAAAAAATCACATTCATAATGCTAGTGATGTTACATATAAGAGTCCTTTTTTAGGAACTTTTTAGAAATTAGAAAATATTACTGAGAAATTAATTCTCCGCTCTACTGAGTTTCCTTTAGAATCTTCTGTGTTAGTGAAAACAACAAAAGAACTATCTCACCCTTTGTATTTACCAACAAAAACTGGTGTATTCTCTGGTACTATTGAAAATGCTTAACTTCAAGCAGGAATCTCCCTCCTAATAAAGTACACCGTGTTTCAGATTGAAACTATAAAGAATTCTTTATTTTTCTTTGCCAACAGCTGAATGTACTGTCAAAAATCAATCATAACGTCTTTGCTGAAGGTTTTTGTTGGAAGACAAATCAACTGATACCTAACTATTCATCTTTCACAGTCCCCATTTCTGTTGTACTGAACACTTCGCAAATATTGTAAAATAGACACAGAAATGGCTATCTTTCCCTTGCTTTCTTCCATCCTTAGCAGAAAATGTATTGATTTTTCTAGACTTGTTTGAATTAGTGTAAGAAAAAAAGATGGAAAGCAGTTTACTGGAAGAGTTGGTCTGAGAAATTTGTGTTGCATTTAATTCTGAAATGGTCCCATGTGCTAGCTTTCGCTACAATTCTGTTTCATCCCTTACCTCCTCTATAGCATCTGCCTATACAGACAGCTTAAACCACTCCCAGTTTTTCAGAAAGGATGCACTATGCTTTGCATCCATACAAAGGAGTCCTTAGCTCTCTTAAAAGTTGGATTTCAGAGCCAGTCTGAACTTTTGGGAGCACAGACCCTGCATGAAACACACAGCATTGGCACACAAGGAACTGCCAAATGGACAAAAGAGGTCAGGATGCAAAGCTGAAGGAATGTCTGTGGTCTCATGAATGCCAAAATCTTCCATCAAAGCTACTTTGTCCAAGCCAGTATAAAGACTACGCCTTCATTCCTTTTGATCTGCCTATTACTAGCTTTATGCCTATCAGTAACTATTTTCTACCTATCTAGCTAGCCAAAGTGGAGCCTAAAAATATAAGGTTCATTTGCTTCCAAAATCTTGTCAGGTACAAGCACACAGAATCCTTCACAATAAACAACAGCAGTTTTGTAATTCATAGGACATTGATATATAAAATTGCCGTGGGGTGACTAAGCAAAATAAGGTGACCGCTAAGAAACTTCTCAGAGTGTCTACTGGAAGGATAGCAAACTGTGCAGTATCTGCATGCCACCAATGTTCTCTTAAAATCCAGTATAAAAATAATTTAATACTGGAACAAGGAATATGAAGGCTTTTACTTAAAGTTTAAAAAGTAATCAGAATAAATTTTTAGGTGTCTAGGAAACCTAACAGAGTACAACAGACCGCTCGTTTCTTAATGGAGAAAGAGGCGATCAACTAACTAAGCTTGGTAGAGGACCGCATGTGTTAAGTAGATGCAGAATTATTGCTAGCACTAGAAAATATTCTTCTGTGTACCAGCTGGCTTATAGCAACATAAACTATATCATGAGTTTGCATATTTCAAGCATTCTTGAAAAGTGAAGTCAAGGGCTGCATGGTATGTTCACGTATGAGACCTCAGTGTTGTTTTGAAAGGTGGAATCACAACAGTTTCTTAGGTAAAGATTAGTTAATTAGTGACTATCTATTAGAGACTTCAAACATGACTGTATGGTCAAAGAAAAGTCAATGTGAAAAAGCAGAGTACCAAGTCTACGTGTTCAAAGGGACCTGTGGTTCCAGAGCTGGATGCATTGCACCTGTAATTTCCCACCTCCAGGGTGCTCAAATGTTAAACTGTTTTTTTGTGGGTAATTATAGTGAAGAAATCTGTACCTATGGCATGCTAGTAATAGGGGGAGGAAAAGGCAAAGATCCAAACACCTACTAAGAGTAGCAAAAGTGGCACAGGCAATTAGGAATTGCACAGACACACACAAAAGCGAAAAAGCTTGCGTTTAGGTATATTTACCAATGAAAGTTATTTGAATGTTTTCCAGTTTTAAAAAGCCTCCTTTTATCTTTATAGGAAGTACAAATTTGCTGAAAACCTTCTGTGGTAAATGTTGCTCGCTTTTTCTCATTAATCAAATTCAGTGTTTAAAACTGCCACAAGCCCCTACAGCATTTTCCTAATGACTATCACTTTTGACTATACATCCTACTGTTTTTCTGTAGCCTAAATAATGGTTTTAAAATCCATCACCACTAGCAGATACGCACACAACTTAAATGATAGAGCTCCAGGCTGACAGAAGCGTGGTGGAAGGAAAACAGCAAAGCAGGTAGCTTCTGCAGTTGAAGACTGATAAAATCCTGAAATTATGCTTCAGTTGACTACACAAATAGGCTAGGAAAAATTCTAATGGTTTTAAACCAGACAATAACCCAGAAAATTAACACAGCACATTGTGCAGTCCTAAACAGCTCCATAAAACAGTGTGATACTTCCAAAAACCGCATTTAGTCCAATAGGGCTGTCACCATAGAACCCTCTGTGAACGAGAGACAGAGTACCACTAAACAACATAGCTCCTACTTATTACTGTCACCCACGGTGAGCTGCAGATCTTACTAATCTTACTAACCAGCAAATACATCTCTCTAACTATTAACATAGGCACATGCTTAAACATTTTCAAAGCTAATTGTGTAGAAAATGAGCCGATAACGTGCACAAGTGAATGGGAATGTGCATGCACAAAGGAAAGCGTCGGCCAAAGGACATCTATGTGCATGCAATGACATGTTGCCCTGGACGAGTCCATGCTGACAGCATGCCCAGTTTCACATTTGGCTAAAAGAGAACATAGGACTCCCCAAAACATTTTGAAAAGCACATTTTTGAGGATGTATGTATTAATATTCTGACTTTACACTGAACAACCTACGGAGAAAGAAAGGTTCATTTCACAGTTCTCTTTAGATCCCAAGGTGCACATGTCCCAGATGAACAGAAAAGACTTTTGTATTACACAGCAGAAGTTTCTTCAGCTGGTTAATTGTTTGTATCAGCAGTGACACCCAGCCCTCTGCTTAGAAACTTGGCAGTCAAGATATGGGAGATGCTTGTGAGGAGTGGCTGGAAAATGTGAGGCTTGCAATCAGACATGGTTTTCTACAACCTTTCTGGAGTTGCTAAGATAATACGCATCTAGTATCGTCTTACAATCAGGAGTTTCCCAGAGGAAGTCTAAATTGAGTTATATTCTGCTTAGAATACCCTTAAGAAAAGCTCTTGTATACTGAGAAGATGAAGACAGCAACTTGATTCTATGATTCCATGATTCATATGAACAATAATTTATTTCATTCATGGGTATTTAATTCTAAATAATAAAATAAGAATCTGTTCAGTGGGTGTGGAGTGGAGCTGTAGGAGTGGCGTCTCCTGTTGGAAATGCCTCCACAATGAATCTTTTGATATGGAAGACTCTTTCTGCCTCTGTTTCTGTACTGGAAGAATGCTCTATGCAACTTATGCTGAGAAGGAAGACATATTTGCCATGCTGCCTGCTGGAGCAGCTGTGTCCTAGGTGTCAGAAAACCGAGCATGTTCTTGAATGTTGATGATTGCACAGAGAGAGAAAAAAAATAATTCATATCTTTGAAAAGCAATGCCAGATGTTAGGCAGTGAATTATCCAAAATATGCGACATCAAGTAGGGATCACAGGAAAAAGTATTCTAATGGGTGACTTTATTTCAATATAAAAATAGGGTCTTAACAAGATTCTTTATGGGATAAATTACTTGGAGTGAACTAGGAGAACCTCACTCATTGTTTCACTGTATTGTATAAGATTCAAAGTATCAGAGATACAGAAGTGGAGTTACTCAGTTTATCAGTAACAACTCTGCTCAGGCTCTCTGGTGACCCTGAATATCTGTTGAATAAAAGAATTAAAACATTTCAAACTAAAACAATTTTTTAAAAAGTATAAAGTGATAATGGGCATCTACTCTAGATCAAGTGCATTTCTGCAGCTTTCAGGCAATAGTAGCAACGATTTTTGCTCAAATTTCATATGATCTGCTAATACCTGAGGTCTGAGATCCGTGAAGACTTTGCATATATCTTTGTGATAATGTGCCCTTGTGGCAAAGAATGCCAACAACACCCTGGCCTGTGCTAGGAAGTGTTGCCAGCAGGTTGAGGGAGGTGATCCTTTCTCTCTGCTTAGCCCTGGTGAGATGCATCTGGAGTGCCATGTCCAGTTCTGGCCTCCCCAGTACAAGAGATACATGGACATAGTGGAGCGAGTCCGTGAAGGGGCTACAAAGATGATTACAGGACTGGAGCATCTGACTGTACAAGGAGAGGCTGGGAGGGCTGGGACTGTTCAGCCTGGAGAAGAGAAGGCTCAGGGGGATCTTATCAATGTGAACAAACACCTGATAGAGGGAGTAAAGAAGAGGGAGCCAGATCTTCTCAGTGGTTCCCAGTGAAAGGACAAGAGGCAATGGGCATGAAACACAGGAAATTCCATTTAAACATAGGATTATTTTTTGTAACTGTGAGCGTGGTTGAGCATTGGAAAAGGTTGCCCAGAAAGGTTGTGGACTCTCCATCCTTGGAGATATTCACAACCCAACCAGACATGGCCCTAGGCAACCTGCTCTAGACGATCTCCAGAGGTCTCTCCCCAGCTCAGTTTTTCTGTAACCTGTTTGGGGCTAAACTTGGTTTCCCTTGAGCTCCTGCAAAAAGTCTGTACAGGAAGAAGAATCTGGATCCCTGAGTGTGACACTTTCATTACCACCATTTGCACTAGAGTTATCATTTAGGAAAGGGGTTTTTTGGTTGTTTCAAAGACATCAGTGGAAACAGGAACAGACTCAACAACTTGGCATCAGTCAGTGTGGTCCCAGCTTATATGCTGGATTTCACTGCACAACAGAGAATGTCAGGATCTTAAACTAAAGGGATTAGATGCTCTGGTAGGTGGCCTGAGCTGGAAATCTGAGAGGTTGACATCCCCGGATTCTACATCTCACCAGGGGCTCGCGTAGGGGTCCATCAGGGCATTACCTCAGATACAGCAAAAGATCAGTTAACAAAATATATTTCAAGTGCAATAGTTAGTTAGTTAGAATTCAAACCCCACAGTTTTACAGGAAGATACATGTTTTCAGGCACTTTCCAAAGTGTTCAGAAAGAAGCAAAAACGTACCAATGGAAAACGTAACATCTCCCTTCTCTAATAAATTCTATTCCACTCCACAATGTTGCCTGCATTTTCTGAAGATCTTTGCCCCAAGTTAAACAGACCTATATTAATAAACACAGTAAGTAATCTTTGTGTGGTGTGTAGCAAATTCTGTCATGGTTTAGAAACCCTCAGGAGTTGATGAAATTCATCAGAATATATTCCAGAGGACTCATACATTTTTCTCAAGCAGTTTTCCTAGAAGATTGAAGCAGCTTTTGAGGAGCTTACAGAGTCACAGAAAAGCAGCAAAAGGATTTCAGTCATTAATAGCTCTGGCAGCATAGAACTAATATGAACACTATCATTTTACCTCCCTCAATACCATGCCATAGCTGTTAATGATGCCATAGTTATTGATCCATCAGCATTTCCATTATAAACCAGCATTTTCAGAGGTGTTATAAGACTCGCTCTTTTCCTGAGCCTTAGACATCTCAGCCCAAATGCCAAGATTTCATTAAATTCTCTGCCTGCAGAGGAAAAAACTAAATATTTCCCAGCAATTAAAGACTCTCTTAAATCATAAACACTTTTTTTTTATTCCACTTTTAAGAAATATTTCGTTCAGAATAAACAAGGAGGGGGATTAAAAAACATTATGTATTTATCAAAGGTATGGTATAATACTACTTCAAAACCTAAGGCCAATTCTCTGAAGCACTCGATTAATATGCCTCACTCTGGACTTGGAGGTTTAAAAGCTTCCTTAGGCTCCTTTACTATCCCTAAGTCATAATAATCCAATAGCTACAATATGTACCTTGGAAAAAAACCCAAAAATGTGCATTTTATAAAATATAGAATCTGCATTTGAGGAGTTCAAAATAATTCAAAATGCCAAATACAGTGATGGTTAGTCAAAACTTATACAGGCATCAACAGAAAAGATTTTCATTAGGAAAGACAGATGAAATCTGCGAGATTTGGTCCACAGAGGTTTTTAATATATGAACAATCCTCTCTAAGTACATATTTACACAAATGATCAGAGTATGGCCTTTTGGGTAAATAATATTTAATTATAAACACTCTGAGGGGATCATTCGATTTCTTCCATTCTGCACTCTACATTAAATACACCTGAAGACACGGAGCACACACACTTGTCAGGAGAACCACAATGGCAGTCAGAATTTTTCCCCCTGTGTATTTGATCGGCTCCATGTAGTGTCTTTACTTGAAAATCTTCATGAAAGAAATGCGGTCAGTGCTGTGTCACAGCAATGACAACAGAGCACAGATTATTTTGGATCCCTGATTTTCAAAAACTAAATTTAATTGCCATGGTTAGGAATAAAAGAAACATTGTTAGAATCTTAAATAGTTTCAGAAAACAGATGTGACACCGCAGTTTAAACTAAAAGACTTAAATCAAGACTATGCACTCAATTTGACGTGCTACAGTTACCTTACAGGCCTATGATACCCCACAAGGCAGTTCTTTCCACATTTTTCAAGTTGCCTATGTCAGCCAAAGAGAGACTACAAAATATTTTTGTAACAAATAAGTTGACTTATTTTTGAAGTAAAATTAGTGTTATACTGATGATTTTTTGTCCGAACTCACCAATATAAAATATCAAACTAAGTTTTTTACTAGTGACTTGATTCTATATTAAAAAAAAACACACCGTACTTTTTACTTCTATACAAAATCTTAAAGCTTTTATCAATTATTTAAAGTATATTTTATTTGTGTAAGACTTTTAATTCAGAGAGAATATCCTACTTTCTCAATGCTCTACTCCGCTTTCAATAGAATAGTTACGATTATCTTTGGAAATCCAGCTGGGTGAACAGGAAAACTAAGTTGGCAGTAGTCATTCACAAGCCTAATATGTTTTTCCAAAACAGTTCCTGAGCAAACAGTTGTCATCCCGCCACCACTTCTGTTTTCTTGTTCCCAGAAGTTTGAAATTACTTCGACCAACTGTTTGTAAGTTACTGACTACTTTATTTTAGGTCAATGGTTTTGCCAACAGCTGCTCCACTGTAAAACTTCCCATTTACTGGGGAGTACAAGGGGAAAAATTATAATAAAGAAGGTGAGAATGACACTCTGGTACCTGAGAGCAGTTAAATGCAATGGCAAAGAACTCAGCAGTGTCCCAGAGAAAGCAAATGATTTAACCGCATGGCTGCCTACCTCATTACACAGAGAAATATACTCTTGCAAGTTTTGCCTTCGTCCTGTGCTATGTGGAATAGCAAATCCCAGCGTTTCATACAACAGCTGTTACAGTGAATTTATGAAGTATATACTCTTCATCTTCCTCTGTACCCTCCCCTCTTTTTTTTTCCTTAATCAGGCATCAGCAAAACGGGCATGATTGAATCTGTTTTCTAGCTTTTCCATTACTTATTTGTGTATGTCTGCTCTGGGGCTACACAAGATGGTGGGAGATGTGGGAGAAATTTTGCACATCGCTGTTTCAAGATAGCACTAGTACAAACGGCACTGATATAGCAAAGTATCTTCCCACAGGCACTAATTAAAAAGCAATAAGCTCACTTGAGAAGTGTTTGCTTCCATTTATTTCCTTCAGTACTCAATGCACTAAAGTTTTTCTCCTTTCCTCCCTGATTACAACTACACATTAAAACCTGAGACAAAATAAAGGTAGGAGATAGAAATTTTTAGCACAACCCAGAAAACAAATCTCTTTTGTTACTCTCCTGTGCACACTTTTGTATAATGTGTTATAGCTAAAATTTTCTGACTAGATGATAGCCTTATTTTTAGAAATCTGGCTGTGCAAGAGCTGCTTATTGACAGAAGCCTGGGTTCTGAAAACAGGCTACTGACTTGACTGCCAGTTTGTTTGTGATTAAATATAAATATTTTGGATATTTTCTGTAAAATGTTAACGTCTTTAATAGTTATCACATACCCATTACTGTCAGGGACTGGTATTACAACGTGTGTGTAAATCGTATATTCATATGTGAACATACATGGTTAGCCAGATTATATTCTGACAGTAGAGCAAAAGCAAAATCAGTGCAAGTAAATGGAGATGGTTCACTTTGCCTGTAAATACGATGCAGACAGCTGACAGAGTACAGATTAGGAACAAACAAATGAGACCTCAGAAGTCACCAATGGGGAGAGAAAGGAATGGGGGAAGGAGAGGAGAAGAGAGGGCATTTCACTTTTATTTATGCCTATCAACAGCTATCCCTTTACTTCCTGTAATTCCAAATAGTCTACTGTCTCTTTGCTTATACACCTTACCACTAGGTAAAGACATCAAATACAGAAACTCCAGTTCTGAGGTAAAATCCTCAGGGCCTAACAAGGGAGGAAAACAGTTTTTACTACTGAGGAACCAAGGACCCGCTCCTTGCTTTTCTGCTGAAGGAGTCTAAGCTTAAGGACTCAACCATATCCTATAACTCTACTTCCTATAAGTCTGTAAGTTTCCTTGGTCTCCATCTCTCAGAGATAATGTAACTAAATTCAATAAAGTGCATTTAATTAATTGATTAACTTTTAATTGAGGTTTTAAACAGGAAAGAACTGCCTGCTCATCCTGCGTAATGGGATGCTGAAGATCCTACTCTGTTTTTCATAAAAAATAGGCTTTATTCCTGTGAGTAGGCCTGTAGGCGTAGGAATGCCAGACCTCTAAAAGGGCTATGGTAGGTACCGGTAGGAGTTTAGACAGAGCAAGTTGGAGCTCAACAGAGGCTACAAACAGATCAGAGAAGCAGAGTCAGCTGGCCAGTATGGATTTCCTGACCTTCTGCTTCTGGGGTCCAAGTTAGCAAGTTTAAAGTCCACTCTGGTATATCTACCCTACACTGCCATCTGCGGTAAAGAAGTACATGGAGTCTGGTTAAGATTTCTCTCCCTTATCCCACAATGGATTTCAATATTTGAATTTGTAAGTCTTTCTCTCCCCATGTATGCTTATTATATTCATACACAGACACCCAGAGTGTAAAATATTTTCTTTTCCTTTAGAAAGAAAAATACTGTGCAAATGTAAAGACTAGGTAAATTACTTATCAAGAATTTCACTGTTATCTCACAGAGAAAGAAAAAAGAGTCTTCTTGGAGGAATAAATAGACTCTCTCTTTAAATCCCTAAATCATGAACAGAGGAAATACAAGTTCCTGATGGGTTGAAGAACAGAACTGGTAATACAGAAGGAGCAGAAGTAACTTTGGCATTATGGTACCTTATCTGTTGAGGGAAACCATATGTTCTGAAAGTAATATGCTTGGTCCTGGGGCAGGGGGAGAAGGTAGATGGCAATTACAATACCCTTAACAGATATACTTTACCGTGGGATTTACAGCATCTTTAGAAAGTGTTTTACAGCTGACCCTTCAGCACCAAGGTTGAAGACAATGCTGGCATGCGTCATGGGGGTTAGGAAGCTCAGCTACAACCACCAACGTGGGACAAAGTTCTGCTCTGCTCTATATTTCCATGAGGACCATCTCACTGGCAAACAACAGGCTAGAAAATTAAAATGAATTCCCAAATCCAAGTGCAGACAGGTGGCAACAGGAATCTAAATCTAGGAAGCTAAATTACCATTTTTGTAAATCTCTTGGCATAGTTAATGACAGATTTACTTTTCTCACAAGAGAAATTTTCAACTCCATCCTTGTTACTGGCACTTACACTTGTGTAGCAAACAAACAGGTCAATTTAACCAACAGGGTCTGCTCTTTAACTGTTCCATGTAAGATTTGCTGCTAGAGCAGTCACAGAAGTAGTAGTCTGTAGTTTGTGGCTTTGTTACAGTGCTGAGTAACTGCTGCAGCAAATACTATTATTATCTAAACCCTATTACAAAGATATAAAATAACGGTGAAAAGTTTCTACCACAATACAAAGGCAGAAAAGGGTTCCTTCACCCAAAATAATCTCCAAAGGTGATGAAGAGGAGTGTAAAACTTTTGAAGATTAATTTTTCATGGAGGATTAATTTTCCTTTCACTTTTATGGGTGAGGATGAGGTATAACTTCACTCAAGTCAATTATTACAGATCTAAAAGTTTTACTGTAATGTAAAAAAGGTATAAGTGATGGAGAATAAGGCCCTCTGTCTTTCATGAACTTTCAAACTCTCTATATACCTTTACTTAGTTACTAAAGGCTAGAATGAATGTATTACTCTAATATTTTTACAGTACATAGTTAATTAACCATGAAGGAATACTGTATATTTATGTATACATAAAAAGAGCCTGTGTACACTCTGTGTACAGGACAGTAACACTGTGATTTTCAAACCATGAATAGACATAAAATAATCTGTTAAAATAAAGAGAGAACGATGTTCTTGTTTATTATACAACATCCCTGTAAACAGATTGTAAGTCCCTCCACATCAGTGTTCCCCAGCATCGTGCAATGAGATCGGTGCCTGAGGAGAGCCTTAGCCACTGGGACTTCCTGCAGATACAAGTCGCACTGCGTGGATCTTGCTGTTTACATGATTTTACACTATACTAAAACTAGACTGTAACAGTAAAATACCATAGTTGAAGCTAAGTGCTCTTTTAAATCCAATTTGCTTATCATCTGTTGATATTTGTGCAAAAGAGACCATCCTGACATGATTTTCTCCAAATACTCCCAAGCTGAAATTTTATTCTGATGTAGACATGGTGCTGGTGGTGACAGACTGAGAGACCTCTTCCCTCATGATCCCCATTTGAAAGGGATTTTACACGCACACTAAACTCCACTCCCCTCCGCCTCTCTCAAAAAGTCCTCATCTGTGTCTGCATTATCCCTCCTCTCTTGAGTCTTGTTTGCAAAGTAAGAGCAGGAGGATAGGCAAGGAGTTGCTACAGACGGTCATGTCCTTTTTCATTTCATATGGAGACTGATTACCAGTAAATTTATCAAAATTTTAGCAGCATAGCTGAGGTTGACATAAGGTTGTAACGGACCACAAAATAACTTCTTTTTCTACCTGTGTGCTTCCAATTTTTGCACAAATATAAGATACCTTGTTAATAGGTGTGTTGCATTCTGCTAAGTTCTAGCTGCATATGGAGTACAACTATAAGAGTACTGGAACTAGGTAGACAAATCCTTGTAATTTCATCTTAAATTTAGGGGGCATACTTAGAGATTTCATCCCATATATTTCAAGGATAGAGAGTAACCAAGTCAAATACCAAGAGATAGATATAGATTCCACAAAATATCAAAGCCATTGAAAATAAAACATATTAAAAATTGCATAACAGCAAGAATGGATATAATAAATCCTTTCCTTTTTCCACTTTGTTCTACTATATTTTGTTTTCAGGAGGAGAACTAGGGTTTTTATATCATTCCACTAGATTTTGCAACCATATGGTCAAATGGAGAACACAGTGACTAAGTGGTAGACTTCCAGCCTCAACAATCTGCATTTGAAAAGGAGCAGATCCATATGTTTTTCTCCTCTTTTTTTTTGGTGTCCTATAGCAGTTGCTACAACACTTGTCTTTTTTGCATACGACACAGCATTTGAGGGAGCACTTTGTACACTGAATACAGTTTAAACTCCTGACAGTACAGGAAGCTTAGAGTCTACTTTTTAAAAAGAGCCTGTCCCAGAAGTTAATCTACTGTCTTAGCTTTCACCAGCAGCTTTTGGATTTATGCACACTGTATAATTGGAGAACATTTATGTATAATTAAAGTACATACAGACAGGTAAGTCTAAATCAAATTGTTTTTCTAAGTGGGATGCATTTATTTACAGTAAACTAGTGCCAAAATCGTTGCAGTCTAATTCTTTACAGGTCTAGTTTCTGAAATTGCTTGCTACACATTGCTGAAACCCATTAAAAGTCAGTATCAGTGGCATGGAGGTTTGTGATCTTTTCTTTATCACTAACCTCTATGTCACTTAAAATACTGACAAAGACCAGGTTCTGGACCAGCTGTTTTCACTGATCAGGTAAAATCTTCTTTCTTCAGTTGAAAGAGTAATAAATACAGGATCTACTGTTTTATACGTTAGTCATTTTATGCATATACTATTCATATGCGCTTTGTACAAAAAATCCTTGCTGCAAAGTAAAAATACCAGACAAGAGGTGAGGCTGTTCATGCAATATGCTTTAACAAATGAAGTGCATCACTCCTAATATGCTTGATCACATCCAGTTTTAAAAGTTTGGCATAATCAGTACTTTACTATTTGGAGGAGAATCTTTAAAAAGGAGGGAGCAGAGAGTACTCAGTTACATTTATTCTCGTTTGTATATTGTTTATGGGTCTCACATAACCTTATTACTGTAAAGGGAATAAAATCAGGTGCTGATTTGGCTCACTAGCTACAGTAGCCCTTCTTTTTTGAGAGAAGCCCCCAATTCAATTTCTCGCTGGAATGGATTTTTCGCAAATAAGGATAATCCTTCATTTAGTGTTTACACACTTGGTTACCTCTTAGCATTCTTCCCTGTCGTATCAGGTTTTAAAATTTTATTTAAAATTGCCAGAATTCATTTATGCATTAGCTGGTTTTATTATAGTTATGGACGAGCTGGCATTCAACAAATTTAGCATTAGGAAAGAATAGTCATGATTTTATCAGAATATAACAGGACCCATACCAAATTTTACCTTCATTTTCTTGTGATGTGTTACTGTTCATGCAGAAGCATAGCCAGCCAGCACAAAATGAGTATCTGTACTGGCAAAAAGTAAACTATTTATTTTTCACTCTCCCACCTCCTCCCTCCCCTTCTCATCTAAGATAGACACAAACACTCGGGCCCCCTAATTCATTTTATTGGAGAATACAGGGAAAAATGGATTGTGGCTAACCACGTGGCCTCCCTGAAGTACCAGGAAGTTTCTGCTCACTGCACAAACTTAAGATTCAAGTATATCTGTTATATTTTAAATAAGAAAGTTATAAAATGTCAATTCTCTTTAATGGAATTTACAAATTGAGATATGCTAGAAAGAAGTAAAAGCAGAAGAGAAACTTAAGAGTCAAACTGGAGAAAAAGTTTTCCAGCAGAGTACAAATATTTTAAATAAAACTACACAATTTGTAGAGTTAAAAGAAGCTTAGAGGTTAAAAGAACCTTAATCTAGCTATTTCATTCTAGTTGAAATAAATAAAGCCTATGAATCCTAATTTCCTCTTTAAATTACTGTTTTCCTAAAATGCCAAAGTCAGCAATCTTAGCCTTCATCACTAGGCGTGAATTTCAGGAAACAACTTTTGACATTAGCAAAAATGCAGCACTGAGGCAGAAGGGGACAGCAGAATCAAGGAGGCGACCTGCTGACTCCTGTTTCTCATCACAGCTTAGAAGCTGAACAGCCTCATCCTGCATTCCTCTTAATTGGGTTAGCCACAGGGATAGGGTGAAACCAGGTCTAACGTACTATAAAATCAACTGAATAGTTATGAATGCACGTTAAGGAATTATTATCATGAGGTCGACCCGCAGGCAAATTAAGAGAAAAATGAAAAAAATGTCTCTTGACACTGTTCCAAAAGCCTGAGAGTGAGGCAACATTAGTTTATTTTTAAAATCCATCCTCAATAAACAATCCTGTACATCACCATCAAGAATTGATGGGATTTTCTGACATTGTCTTATACCAAAAACCCCATGTATGACACCACATAATAAATACGTTGCTTAAAATATAAGTAAAAAAGTGAAGTTCTGGAAGATAAAATATAACGATTGCACAATGGAAGCACATTTGCTTACATGAGTAGGTATTTTGGGTTTTGTTCATTTTTCCTTTTAAGGATTTTTAATATTGTACAAAACCACAGAGCATTTCAATATCCTTTCCTATTAGCCCAGAATAAAAACAACCGTCAACCTGTCATCTTACAGTTGACTGAACTGCTTCATATCCTGTAAGGCAGGAGATGCATAAACTGTTCCTTCTGATGGCACCTGACCACGCTACTTTAAATCCATTTTACTTCTCACCAAAAGTACTGTCACACTTCAGGCAGAGGCTTTATCTGGTGACTTGATGTCAACAGAAAGCTCCATGAGGCTCAAGAGTCCTGCAGGTAACCAGACAGTCTTTCAGTTTGGTGATTGTTTTTTACAGAATTGTATGAAATTATTCCTAACCACATTTAGAAAGAGCTTGGAAGTTTCGGATCTGAGCTAAAGCAGATACATCTACAGATCCAGAAGAGATGATTGAATAGTCAAACAAAATTATTCTCCCACTCTTAAGCACCATATAAAACAGCAGGCAAAGCTTGGGTTAAACACATTCTTGCCTATTTGCCCGAGTTTGTTAGTTCAAAAGAACACACAATTAGACCTGACCGAAATGAAAAACCTAACTTCAGGGGAATTGATTTCTTCCATCTGAAACTAAATTTTTAAAATCAAGCAAGTCAAATATACAGAGAGAATATTAACACCCAGAATGAATGTGTTGTTCAGATGAGGACAGTGCAAAACTATACATCCTCCTAGCCATACAGGTGGTAGTGTGTGAGCAGATAGCCAAACTGCAACCCGAGAGAGGACCAACATACTTCAGGGAAATATTTTTTGATATTCTGAGAACATGCCGTACCATCTATGACATCTATATCGGTAACAGAGAAATAACACTATGCTTGGTTAGTATATTTTTCAAAGTTATGGACATTAGTCTCGGCAACACTCCTGCGTAGGGATGAGACAGCAGTGTTTTCAGCTGGCAGGCTACGTGCAGAGCTAGACAGATGAAAGCTAGCAAAAACATCGCTTGGTGCTCTTTACAGGAACCTGAGGCATCGGCTAAAATGCAGTGCCTTAGTCTGAAACAGGCAACTTCCGCCAAGCTGAGCTGACTTTTTTGACAGCACCAGTGGTGCTTATGGAAATAGGGACATGCAGAACATACCGATTCTAAAAATGAATACAGCCTGAATTCAGAATAAAAAAAGCAATAAAATCTAGAACTTGGGGATGTACAGACAAATTCAGAACAACTGCAAAATGCTTCCACCATCAGATCATAAGCAGCTGATGAGCACATGCAGATCAAATCTAAGTAAAAATACCACTGATGATACTCTCTTATCTCATCTTTTATGACAGTGTGCACACTTATCATCAACCAGAAAGACAGACAGCCCTTGGTAAGGGTACCCAAACTTAGTTTGCTCAAGTATCGCCATGAGTACACACAGCAACAAGAACAGTTAATGCTTATATCAGGTTAGTGGTACAAATACCACACTTTAGGAGCCATAGTTCAGGAAACTATACTTTTAAGTATTGGTAAAAATAGCAAGGCGCGGTCTGAACAGAGGGTATTGGCTAAAGCTTGAGCAAGCCTATCGTTGTAAGGTCTAAAATCCTTAAACTTACCATCAGTGCCAGGAATTTCAAGATGGGCTAGGAAATGTCTTTATAGTTGCAGTTAGTGTCTTTATGTTCTTCCCGAAACAGTAAGTTTAAATGCTAGTGTATACAAACAACACAAGGCTTAGATTCAGGTATTCAGTGGTTTTGGCTGAATAGGTTTTGGTGTAAAAAAAAGAGATCTCAGTCTCTCAGTACTGTTTGTTCTTTGATTGTCTTAGGAGACGTACCCTGAAATTTTATTGTAATGAAAATCTTTCAACAGAGAGATTTCTTTTTTAAAATCTAATGCTATCAGATATTTTATCTAGTCCAATATCTTCGACCACTTCTTGCTTGAAAAGCTTCATGAATTCATTCTGTGTGTCTATGTCCAAAATTCGTGCCATTTTAACTATGCCATTTTAACATAATTAAAACAATACAGCACTTCTATGATGGCTGCAGTTGTACATGTAGATTAAAAAAATTCCTTATACCAGGACAGATTGTTCTCATTTGTAACTGTTTGAATTTATAGAGTTGTGAGGTAGTTGCACCCACTCTAGGAATTATATTGCTTTGCCTACAAAAAGGTTAAAAATCTCCTCCTTCCCAGCCAAAGTATTTTCCCTTGTCTGAAAAGTCTACATGTATTGTATTGACAAAATCGTGCTATTTCAGTTAAACTGAGATTTTTACGTCATTAGACTGATAGAATATTTCTCAGCAAGTCACTTCCAAAATGTGTTTCATACTTATTACAGACCCCCCACAACTTTATTTCTGATTTTAACAAAACCAGTTAAACCATTAAGTCTTACATAATAATAAACCCATGTTCAGAGCTCTTGCCAAAGAACAGGTTCTCCATATAAAGTCTAGAAAAGTTACAGGGTTCAATGTTAAATTTATATTTGTATAGTTAAAAACAGAAAAAAATCCCAACCCACTCCTAACATAATTAAGTTCTTAACACAGAAGCATTTGCTATCTATCAAACAAAAACTAAAACAAATATATTCAAGATACACCACTGAACTCAAATGGCCTTTTTTCCACATAGGGAGCAAGCTTTAAACATATGGCAATTACTACAGGGAACCAAGGATGTCTTGTTTTGTCCAGCTGCTTACGGGAGAAAAACTTAAATAAATACTAACAATTTATCTGTGGATTACTAACTGGTCAACACCCTATGTCCCTAAGGACCTATTTATACATTAGGAAAATTTCCCTGAGAAGAGGGGGAAAACCTTCATTAGAACATTGCATACCTCTACCAAGAACGTTAAATCAATATAACTACCATGGTTGTGTCTGCATCATGTTAAAGATGTTTTATACTAATGAAGCTCTGAGGAAAGGTTTAACAACTTTGACCTTAATACCTTTAGATCACAACCCTATCCAAACAAGTCTAGTCAATGTAACTTAAAATGAGCTGGTTTTTTAGTTACAGGAGTCTGAGTTTTTACTTACATCATGTTTAAGTACGCTAAAGCTTTTTATTAACTAATTCAGTCCAAAACCAGAAAAAAACCCACAACCTCAGACACGAAGCAAAAATGTACAGATTTGGAGGGGTTTCTTCCACAATGAGGTAGAATAGAGACCTGTTCATAGTTCTCTTAAAGGTAAACAGTTACTTTAATCTGTTTTTAATTAATCACCTTAATTATCAATAATTAATATCAAACTATTATAATTAATAATAATAATTTAGACATTACATCAGCTTCCTAACGGAGATGAAGGTACACATTTAAGAAAATAGTTTGGCATTTGCTACTTCTACTACTACAATACCTTAAGTAAATATAGGGATTTTTTCCTCCTGAACCAGCTGGTGCATCAGATATTCTAGCACCTTAAAAATTAGGAAAAAATTACTGACCCTTTAGAATTGTTTAATATTCATCATTATGAAAAATGTTGAAATAATGTAGTGTGAGCATGATTTCTCTGTACCCACAGCTATCTGAGGAATAATACTGGGAAGACAGAAGTTTGGCTGTACTTTAATAAAGAAAGCAAATTAGGAGAATTATGCACTGGGACGTCTGAATCTCAGTGGCAGCTGCCATATTAAAAAAACCCCACTGTCACAGTCCAAGATTTGTTTGTACTGTAATACATTCCAGCCACACATCCACAGCACATTATGGTCTTACTGAGTAGAAAAAGGGATCTAAAAGATATATATATATATACCTCCATATAGATATATAGATATGTATGTATGGGAAGGGGAGACCAAGAAGGATTACCTACACATATAGCTTAAGATGTCAACAGACTAGATATGGCTCTAATGTTTAAAATGCTGACAAATATTCGCTGTATCTCCTTTCAACATAAAAGGCTAAGAAACTTTAGAGAGAGCGCCTTTCTTTGTGAGGGGAGGAGTTACTGCATGGAGAGAAGGCCGTCTTTACATATTTTTAGGGCAATGGCGGCAGAGCTGCCAGTAATCAATATGCCAAAAGATGTAACCTAAAGATATGCAAACTTTTCGTTTCCCTGGCCAACATAACACCCTTTTGCAGTCATATCGTCTGCGCATGTGCCAGCCGAGGGACAGAGCGGTCCCTCTCCGACATTTCTGCCCCCAAGAACAGCCCAAACTAAAGCTGAATAAGGCTTACTTATCACATCTGTTGGTACCCCCTTTTTTTCCCCCAAAGGTATACATCTAAACAAAAAGTTATAAGAAACATGAACAGAAATAGCACAAGACCTACAAAAAATGAAACAGATAAAGTCCACAATCTGATCTACATGTAGACATGTTCCCATGCCACCCAATGGTACGTGCTCCAAATTTCTAAGGATTTCAGGAGAAGTAGGAGTTACGAAATACAGGATCTATTTATCAAAGGATCATTGATTACAATTCAGAGAATGTGCAATGGTACATGAAAGCAATTCAAATGCAACTAATATTTTGGACGAAACAAGTTACATTACTCTGAGCATGGTATTTTTTACTTGTCCCAGGCTTTCAGTGATATATTGAAATATACATTAGGGGTGATCTCACCACTGTGTGTAAATATCTGAAGGGAGGATGTAAAGAAGACAGAGCCAGGCTCTTTTCAGAGGTGCCCAGTGACAGGGCCAGAGGCAATGGGTGCAAACTGAAACACAGGCGGTACTGTCTGAACATAACGAGAAACCTTTTTACTGTGAGGGTGACTAAGTGCTGGCACAGGTTGCGCAGAGAGGCTGTGGAGTCTCCATCCTCAGAGATATTCAGAAGGACATGGTCCTGGGCAACCGGCTCTGGGTGGCCCTACTTGAGCAGGGATGCTGGACCAGATAACCTCCAGAGGTCCCTTCCAACCTCAAACAGTCTGTGAGTCTGAGCTTCTGTGATACCACAGCAACTGCAAAGATAGGATACACTGAACACCATCTATATTCCTAGGCATATATCTATCTTCTCTGGCAAAAAGGGTTCATTAGACATTTGAGTCAGAGACTCATGTAAAAGTCTAATCTGAAAGTAAATTTGGTAAGTGTTTTCCTTTTCACTTATGACTTGTCACCCAGGCTGGAGAAACCCATTTTAGGCTCCACATTAAAGGGCAGTTTTATTTCACAGCATGACTTGAAGTGGTATATAACACTGAAGTCATTTTCCCTCTTTCCAGTAATTGTTTGGGGTTTTTTTTCCCAGCTTTTAAGACACTCTATAACGTGTAATCTTACTGAAAACACATACTGTAATAAATATTATAAATCATTCATAGATATCTCAGAGTTCTAATAGAATTAGAAGTTAAAATATACTTTCTTATCCCATTAAAATGAAAGAAAAAACCTATATGTTATTTTTTCAACACAGAGGCAAAACTGTTTCCTTTGCAAAGTTTATTTTGGATCAAAGATTTGCTGTTCCTGTCTTTTGGAATGGATGGAATAATTTTCTTCATAAATCAAGTATGCATTTGTTTTCATTTACTGTATATATAGAAATTAAACAATTGATGTCCAATGCAGTGAAATTTGTCTTAAGGGATATTGGTAAAAGAAATGAAAGAGGTATCCAAAAGCCTGAATTAAACTATATCAAGTCTTCTGAATCCTCCCAACTGTTCTCCTCAGATGGTGCTTAGCACATTGAGGATAGCCTCAGTGGCAGTGTCACTATGTAAGGCAGGTGCAAGAGTGAGGCTGTCCTTTAAGGACAGCTCACTTCAGTGTGAAGTGAGACTCAGAGCCAAAGAAAGAAGTGGAGAAGAAAGAATAAAATGGTTATAAAATAATTTTGCAGTCACCCAATGTGAGCTTCCTTACTCCTATATAAGTGCCACAGTACCTTAAACAGGTGCCAGGAACATGTGTTGGAGCAGCCTCCCCAGGGTGTGGCTGGATTTGGCAGAATCTAACATATCATTAAAGAAAACAGACTTTTTAAGGTAGAAATGTTGGCATTTTTTTTTTCTTCTGATATCCATATTACTAAAAACAATTAAGACACTGGCTGAGCAATGGCAGAATCAGATCTGCACAACCCATGTGATCCTTCTTAGGAAAGTTCCACCAGTAATTCTGGATTCTGGGTCAGCTCAGCACTAAACTTATTTAATGCTGATGCCCTGCTCCAAGTCACTGCAAGCAATAGGAGAGCAATAAGGAAGAGTAGATGACACAAATTCCTTACAAGGATGGCACCTGCAGAACTACAGTAAAAGTACTAAAAATATTGGCCTCCTTGGTCAGGCCAATTAGTGATAGATTCTCCTTTGCTATGATGGAAAAATATCCTCTTCTGAGACAGATTTTGTTACTGGAAACTGCTTAAACTATCTAATGGATATGACAGATAGAGGTTTTGTGTCTACTTTAGCATGGAATTGTGCATGAACTACAAACACACTAGGAGACAGGATTTACTATCATAATACAGTCCTGCACTAAGAGTCTCAGCAGTTCATATTTAGCAGGCCTGTCACCATCACATCGGGTCATGAGAGAAACAATTGCACAAAAGAGAACATTTGCCTACGTAGCAAGTAGGGAGAGGATCAGAATACGCCTGATTTCCCTCTGGCATCCGGGCACATCTGGGCTTGGGCTACACAACAGAATAACGTATCTGTATTTAAGATGTTCCCTCACTCTCAAAAAACACTGGGTCACTAGAAAAAAAATTAGGCTTACGATTAAGTATGATTAATATAACTAATGCAGAAGGATTTCCTGAATCTGTGGAAACCCTGGAAAAAAGAGTTCTGAGAGCTCTTTTTCTCTGCACTGGTCTTCTCAAAACAGCATTAACATCAGTGCCTAGTGGTGGTAATTTCGATGTCAGAATTGAAACATTTTTCATTATTTATGTAGAAAGAAGCACATATATTGAATACATGTAATTTCCTGTAAGTGCTACTTTTGTTGGCCAAATGCAGGGAAATTAAGCTATTTTTGTACTACACTTTCATTAGCAGGAACACAACAATAAATGGTTGTTTCACATTTGTTAGTTTGACCAAGGAGCACACATTACAATGGTAACTTTCCTATGTACAGTATTCAATAGAAGTATTTTAACACACAGCGTTTGTCATGTGTTAGCTAAGATGTATCAAAAACATTTTTATCCTCACAGCAAATGTAATTTTGGAGAGACAAATACATACGTCATCCAGTCTCAAGAATTCAATCACATTTTTAATATCTCCCCAGCCTGTGAATGAGATCACACTCTATCACATTGCACTCCACTGGGTGGAGTTTACTTTGCAGTTTACCTTCAAAGGACAAATTGATTTTTTGTAACCTGCTTGCAATATTACCCCAGCAGTGGTAACCAGCAGTGGGGAGAAGCTGACTCAGCAGTGGAAAGGGCTAGATAATTGCAGAGGTGCTGCTTGTCCCTTTCTTTTTCAGTCAGCCTTGCTCCGATGCAATGAGCGGTACTCCTTTCTTTCTCTGTCACAGAGCCAGGATACAAGTAATGAATTCCAGGAAAAATATGTGATCTGAAATGAGCAGTGGTGAGAGGTAGTGCACCATGGAATGGAGTTTCACAATGGTGAATTTAAAAAAGAGAGATCAAAAGTTATCTGCCTTTTTATTTCATATTACTGAGAATCTCTGCTAAGTTTATATTCATTAAAAAGAAAACACCCTACTTAAATAAATCAATTAAAATGGAGTTAGGAAGTAAGAACTCAAAGAAAATGACTGTAATAAAGATATTTTTCTTCCTAGGAAATAAAAAAATATAAAATTCAAAATACTACACTACTATCTATTAGGAAGACAACCTAAACTATCTATGGCCTGATATTTGTCAGTCACTGGAAAGCACTCAAAAGACACTAGCAATTTTCCCTTGCAGAACTGTGATATACCACACAGCCTACACTAAGTGACAAGCTACCTAAATGACAAGCTTTTCATGGTGCCAGAGAAACAAAATTCAGCAAAAGTCCATTTCTTTGTTAGTTTTAAGAAGAAAAGCAATAGATGAAAACAATATCCCTAATATGACAAATGATGAAAGAGCAGTTCTGTGGAAGAGGCAGTTTAACAAAACCCGTGAACTCAGGAGGCTCCTCTAGAGTGCGGAGGGCAGGGACAGCAACAGGACTGTATGCACCAGCTGCTGAATAAAATCCAGATGTGCTGTCAGTGCCAGAAACTAAGTCTCAGCTGCAGGGAGTTATATCAGATCCGAATATAACTCCCCATGTCTGGAAAGGTCTGAAATAATGATGTGAGCTATAAGGAACACTTGAAAACTATAGAAGAAGCTATGTAAAACTCCTTTGGTGCTTGTACTAGAGGATATACCAAAAACTCAACCAGTACTACCAAGGACACAATGTGAAGAATTACCAAATAGTAACGAGTCATGAGTCCCCGCAGTAGAAATGGCCTCACCATAGCACCTGTGGCCGAATATTATTTACCGCACTTCAGTCCAGATTCTTACCCTGGCTGAATTTTGTATTATGACAAATGGATACCAAATCAAAAGTTACTGTCTTCTATACCAGGAGTATGTCAGAGTCAGTTACATTGAAAACGTCTGCTTTATGTGTATAGCTTGGTGTATACCAGTTTGCAGAATCAGGCCTTCCATTTGCAGATAGGCACTTTCCTTTCCATTGTAGAGTTAACACTGTGAATGGTAGCACTGCTATGGCTCCAAAAAAAGAACTGTAAATGTGACTGCTATAATCAGGGGGGGTTTGTGTTGGGGTTTTTATTTCTGGAAAGAGGAATACCCAAATTATCTGAATCATGGCTACTGAAACAAATTGCAGCATTGTATGTATATGAAATAAATATTTTTAAAAGCTCAAAAGCAACAAAAGCTATAAACAGTGTGAAACTAAAGACTAAAATGTTCAAGCTATTTGAAGAAAGTTGCTGGCAGGCTTGTAGGTGGTCTACACAAGACTCCCACACTCCCATCTTTTCAGACATGCTTTTGTGCTTGATTAATTAGACAAACTAGGGAGAGGTGATACTTTTGCAGTGACTGATGTTTTCTTATAATTAAATCAATCTGGTATTTATCTCACATAAAGCATTAGGTCATGAAATGTTCACAAAACGCCAACCTAAGTGTCATCTGGAAAATTACAAATTTAATATTTAGATGGATGTCTTTGGTAAAAATAAAAAGTGGGCTCTTTAATTTCATAGAAATATAGTATCATAAATTTAGTCTGAGCATCATATATTAAAATAATGCTATGCAAATACGCATGAAAGTTAAATAAGGTATTAGAATAAGACTGTTTAAATGAATAAGTAATATTTTAAAATGTCAGTCAACACACCATGCAAAAAGAAAGCTCAATTTAATTAGGTTGGTCATTCGTGGCTTAGGTAGGAAAAGGATTAGCATGTATAGTAAGTTAAGGTTGCCCAAAGCTTTGTGTGGGTTTTACACAGGTATTCACTTTAATCTCAATAAAAGAATTAGTGTAACAAATGCTGGCTTACATGGTGCTTTGCTGCTTGTGGCACAAGGGAGCTTCTCAAGAAACTTGCTGCGTGGCACGTAAAGGTCAGGCACAATTCACAGAGAATTAGAAAAAAAAAGATCTTAAAAAAGATGGCTTTGCTGACAAATCTGTAGCATGGGCACAGACAAGCTTTTTTATAGTTTGCTTACGTCAACTTTATTTTGATTAATTTATTTCCTATAAAAGGAAAATAATTGTAGTACCAGCAGAGAAGATGTCTATCGGCAATCACTGGCATAGTCCAGTGGGATTGCAGAGGAAAGATAGAGGGTTTGGGGTAATATACTAACTTACATGATTTTTTTTTAATGTGCACAAAAGTCAAGCGACTGACAGTAATGTTTGCAGCCTGACATAACTTGCCTACTGTAGACTGCAATGCATTGAAGAAAGCAGAGTAGATACAACGCACTTGTTGGAAGGACCACACTTTTGCCTAGCATTAATGCAGAGAGGTCTCTACACAGTACTGAAAAATAAATGGGGCTTAGTACATATTTCAAGCTTCCCCAGCTGGAATTTTTTTGTGTCTCTCTGGAAGATAGACCAGACAGTGGAAGAAAAGAGGTCACAAGGGCCAGGCACATGCCAAATCTGCACCTAATCTTCATAACCACAGGACTGAGGTAGATGGTACGTATTTATAAAACAAACTTAGTGTTGCATAGCACATTCGCAGTAATAAGTATGCCCATATTGCAAATATTGCACTTTGGAAGTCCTGAGGACTGCCAGCCCAAACTGCTGGAACAGCACGCTCACTGTTCTCAACTACTGTGCTCCGCTCGAATTCAAGAGGAAAAGAATAATAACAGGTTTTCTTTGTTTTGGGGAGAAAGTAACAAGAACCTTAAGTGCAAATTATTTTCATAGACAAGCATTATTTAAAAACTAAAACAGACAAAAATTATCATTTGATACTCTCTAAAAGATATTTCCCTTTTCTCTTTTGTACTTTTATGCTGAAGTACCTTCTCAAATCTTCTGAAAGCTGGGATTTTTTGAATCAATCTTGAAAATCGCAGATGTTTTCACTACAAGTTTCCAGCTACTTTCTTTTCATATCTACTGTAAAATATGCTAATAGAAACAAGAAGCAGCTGCACTCTGCTCATTCAATGGAAATTATCAGCTTGTGTATATTTATTGTGTTATTGACCCTGTATTTGCCAAAAGAATGTAGGTCCATGTACATTCCAGACAATATCAGATACAAAAAGTGTATTTAGAAATATGCCATACTGGAACTTCTTATAATAGGGTTTTTATCGTGGAGTTATGAGGAATTATCGGGAGACAATAAAGAGATTTTTTTTTTTAAGTCTCCAGAATGAAGAACAATATTTAGCAGATTGTGTAAAGACTGAAAAGTTTGGAAATTTATTTAAGTCTACTTAATACAAGGAACATAACAATTCCAAACCAAATGGCACAGGTGTGAAAGTCATCATTTCCAGAAGTGGGCATGCCGAAGGAAGCCACTGAGTCTAGGAAAGGACACATGTTGTGTGCTGTCAATGCAACACACAAGGTTCAAACTCCTCCAGTGATAACAGCAATGTCTTTCAGCAGCACTAACTGCTTGTATTCAAGCTGAATACAACGTTGTCTGTGTTTTTATCCATCCTGAATATTATACCATTGGAAATGTACATTAATGGCAACTTCTCTTGTATCTTGATTTATATGTGATTCAAGCCTATACTAATCACCAATATGCAAATGCAACTTTTGGGAGAAAACAAATCCCCTTAGATGTGTTCATTTGCAACACCACAAAATGCAACACTTCCAAGCCTCTGAAATCAATCAGAGATAGTCAGGTAATTCAGGAATAGCACACAGAGCTTGAGGGGGTTTGTTGTTGTAGCTTTTTGAATTAGATGTGTGTAAGCACTGCTACAGTTTATTCTTTCCAATAAGAATATAGGAGCTGGGTTTTTAAAGGATCTCACTGTGCTATTATGTGTAAAGACATTGAAGCACTGGGCTACATCAAGAACATGAAACTGAAATTAACCACTTTAAACCACAGTGAAAGACAAATTTAAACACTTAAACATGTGCCAAATATGAAAGCCCCCCCCCCCGCCATGGCATGGTAAGGCTCAGTCTCCTGCAAAACCTAAGCCTCTCGCATAACAAACCTGGTTGACAAACACTGATTTATGAGAGGAAGGACTCTCATTCCCCAGTAGCACAACTAGTGGAATTCAGCAGCACTTAGACAAAAAACCCTCCACAACATTACACTACTGCACATTCAAGTCAAACAACACTCTCCCATTTTAGGATGCAAACCAAGCTTGACAGATCTCCTACTAACTTTCTGTCCCGGCACAATAACTTTCCCTTGACTTTACATGCAGCAGCTAAACTGGAGAGATTAATATTCTCAACTGCACAGCCACTTAATCCCTCCTTGTCTCATTCCATAACGGTCACAATCAAGACCTGAATTCAGGTCTTTCTGTGGCCTTAACAACTGCTCCAAGCTTTGTATAAGCATCTGTAATTCCAGCTCTTTAGCACACATGCAGTTGTATACATTGTGGATTCTACCAGGTTAATCATTAGTACTTAAAATATAAAGCTAAGAATGTCTTTACAGGATTGGAGCTCTAGTCTGCAATGTGTTCCTTGTGTGTGCAGCAAATAATGAAGATAAGTGAGTGAAATGTTCACAAACCTTTGAATTACTCGGTTATAAACAGCAAGGAAAATTTAAGAAGAAATACATATATACATAGCCACATGTATGCAAATAAATAAAAGTAGATATATCATTTCCATATACTCCAAAACCTTGAAACAAACAAACAAACAAAAAAGCTTACCCTTGCCAACGTCAGTGTTCCTTGTTTACACACACTGCAGCGGACCCTCAGTTTCCCAGGTTTCACAGCTTGGCAGAAATTTTTGCAAAAAACATAAAAACTGTTGTAACTAGCTGCACCTGTCAGGAAGAAAAAAAACAACAAACAAAAACATTTGACGTATACTGAAAATCAGTAACAAACTGTAATGAAAGGCTTCTATTTGACTTTATAAGTGATAAGTAAAAAAAAAAGGTCTTATCTTGCCTGGCCTAGTTCTTAATACTTTTCAGTAACTCCTGCTTCTTGATCAATAGATATAGGTGAATTACACCATAACTCCTAGAAAATGCATCCTGTCTTGAGTTTGAGCTTACCACTGATGAGCACCAACTGTAATCTTTGGCAAGCGATGTATGAGATTAATTACCCCAGCTCTCCATAATTTGCATCTTACTCCTAGTCTAAATTTGTCTAGCTGCAAGTTTTAATGAGTTCAAATTGCATGAATATTTCCTTGGATGAAGTTTAAAATATTAGTTTGACTGATATCACAGCAAGAAAACAAATATTTAATTTAGCAAATTTAGTTTTATTCATGGAAGACTGGAAACTATTTCTTTATTCTTGCTGGCAGCGGTATAACCTAGCAAAGTTTGTGAACTGCTGCCAAGATATTAGGCCAAGTAAATTTTCAAGGAAAATGAAATGAAATGCATTCTGTTCTGTGAAACTATGGAACAGAAGATGATATGCAGAGAATTGTATAAGCCTGGGGCAATGCTGATTAATTTGATTTCACATGCAATCCTGATCACTGTTTTGAGTAAATCCCTTTTTAGGATGGCTGTTGCTATTCCTTAGAAAGTGATGGAAGATTCATAGCGTGGTTTTAATCTAGACTAGACATCTCCAAGTTCAGAGACTCAAGCTTATTATCAGATGTTGAACTGAGACCAGAATAAACTTTTTAATAGATTTTTCCCAATATCAAGAGGAATGGTTGTGGAGATTTGACCCATTAACAGTGGTGAACTTCAGAATCAACAGCAGTCCAACCTTAGAGATCAAAAGTTTTTCAGTCTTCTTCCCCATTCTCCTACTTCTCCCTACATTTATCAGCAATATATTTTTTCTGTATATTTGGATCCTAACATGTTACCACAGTAAATATGATAGAATCATAGTATCATAGAATCATTTAGGTCAGAAAAGACCTTTAAGATCATCAAGTCCAACCGTTAACCTAGCACTGCCAAGTCCACCACTAAACCATGTCCCTAAGCACCACTTCTACATGTCTTTTAAATACCTCCAGGGATGGTGGCATAACCACTGCCCGGGGCAGCCTGTTCCAATGCTTGACAACCCTTGCAGTGAAAAAATTTTTCCTAATATCCAATCTAAACCTCCCCTGGCACAACTTGAGGCCATTTCCTCTTGTCCTATTGCTTGTTACTTGGGAGCAGAGACCGACACCCACCTCGCTACAACCTCCTTTCAGGTAGTTGTAGAGAGCGAT